>NW_015090910.1:297824-334746 GCF_001431845.1 Calidris pugnax | reverse complement strand
CATCATTTCTAAATGTCCTCCCCCCCCTTTTTTTTTCCCCTGTGAGTACAACTATGGCAGGTCTTTTCTTCAGATGATCTTCTTCATGCTGGTCTCCAAGACAGCCATTCTGCTCTGGCTGAAGGCTGGATGAAGCCCATTGCCTACTCTTAACATTCTCAATGATTCTTCATATTCTTTCTTAATTTTCTCCAGGAGACAAAGTTTGAATTGCACAATACATCATTACCTTTTTGAGGGGAAAAAAAAGATACGTACGAAGACCCACTTAATACCAAGAAACAGATGGAAATACCTGTTGCATCCATCTTCCAGAAGAACAGTTTAATGCAGAACAAATATGAAACCTGCTTGTGGAGGAACTCCACGTGGAAAGGCTGACAGGACTGAGTCCAACAGGCCAAGGCAGCAAAACAACAGCACTGTGTGAGATCAGGGGACTCCCAAAGAGTTTGACCCAGATTGAGAATTAGCCATGCAAAACCAAACCAAGTTCCACCTTGGTTCTTCAGGCAGGAAACAGAGCACTGAAGGAGGGTCTCTGTCACCCTGTCTCTTACACATGATCTCTGACAACATAAACTAAGACTCCAATTTCACATGGATGAAGCCTACAGGAAGATGACGCTATGAAATACAGTCAAAGAAATGACTTTTTACCTTCCACAGATTTAATCTTTGCCCCACTAAGCTGAATAGGAATTTCTCTGGACTGCACTGGATGCAGGATCTTGCCCTACACACAAACTCATGCTTCAAGACGGCCTACGTAAGAAGGTACTAAAAGCAAAAGGTTTAGGAAGGTTGCCTTGGTGTATCTGCATAAAGCACAATAATTACCATGTTGAAGTAAGACCGGATTTTGACCCCTCTTGCCAAATCCCAAACGATGACATTTCCATCGTGTCCAGCAGAGAAGAGAACTCTTGGATCAAACGGATGAGGTTCAAGTACAAACACTTCATCTTCATGGCCCTAAAATTAAAGACACAGCAAGATCAACAAGAGGACTGTCTCAAGTACTTACCCAGAAATTCAATATAATAACGCCAGCAACTGCAAAGTTAACCTATGGAAGCATCCAGTAAAGAAAACTGCTTTTGACCACACATTTCTGGGTTTTTTTGGTAGCAATGTATTATACTCTTCTTTTTCCAGCTGTCATTTTAGCTTCCTAAGAAATATGTCAAGTATGTCACCTCCACACTACAGCCCAATACTTTTGCCATTATTTTAAAAGATTAGAATCTACAATATGTGGTATTTTTGGTCTTAATGCTCTCCAGATTTCAATTGGCTTAGGCAGAACAGCAGTTAGAAATTTAACTTATACCCATAAAGAATCAAATACGTCATTAAAAGTCAGAGAACAACGCCTCCAAAATTAATACTATATTTTAAAGCTTTGCACGAAATATTTCCATCCCTAGAGGAGCATCCATTTACTTAGAGTTACCTACTTTCTCAGTTAAAAAACCCCAAAGTATCAGACATTAGTAAAAATATTGTTTGATTTATTCTAGCCAGAAGCCTATTTTTTTATCCTCATGGAATGATTAGGCTGCAGAAGCGTTTCTGGTTAAACAGGGCAAATTTATCCATTAATGGGATTTCAAAACATTTCTCAGGTAAGATAAAGGTAAAAAGAAAGAATTGTCTCCTTCTCGCCTTTTAAGAAAAAGGGAGAAAGAAAAAAAAAAAAAACTCCAAAATCAGTTTCAGATATCTCCAACAGCAATGCTTATTTGCAACTTTAAAGCTTTGTTTTCTAATGAGTTGACAGACATCTCCATTACACTTTAATTATCTGGAAAAATATGTTAAGGCAGTTTTCAGATAGAAAAAAAATGCGTAAAGAAGAATTCTGATGCTGTACACATCAATTTTGCATCAGGATTGATAAATGAAGCTGGAACACCTTACCATGAGAATGTGAATGAGTTGGCCAGTGAAAGAATTCCAAACTTTCAGAGTCATGTTATTTACTGCTGTTATGACAGAGTTGTCGTGGCGGTCCCACGCCACCATGGTCACTTTTAGCTTCGTGATTTTATCTTCAACTCCTTGTAAACTTTGCCTAAAACAGAAGAGCAAAAAGTTTCAAAGCAATCCTAGTTTGTCCAAACATTTTTATGGCCCTAACAAGTGAAAATGCTTCTGTATTTTGCTTTATTAAGTAGAGAAGCACTACTTCAAGAAATTGGAGAAATTAAGAGTGTTTTCCATTATGTAGCACATACAACAGAACTGCAGATGCTTAAACAATGACTATTGGGTCCTCTTAATATCTTAAAGAATATCATGATCTGTTTTTCCAGAAAATGCCCCGATACATGACCTACCCCAATTAAATTTGATACCTACACTATTTGTTGTGACATTTGAAGAGCGAAAATCCAACCAGTCACCCAGTGAAGAGTAATTTGTCCTGGAGAATATTTGTAATAAGCATTTATAAATACAAAAAGAAACAGTCTGATCCCTTTAGACAAGTTAAATCCTCAGGCTGTATTTAGTACTACACCACCCCTTTACATCACCCTACTGCAAGTAATAATGGTGCTTCACCTTCAATCTGTTTTATTTTCACCCTACAAAAACCAAACACCAGCCATCCATAATATAACCTATCAGAATACTCCCAAAATTACATTTTTGTCACTGAGGTTTAAAGATGAACTGCCATTGAATTCTTTAGCACATTAATTTCTGGGCAAAACATCAACCTAATGCAACGACAGCATATTACCACCAAGTAGGCAGACAAAAATATAGAATTTTCCATATAATAAGCACTACAATACGTTACACAATCGTATATATTGTACAACTCAATAACAGAAAATGTAGTTAGAGCCAGATTTCTTTCCAGATTCAATGCAGAACCCAGGAGGCTTTATAAAGCTGAATTCACTCTTTCCTTTCAGTGCAGCAACTTCATTTTCTTTGATAAAATTGTGCTTGTGCAGAAAAGATCAAATTTGGAACTGCACTTATCCCTCTAGTCAAAAGGGCAGAGCGGAATTCAGCTAAAGGTGCTTCACTGAAATGAGCAGTTCAGTTTCTCAAAGAAGTTCCACATTTGTGACTGCAATGAAAAGGAATCTATTCCTATTTTCCCCAGGACGAGTTAAAACTAAGAATTTTTACAGAGTAATTCAGTCTGTTCTCAAAGCACCGGTGTTTTATATACTCTTGTCCAGCAGTTTTGTATTTGTGTTTTGTTGCATCTGCCCAGAACTGGCAAGATACTCTCTGATCTGAACATCTAATGAAATTACAGTTTATTAAGCCTTCTCTTCCATCCCTCTCTTGGTCTTTCGGACATCCTTCCAGAGGATTACTCCCAAAATGAATTTTTTTTAGCTTTTCCTTTTAAATATCATCCTTTAAACCACTCGGTATGATCAATAAGTGGAAAAGGCTTATCCCTTAAACCCATTATAATCCTTTCTAATGTATGGCAGTTGGAAAACATCTCTATGCCAAAATAAAAAGGTTCAAGCCACAATTCCTATGAAGTCATTCTCCATCTTCAAGTCCCTCCTGTGTCTTCTTCTAGTGTACAGAAGTGTCCCATAGCTACAAAGCCTTGTAAATGCTCAGGTTATTTTAACAAATAAGGACTTGATACAGAGCAAGCAATTTATTTGCTCTGTCACATGGTATGAAAGAACCCAACCACTGCTTCTCTGGGCACGCAGATACCATAAGATCTTTAAGTATTACTAAAAAGCAAGCAGGCTCAACAACAGATCTGACCTAGTTGTTTTGCTCAAGAAATAAACATCTATTAAAAAAGCCACATAATTCTGACCTTTAATGGGTTTTGAGTATCTTTTATTCTTTTAATCTACTCAAAATACCAGTGGAGCTATTCTCAGGACAAGCCAGTTTCCACAGCTGAATCTGTAGTCAAGTATTTGTCTTCACTGGACTTGAAGAGTTATACAAGAGTATTGTGCATTTAAGCAATAATAATTTAAGAAGGCCTTCCCTTCCATCCTCTTTTTTCCTTTCTCTCTTTTCTTATTATTTTTTAAATAAGTCAGCAAATTGTATCAATGGCCTTCAGGTATCTCCCTGATACAGGCCATTTCACATCCCTTACCCTGCTGGGCGAGTAGCCATATCTAACAAAATGCTTTTCCATTCCCGTCGCTTAAATTGCCAGATTCGTGCTGTTCCATCACGGCTCCCACTCACAAATCTAACAAAAGGGGGGAAAAAAAACGTTACTCAGAGATCAAAGGCAGATCTGTACAGAAAAGAACACCTGAAAAGTCAAATTTCAGAACTTAGAACTCAAAAAAGGAAGTTATAAGAAACAGTTTCCCTCTCCCGACCCACTTCTGAACTAATTGCACTTTGACCTCTGGTGCCCTCTGCTGAGTTGTGACACTGCAAGTATATTTAAATATAAATGTATTTTACATATGCAGATATATACACATCCGTTTCTTACAAAGAAATGTCAAGAATTCTTATACTTCTTACTTTTGGCAAATTCAAAATAGTTTAATCATTCATGAAAACAAGTATGAAGCTGAAAGCTGAAAGAGGAGTATTATCAAAACAAAACAGTGAGAACCGAATAGTTACAGATCATTCTACTGGATGAACCTCAAAACATAAAGCAATTATCATTTTTTCCTAACTACTTCCAGAAACAGGTATTAACAAGTGTCCACAAGGTCAAAAATCAGTTGTGTGCTTACCTGCTACTACTATTAGAAAACTGAATGCTGTCAACTTTGTCCTGTATAAAAAAAAGAGTAGAAAAGGCAAAAAAAAAAAATCAATTATTATACCAAATTATCCAAATTATTATTTTAATCAAATACATATGTAATTTTTAAAAAGTATTTACAGTATGAAACTCCAACTCTGATATCTTCTCTGGCTGACCTGATCCAAAGAAATAAACCCTAATGATGTGATCTGTACTCCCAGTGGCCAAAAACATTCCACCTGAGAAAAACAAACAGATAAGTCTTAAGAAAAAAAAAAAAAAAGAAAAAAAAAGAGAGCAATCTAATGTTATCACAGTATTTTTAAACGGCTGTAACATTAAATACTTAAATTTATCCCCTTATGTTTATAGCTGTTATCTCATTTCAGCTACGCCTGTAACTGGCCTTTAAGTAAAAACAAGATTTAGGAACTTAAAAGCTTAACTGGCGTTGAATTATCTCACATTTGCTGTCCCATTTTGTCCACAGAGGTATGGGAGAGATCAGGTAACTACAGCAATTTGTTACTGACTAAGCCCTTAGAAGCCTCAATCTTAACAAAAAATGAATGGAACTAGAATTGCGGGATACTGTCTGAAAGTCACTTTCTGTCATTTTGATATTTTATCCAATTATTTATGTTGCATTCCTCAATTGCCAACCCTGGAATCAATGGAATTCAGACCGTGAGAACCTGGTAATCACCACCTTCCTGTCCTAATCCCTCTAAATTCCACCTCAGATAAAGCCAACTCTGAGAAAAAGGTATACATCTGTGTTTTAAAAGACTTGCAGTCACAGGAGACTTACTTTCAACACTCTATATTTAACCATTTTCAAGACTCACCGAGAGTTAATGCATAGATTCTGAATTTCTATTTGAAATATTCTGGCCTTTTTAATAGCTACTTCCACTCAGTTCCATCTTACTAACAAGAAATATACTACTCTAACTGTATTATACTTTATTTTACTCTCCAAATGACTTCCTACATTGAGACAAGGAAAAAAAAAAATAATTAAAAGAAAGTCTTTTACCAGCACTAAAAGAAGAACAGATCATTTGGACTCCGGGCCGAGGGCGCTCTGTAAACTTCGTTGGCCTCGGACTACAAATAAAGAAACAGTTAAATAGTTTCCTAATAGGGCTTGATAAAATAAGTCAGTATTTTAGAAATAAAGCACAGAAGGACAAAATTAAATACGAAGGAACAGATGGCTGCCCATCTATCAACATTTTGGTGTTGACTATGCTTCATGATCTGCTCTTTAGGAAACTAAGACATCCAGATGGACTCAGTAATCCACGTATCAAGGAGAGCTGTATCCCAAGTTAATTCTCACTCCCATCTCATACTGCTCTCCAGAACAACTCTCACAGAATCATGGACTGGTTCAGGTTGGAAGGGACCTTAAAGATCATTGAGTTCCAACCCTCTGCCCTGGGCGGGGACATCTCCCACCAGACCAGGTTGCTCTCCTGAAGTCACTGACCAAGCAGAACAGAAGACACTAAAGCCAGGTGCCCACCATGTCAAGTTTTAAACCACGGGGTGTACTGGAACTCTTGTTATACAACAGAGAAAAAGAGCACAGTGCTCTTTACAGAAAAGCATACAAGGGTAATTTAAATAAATTCAGGGTTTTTCACAGTATTAGAATATACCTGTTTTTCAAAGGACATACATTCCTTGTGGGCTAGTTTCAAACAGTGCCCGAAGGACATCAGGACAATGGCTAGAAGGTTGTAAGGAATTTTACTTTATGGCCTGTGCTTACGTTTTAGGCATTTCAGAACCTCAGACGTTCAAGCAGAACTGAAGCTTTGATGGATGTGGCACTTTAAGAGTGTATAAAACACAAACAGATCTGATTTGGTTCTTCAATCTTACTTCAGTTCTGCTCAGGCACTGCAGCACTCTCAAACCAGTAGGTGGCCATGCAGTGTGCCATCTGCAAGCTTCACTCCAAGGATAAACTCACTGGAGAACAGCAGCATCACACCCACAAATGTCACCGCTGAAGATTTGTTTTAACACAGAAGAATGCATATTCATAACTTAGCCAACATTTTCTCTTTTAAAAGCAAAATTGCCCATGTAATTCACAGACTCACAGAGTGATATGGGGTTGGAAGGGACCTCTGGAGATCATCTCCTCCAACCCCCTGCCACAGCAGGGTCACCCAGAGCAGGTCCCACAGGAACGTGTCCAGGGGGGTTGGAATGTCTCCAGAGAAGGAGACTCCACCACCTCCCTGGGCAGCCTCTGCCAGGGCTCTGCCACCCTCAAAGTCAAGAAGTTCCTCCTCATGTTTAGGTGGAACTTCTTATGTTCCAGTTTGTGCCCGTTCCCTCTTGTCCTGTCCCTGGGCACCACTGAAAAAAGCCTGGCCCCATCCTCCTGACACCCTCCCTTGAAGGATTTATAGGTGTTGATCAGCTCCCCCCTCAGTCTTCTCCAGACTAAAAAGACACACGTCCCTCAGCCTTTCCTCATAGAAGAGATGTTCTAGGCCCCTCATCATCTTTGTAGACCTTTCTCCACAAATCTATTGCCATCTCCAATAAAGTAGGAAGCATTAAAACTTAGTGGTGCCTGGGCATAAAGCAAAGTACTAAACACTAGTAATACCAGTTCAGAGATCTTTGTCCAAATTGTCCACTCCGGCCGTTTCTGGGAATTTTTGCTCCAGGAGTTTTAAGGTAGCTCCCTGCAGGCTCACAACAGGGAAACCTGACAACAAGACAAACTAAACGAGACAAAGGTCTATTCTACAAAACAGCTGAAAACCCTTCTTAACTAACATCAGAAGAATTCTGGGATGATTCAATAGGCAGCTCACAGAGTGTGGAGCAAGTGGAAAGAGAGAAATAGGCTGCTGTTCTCTTCCACTCTGGTTTGTGAACTCTGCCTTTGGAGTTGGGACAGCTGCAAAACAGAGCAGGTACACACTTATGTTCTACTCTGGATAAATTCTCCAACTTACACCTCTCTAATGTTGTTATTTTAGGCATTAGGAGACAAAAGATCCTGGCATTCTTTTACAACAGAGCAGAACGTGGTCTCTGCAAAACGAGCTGGGCAATCAGTATTTTGGGGAAGCAAGGAAAGGGGACAAAAGCCGAATTTCTTGCAGCACGCAGAAACCAAGCTAATTGTTCTTGCTTTATTTTCAATCCAATTATTAAGTGGCTGGAAGGCACTGAGATCCCTTCACACGGTTCATGGGGAGGTCCAGAAAAGCCCTGGTGAACCATTCTCCTCCCGGAGGAGACACATATTAAGCTCATCACGAATCCAGAACCAAGAGGGGCTGCAGTCAAAAAAGAACCCACCCTTGGAACAGCAGCAAAGAAGCCTTTTGGTCTCAATTTGTGCCTCATCAAGGGACACTCTCATCCATATAAACATCTCAAGATCATCATCTTGAAAACGCAGCCAAATAGTGAAGGAATTAGTTATCTAAGTCAAACTCTGCAGCCTAACCTCACCCTGGACATGGAGTGGCTCAAACTTCTTCCCATAACACGCACGTGTGATACAACCTCTCCTAATGAAGTCTTTGCTCACAAAGTAACGACCAAAGTTCAGAATATCTGAATTCTGATGTATCACCAGCCCCTTTAGGATCAAGTGCCTTCTGCTTAAGAAAGGAGATGGGAAGTATCACACCCCACCGATGACAACTGAGTAATCAACCTCTGGTCCAAAACAGTAACACCAAAATCATCAGCACAGGTTTTTCCTAAGGTTTTTTTCCCCCCCTTTTTAATTATGGTGTGTGAAAGATAGAAAAGAAGAAAAGAAGTATAAGAAGCTCCTCTATCCAAGTCTGTGAGACAGTTCTGCCAGTCACAGACTAACACGGGAAACTACTCATGACCCAAACAGGTGGTAGAAGAATAATAAGAACACTCATTACCTTTCTCAGAGAAGATACACGTTCAAGTATTTTGCAGTGCAACAAATTTGAGTAATTCTAACCTTAAACTTGAGGCAGATTATTCTTGAATTTCAGCTGACCCAAGGCTGATTCTCTCTCTTCTCCCTCCTGTGAACTGACACAGGATCTGACTCGTGTTTTCTATCGCCATCCAGAATAGCAACAGGTGACTAAATATGGGGAAAGTCTTGATTGACTGAATTTTTAATTGATTTCCCATCTGGTTTGGGCCACATTCCTTGACTACCTTACCTAAAGAAACTACCAACCCTTCCATTCAACCCAACCTCCCTGAAAGGAGGGTGTAGCCAGGGTGGCCGGTCTCTTTGCTCAAGGAACAGGTGATGGGACAGGAGGAAACGGCCTCAAGTTGAACCAGGGGAGGTTCAGATTGGATATTGGGAAAAATTTTGACACGTAAAGGGTTCTTAAACCTTGGAATGGGCTGCCCAGGGAGGTGGCTGAGGCACCATCCCTGGGGGGATTTAAAAGATGGGTTGACATAGTGCTTAGAGACATCATTTAGTGATGGTTTCTTTTTATCAGAGTTAGGTTGATGGTTGGACTTGATGAAAGGAAAGGTCCCTTCCAACCTGGGCAATTCTATGACTCCTCTAATTGGAAACCAGTGTCTAATCTCTCATCCAATGGCACCAAATCTCCTGTAACATGTGTCCTTTTGCAGTTTATCAGAACAGAGCTCTGTCACCAACCACCTCCTGCCTGGGCCATATGTGTGACCTTGGTACCAAACATGCCTCAATGAGGTTATCCAAAAACTGGGAGCCTCTAATTTCAGAGATACTATGAATACTGCAGCAGAGGGGCTGGTAAAGCTGAACATAAGGATGTTTGCGATCTAAGAATGAAACAAAACAAACATTTGCAGAGATAAGAAAACTAACCAGAGCTGGGGCAGGGGATGAGACATTAGAAGGGTTAAAGGAGGTCAAAGACCATTTTAATGGCAAATACTCCAGTTTTCAAAGTAGTGACTTTTCCAATTTTTCATGATCTGTTGAGATAAATAATCGCTCTGTAATATTTTGATCTTATTCTCTAAGTGGGGAATAAAGAAAAATTTCAAATTTTCCTTTTTCCTGAAGAAGCTGACAGGGAAACATTCCCTTTAGAGGGAGTTCCCAGGAGGGACTAAACCCAATTTTCAGTTAGAGACAGGGAGTTGATCCAGTAACTTCACCACCCAAGCTGGGTTCCACTGAAACAGTTTCCAGTGCAGTTAAGAACCAACCAGATTATTTTCCATTCGAGAGCCCCCCAAACACAGTAGTGTATCCAAATGCTGCCTTTCCCATATTTCATGAAAAAGTTCAGCCAAGTATTGCTGGTGCTGCCAGTCATCCTCAAACTACAATCTACCCCATGATCATCATGAGGCTGCCCAACAGCTCATCATCTTAACTCACTGTCAGATGATTCAAGTAGTGCAGGGGGTGAGGTGTGTCTGTACGTATTTCCCTTCTCTCTCTTTTTTTTTTTTTCTTTTAAGCAGCTGAAATTTCAAGACTTTGCCACCAGTCCCCATTAAAAGCACTGGATGATTTAGTAACACGCTGTCATCACCAACAGCAATGGGATTCTTGAAGGACAAGTTGCAGTAAAGCTCAGGAGGAGCATGAAAGGGATGTGACAGCACCTTCACCCATGGCACTCAGATCTTCTGGTCTTACTTGAAAGCCCCCATTTCTCCTTTCTGGGCTGGGGGCTGTGCTGGAACCGAGATACAGGGCAGCAAGCTCAGACCTTAAATATTTGTGGGAAGAGATCTTTTCTCTGCCAGCTTTCCTCCTTTCTAGAGATAACTGTGGAAAATTACACTGGAGTCTTGGTTTCCCAGTATCATTAAGTTTCATTTACTGAAATGAGCAGGACAAACATAGGTTGAAAAGTTTACAGTTTAGCACATTAAGTAAAACTTCCTGTAACTAAGGAATTCCCCTGAACTACCATTCTTTTCAGCTCAGGAAGAGCTGCATTAAGACTTTACTGGGTTTCCAACTATTTTGATATCGTAAACGACATACAGTTATGTTCCAGTCCCAAAAGACTTATTCAGACTTTACCATAATTTTAACAAGTTTTAGCTTGGATGAAAAAGCATCAATTACATCAAATATGTAACAGCTCTACTAAGTTCAAACCAAGATCTAAAACCAATGCCCTGCCACCGAAGCAGCCAAAAGTGGTATGTAAGAGCAGAAAAAGCACACACTGCCTTTAAATATCTTTGTATAATGCATAATATCATAAGGCAAGGAGTTTCATAACTTAACTGCACATTTTATAAAGAACCATCTCCTTCCCACCTGGAATTGGCCACCTTGATAACCTCAGTACAGTAAGGGCCAACAAGTAATTCCTCACAATATTCATGACTGTTCATGTCATCTTTTTCCAGACTGAAGAAATGCAGCTTAAAGGGTTTCTCTGTACAAAATACTTCCCAAACAGAAAGTAAGGAGGGTGCAAATTCCAGTCTCAAAATTTACTCCATCATTGAGCAACACGAATCACTGACTTGGGTTACCAGAACCAGGTCCTTGCTGCTCTCACAGGACACCTGAACTCATCTGGTTTCCCTTTGCCACTGCCTGATCACATCTGCTGTGACTACTTATAAATTAAAGCATTACTCACAAATCTTTTACTCCTTTAGTATTTACTGAGCACATCTCACTGAAAAGATTTATTCTACACTTAAATATCACCACAGAAAGGAATTAGTTGAGAATCCCCTGTCATAACTGACACCAGCTTTCTCACTCCCTGAAGTTTTACCTCTGGACAAATCCCGTTCAACTCTGATTCACCCAAACATTCAGGATTTCTACACATTCCTCTCCCAGTTCATATGGTCTAACCCACTTAAGTCTCATGGATTCTGCTGTTCTCTAATAATGGGATTTGTTTCAAAATTCAGTTCCATAGACTTGAACTTACTTAGGAAAAGGGGAAAAGAGAGGAAGGAAAAAATTAGGAGAGAGAAAGACGTGGGCTCAAAAGGTTTACAAATCAGGTAGATGAAGGTTTCACCTTGTCAACAAGAGCTCAGACTTAAGAGACCTTAAGAAAAATAACATGGGGGCAACTCCTCTCCTCTGCATGTTAAAAATGAGAATGTGAGCCATGTCCTCCTCTCCTCAGTGAGAAGGAAAGTCTGTCTTTACAGCAGCAGAGGATTAACAGCCTGAGAAGCAGCTTCATCTACAGTACCAAAAAAAAGAGCCAAAACACCCAGAGAACATCAAAATAGTTAAGGTCCATACAACCAGAGCAGTTCCCAGGCAAATGCACCTACAAGCCCTGCACAACCGCAGCACACCACAAGAAAGAGATTCTAACAGCAATTACCAAAACTACAAAAAAATGGAACCTACTTGCCAGGAAAATCTATCCATAAGAACCACCTCCCATCCCCAAAGCCAAATTACTCATAATTACTAAAACATTTTTCAACTTTAAGGTACAAGTGTTTTGCGATAACGGAAAAGGAGCAAAAAGCATTTGAAAGCCATTGAACAAGTTAATTAAAAAAAGCCTAAACAACCTATCTCTATTTGAGGGTCCTGACAACATTTATATCATCTTATACTTTGAAGGCAGAAACTTCAGGCCCAACTTCAGCCACCAACATGCAGCTGCCCACAAATTCTGCCTCCTGCCACACTACAGTAAAGAGCGACCACGAAAAGGTAATACAGATAAAGAAAGAACAAACATCAAAAATATCCCCTCTTAATTCATTCTAGGGTTTTCCAGTCTAAATTGCAATCATTTCATCAATATAATTTTCATTTCATTTGGGATTAAGAGATGAGAAAAGAATCAGAAAGGACCAACTTTGACATCATATTACACCCCCCAAAAAAAAAATAATCCTAAGACTTTTTTAATAAATTACCAAATACAGCAAAACCAGGTATACAGTTATTTCCTTCATTCCACAAAATGTTACATTATCAACTTAGTCCTTAAAAGATAAGCAAGCTGTAGCTACATCAGAAATAGATCATACCCAATAACCAGTCAGTAACAAGTCAAATTTTTCTCAAAACATTTGTACAGCATTCTTAATTGAAAAAAAAAAAAAAAGGATAAAAGATAAAAAGAAAGAAATAGCAACAAATAAAATCACAACTAACTTTATTTTAAGGGTGCCAGCATCCCACAGCCAAAAGCATATTGTTCCATCTGCCCCGGTTGAAGATAAGTATCTCTTTGAGCCACTGCACAGTGGAGAGAACTGGGGGGAAAAGGGGGGAAGAAAAAAAGAAAAAGGTCTCCTGTTAATTTGTTCCAGATGTGCTGAGGAGTTCCTTAAGTCATTGACTTCTCACCAAGAAAAATAATCAAGTATAAGGAAAACAAATGGCAATGAACACCAAAACAACACGCTGCTGCACTCTCTTTGTTCAGAACACCCCTCCTGGGTTACTTGCCAAAGGACTCTGGGTTCTCCCTCCCCACAACCCGAGTTGTGCAACAACAGGCAAGGCCACAAAAAAAAAAATCCCAAAATATTCAGCAGTGACTGCAGCTCTCAACGTTACCTGCACTCAGAACCACCACCTGCAAAGGAACCACACCACCAAATACAACTACCTACATGCATCACGCTATTTTTTTTCAACAAGGGTTCAGGCATTTTGACAATAAATATGTTATTTCACTATAAACGGTGAAAATTCCTTCTCACTTCAGAGCTTAGCTCCCATCTTTATCACACAGACCGTTCTCAGGTGGTTCCTTTTTCAGTCCAACGATGCATTTCAGGCATGGACCTACCTGCAGGGAGGTTATGGAGGCGCTGTGGCCCTGCAGAACGGCCAAGGGCGCGCAGGTCCGAAGGCACCAAACGCGGATCATTTTGTCGCAGCTCCCAGCAGCGATCATGGTGTTCTCGTAGTTCACCGCCATGTCGGATATTTCGGCCGCGTGCCCTCTCAGGGTGGCCAACAGCCTTCCATCGTCCGTCGCCCAGATCTTCACGAGGCAGTCATCTGAGCCCTAGAAGTAAGGCAGAAATCATTTCAACCACCATTAGTTGCTTTGATGTTACAGTAAATTAACATGAAAAACTTAAAAACTAGTGTCCTACATGGATAAACAATCCCCCCTCATGTTTTTAACAGTTCTTCACACCGCATTCACTGAATTTCACTGAATTTCTAGAGTTGGAAGGGACCATAGAGATCATCTAGTCCAACTCCCCTGCTGAAGCAGGATTGCCTAGAGCTAGAGCATGTTACTCAGGAGCATCCAGGCGGGTCTTGAAAATCTCCAAGGAAGGGGACTCCACACCCTCCCTGGGCAGCCTGTTCCAGGGCTCTGTCACCCTCACCGTGAAGAAGTTTCTCCTCATATTTGAGTGGAACCTCTTATGTTCCAACTTGTGCCCGTTGCCCCTCGTCCTCTCAGTGGGAACCACTGAAAAGAGTCTGGCTCCCTCCTCCTTCAACCCTCCCTTGAGATACTTGTAGGCGTTGATAAGGTCTCCCCTCAGCCTTCTCTGCTCCAGACTAAAGAGTCCCAGCTCTCTCAGTCTCTCTTCCAAAACACAACACAAGCTTACATTAATTCACAACAGTACATACAAAGCTTGATGCCTTTATAAGACAGAGCACAAATCCAGTTGGATTAATGCTCTTCAGGAAGACACTTCTTCCAAATCTCCAGCAGAAACAGAAAAGGCTGGTGCAATACATGAAAATGAAAATTTACATTAATTGTGAAATGAATGATGAATCAGTAACGTTTTGTCATTTAGCATTACACCCACTTACATTCACAGAATCCCAGAATGACATGGGGTTGGAAGGGACCTCTGGAGATCATCTCCTCCAACCCCCTGCCAGAGCAGGGTCACCCAGAGCAGGTCCCACAGGAACGTGTCCAGGAGGGTTTGAATGTCTCCAGAGAAGGAGACTCCACCACCTCTCTGGGCAGCCTCTGCCAGGGCTCTGCCACCCTCACAGCAAAGAAGTTCCTCCTCACGTTTAGGTGGAACTTCCTCTGTTCAAGTTTTGTGCCTGTTCCCTCTTGTCCTGTCCCTGGGCACCACTGAAAAAGGACTGGTCCCATCCTCCTGACACCCACCCTTTCAGTATTTATAGGTGTTGATCAGATCCCCCCTCAGTCTTCTCTTCTCCAGACTAAAAAGACCCAAGTCCCTCAGCCTTTCCTCATAAGCAAGATGCTCCAGGCCCCTCAGCATCTTTGTAGACCTCTGCTGGACTCTCTCCAGCAGTTCCCTGTCCTTCTGGAACTGGGGAGCCCAGAACTGGACCCAGTGTTCCAGATGGGGCCTCCCCAGGGCAAAGCAGAGGGGCAGGATGACACACTCTTCCTGATGCACCCCAGGGTGCCATTGGCCTTCTTGGCCACAAGAGCACACTGCTGGTTCATGGGCATCCTGTTGTCCACCAGGACTCCCAGGTCTTTCTCCTCAGAGCTGCTCTCCAACCTGTCCTGGTGGGGGGGGGTTATTCCTCCCCAGGTGCAGCACCCAACACTTGCCCTTGTTGAACTTCATCAGGTTCCTCTCTGCCCTACTATCCAGCCTGTCCAGGTCTCACTGTGTGGCAGCAAAGCCTTCTGGTGTGGCAGCAACCCCTCCCAGTTTTGTATCATCAGCAAACCACTAGTCCCATTCTTCTTGGAGCTACATAGATTTAAAAAAAAAAAATATATATATATATATAAAATGCTCTGTCTACCAAACTACACATATTACATAAACACGCTTCTGCAATTCTCACATCGTACAGATCAATATTATGAATAAGCTACTGACTTTACAGTAAGCTTACAGCCTCTAGTCATTTTACGGGATGAACAGATTGTTCAAAGCACAGCAAAATGAAAAAAAAAAAAAAAAGAAAAAGAAAAAGGAAATCAATAAAAAAAAAAAGAAAAAGAAAAAGAAAAAGGAAATCAATAACCCAAACCCTGCATTGTGAGACTCCTGAAATGCTGCTTCCGGAACGTAACTGATGGAGAGCAACCTGCACACCAGACAACTTAAAAGATGTAAAATGATCAGCCAGAAAAACTAGTTGTGGGACCTAATGCCATCTAGAAGGGCCTCAGAGGTCTCTTTAGGAACAACAAACCACGGAAAGAAGATCGGCATAAAACCAGCCCACTCCCTACCAGGTGGCAATAATATAGCTGTAGAAGGATGTGTTATATCTCTCCACTGCACAGAAAACATAAACAACTGTTATCAACTTTCAACAAGAAAAAAGGAAAAGAAAAAAAGAAGAAAATAAAAAAGACTTGGGTAAGATTGTAAATTCTGTAGCATCGTGCCAAGATAACAATATTAGAGTTCAAAGAAATTGACGGGATTCTGCCTGAACTGAATGGGACAATTCACAACTCTTAAAATGCTGTTGCAGGGGTGTTAGCAAGGGCATTGGCTCACACCACCACTCCCGTTTCCAACCTTATGTCTGCAACTGCTACGAATTACGTGCCTATTGAAGAGCATTTGTCAGAAGGGAATCCTAGAAGGAGTTCAGCACCGGGGAAGAACCGATGACGGCACTGCCAAGGTATGGATGGGAGCAGTTCATTTTCCGACCCTTACACAGACTTGTGGGCTGAAGTGAAACTGCCAAAAAACCTACAAATTAATCTGGGGTTGGAAACCTCACACAGAGACTATTCCACACCACTGTCTGTTATTCCCTAGAAAGAGGAATCTCGGAGCAGACAGGAAGATAAAGGCTGGGAAAAGGAGTTGGCCATCATCCTTCTTCGCAGTCAGAAAGTGAAGTAGTGCAGGAACCAGAAGCCAACTCTTCTTTCTCTTACTCTGCCTCGTTCTCCAAGTCAGGCTTTTCAAGAGATCCAGATTACACAGCCTCAGAAATAATGAGGTTTTCTTCACTGATAAGTCTTTTAGCTGTGTCTTTACATGTGAACATGCCTTAATTCACGTTAATTAAAAAAAAACCACTAAATTACCAAGACAACAGTTTGTGTATTAAGAATATTTTAGTAGATTCAGAAAAAAGGGAAGAGGTTGATCTTCAGAAATCTCTTGTGAAATTCATAGAACAATATAAATGGAAACAGGCATTGCATGAGCTACTGGTTAGCAGGCAAACTGCATCATGTCCTGTTCTCGCTGCCTTTAGGCAAACTAAGAGCATCATCTTCCTAGCAAAGATAACATCTCCCAGAAGAGTATGACTCAAAAATGTGCTGAGATCACTTTCTTTTTCTTTTAATTTGACGCAGGACATAAATAGAACTTGAATTTAGAGGCTTTCAATCCCCTCAGAGGTCAGGAGGAAAAGGAAACAGTTATGATGCATCTTCTAAAACCAATTATAAATCTAAAACAAGCTCTTATCTTGCTAGTGTCACACGGAACGCTGGAGGTTGTAGAGTAAAAACACAGAGCAAGAACGACTCCCTGTTGATGCAGGGAAATTTACAGGCTGGCAACAGACATGTCTGGAACAAAATCTGGCTTACTTTTGGTTATAAAACCCTATTTCTACTTACTATGCTACAGACTTTAGAAATTGCAGCGGTCCAGACTGAACAGAATTGGCAGCGTTTCACTATAGAGACACAATTACAAGAAGACAGTTCGTGACCGTTTATCCACTGCCTACATCACGTCAGCTCCAGCAACATGGGCTCTGCTGCCATCTGGAACACCAACCATGGGTTTCCACTTGCAAAAAAACACTTGAACATCTACACAAAACCCACCAGATTTACCCGAAAACGGTGACGTAAGGAGGTCTGTCCCAGGCCCTTCAAAATGAAAATTCACCAGCCACTATTAATTTCTATGGACACTTTAACATTACATTGAAGTAATCATGATCTAAACTGGGACCTCTTTCAAGCAGTTGTAGGAGGACACCAGCGTATCTGTCAGCAGAGGACCTGCCAGCAAAGCACTGGGGTGGTAGAAGCGATATTACTCCCCCGTCTTCACCCCATTTTATTTCAGGTTCTTCTACTTTAGTGGGCTTCAAGAGGAAGGGGCCAGTCTTTTTCAGTGGTGCCCAGGGACAGGACAAGAGGGAACGGGCACAAACTGGAAGACAAGAAGTTCCATCTAAACATGAGGAGGAACTTCTTTCCTGTGAGGGTGGCAGAGCCCTGGCAGAGGCTGCCCAGAGAGGTGGTGGAGTCTCCTTCTCTGGAGACATTCCAACCCCCCTGGACACGTTCCTGTGGGACCTGCTCTGGGTGACCCTGCTCTGTCAGGGGGCTGGAGGAGATGATCTCCAGAGGTCCCTTCCAACCCCAACATAAACACACATCCCTCTACACAACAAAGCAAGATGCACGTGGGCAAAAGGACAAATTATATTTACAACGGCATTGAAAGAATTTTAGAAGTCAGGACTGTAATACATAAAGTAGGAGAACTGCCACAAGGTTAGAAAGTGCACAATCCAGCTCCTGGATCCACAACAGTATCGACTACATCCAGTGTTCCTGGGAAGATGATAAACACAGCCAAGTGTACCAGGCTGGCACGAGGTGTGTATTCAAGAGAACTTTGGCTCTGCTGAAATGGACCACTTACTAAGAAATCCAGATTACACTGACATCTACACGTTTTTATAATTCCCATTCCTTGAGAAACTTGCCATTTCAGTAATTATTTCAGACAATTATTTTTTTAAAACAACAACAAAAAAGAAATCATTAAAAATACTAAGAACACCCGTACAGAAAACCCAAACAACCCAGTTCCTGGGATCTCATAAAGACAATTCCTTGTCAACCAACATTTATTACAACACACCATGTGCACTTTCAGCTTTCTCATTACCATCAGCATGTTGTACCAAACCTGAGTGAGTACCAAACCAGGTTATTAAACTTAATATTCATTGTCTAAATTTAACAGAAGTTACAGATAAGAGTCAAAATAATCGTTACTTCCATATTGACTGTCTTCTCTGACTTTCTAATCAAATTCTGTAGTGGTGGTCGGTTCTTTTGCTTACAGAATCACAGAATGGTTCGGGTTGGAAGGGACCTTAAAGACCATCCAGTTCCCACCCCCTGCCCTGGGCAGGGACACCTCCCACCAGACCAGGTTGCTCCAAGCCCCATCCAGCCTGGCCTTGAACCCCTCCAGGGATGGGGCAGCCACAGCTTCTCTGGGCAACCTGGGCCAGGCTCTCACCACCCTCACAGCAAAGAAGTTCTTCCTGAGATCTCATCTCAATCTCCTTTCAGTTTAAAACTGGTGCTCCTCGTCCTATTGCTGAACTCCAACATAAACTTATGTTTTTGCCAAAGAACACAAGTCCAGAGGAAAGAACCTACACAGGGCAATTCCTTCCCACTAAAAATAACCCGAGTTTTCAGACTGAATTACACCAATCAGCAATTACCATCACATCTAGCTTTAAGACATGTATGCCAAAACTAATTTAACATGCAAAATAGCATGGTTATCAAAAAGCATATCGGAGAGTAACAGCAATAAAGCATTTAGCTGCCTTTGATACACATTATCAGTACATTTAGGTTCTGGAAACAATTAGGTGATATGCTGTTTGTACTTTAAAAAAGAACTCACAAAATAAAGATTTGGTACTTACAGTGAATATTCGCCTGCCAGTCCGGTCAAAAGTTACACAGTAGACAGAGGATAAGTGTCCTAAAATCCGTTTGTGCATCTTCATGTGTTGATAGACTGCAGTGGGAACAAGGCGTTCCAGTCTGTATTTTCCATTTAGTTTTCTTGAAAACAGGGTATCCACTACCAAATGCGGAAAGACAAAAGAAGAGACAGCATTTATATAGGGGTCACAAACTAAAATACTTCTTCAGGATGGAAAGTTTATTTCAACACCGGGCCACCTGCCATATGAACAGATAACTAGTAATTCATTTTGCCACAGTTCGGGAAAAATATGTATAAAAGTAGCCTCTGATAAAAACATACAAAGAAGTATCGAGGCAGAGCACAAAAATGCAATACAACTTTCAAATTTAAGTACCAAAATGTATGTTTCTGATTTTATACCAAGTATGAGAAATTCAGGAGGACTGAAGCAGCTCCCGTGGAGGAGTGAACTACCTCAAATTTAATAAGCATAAGAACTTCCATACAGCTGTTACCTGAAGAACAGCAAACATTCACACCTTCTTCAAGGCAGCTTGAGGTTTCTTGAGGTCTACGCCATCAAACATTCATCCACCACTTGCAAGATAAATCAATTTCTTTTTTAAAATATCGCTACTCACAACAGAACAAAAACAACAACCAACAAAGAAAACCCTAAGAAAATATTTACATATCGATTTACCAAAACCTTACAGAAAATTCTGATTTTGACTAACAGAGCCTTACTCAAAGACTTTGGGAGTTTTTTCAAGTTTAAAAGCTAAGAAGGTCCGGGAGCAGGAAATCTTCAAGATGGAAATCTTCAATCAAGAGCTTCAGTAAATAAAAATAAATCTCAGCGATACTAATTTTAAACTGCTACTCATGCAGCAATAAAGCAACAGACTATATTGCTTTTATGAATGGATTCATAGATATTAGTCAACAGTTCCCCTTATCATCATCAGACCAATGAATGGCAATGGTGTTAGATTCTATATTCCACCAAATTGTGGTAAAGCAGGTAATATATTCAGATCTTCAGCTTCTGAATACATGAAAAGTAAAGCCATAAACACCCAACAACATCCACAGCACGACACACACCTGAAAAACGAGATCTATCAGTGCCAAGAAAGACAGCAGATACTTTCACTACAACTCTGGTTTGTCATTCTTTCTCTGTGACCAAGGCCAGGATGGATTGAGAGCAGCCCTGAGGAGAAGGGCTTGGGGGTGCTGGTGGATGAGAAGCTCAACATGAGCTGGCAATGTGCACTGGCAGCCCAGAAAGCCCCCCACATCCTGGGCTGCATCCCCAGCAGCGTGGCCAGCAGGGCCAGGGGGGATTCTGCCCCTCTGCTCCAGGCAGTCCCCACCTGAGCCATGTGTCCAGCTCTGGAGTCCTCAGCACAGGAAGGACATGGACCTGTTGGAAAGGCTGGAGCCCCTCTGCTGTGAGGACAGGCTGAGAGAACTTGGGGTGTTCAACCTGGAGAAAAGAAGGCTCCAGGGAGGCTCCTATAGCCCCTTGCAGTCCCTAAAGTGGCTCCAGGAGAGATGGGGAGGGACTCTGGATCAGGGAGGGGAGCCACAGGACGAGGGAGAACAGTTTTAAACTGAAAGAGGAGAGATTTAGATTACAGATATTAGGAAGAACTTCTTTGGTGTGAGGGTGGTGAGAGCCTGGCCCAGGTTGCCCAGAGAAGCTGTGGCTGCCCCATCCCTGGAGGGGTTCAAGGCCAGGCTGGATGGGGCTTGGAGCAACCTGGTCTGGTGGGAGGTGTCCCTGCCCAGGGCAGAGGGTGGGAACTGGATGATCTTTAAGGTCCCTTCCAACCCAAACCACTCTATGATTCTATGTCTGTAGAAGCAAAGGGAACAACCCAAACCATTCTGTGATTCTATGTCTGTAGAAGCGAAGGGGGCAGGACCAGGGCAGGGATGTGGGCATGGAATCACATTCACTCTACAGCACCAACCATGGAACAGCTACAAACCTCTGGCATTGCTTGGGTTTGGCCCAGACCAACCAGACACTGGTTCATGAGTCAGCACAGGTCAAACTACATTAAATACGCAAAGTGGATTGTAGCTACTCTATAAGGAGCAAAAGCACTTAGTGGTGTGGACAACTGCCAAGCCCACTGGCCTCAGGCCACAAGAACATCTCTGAAACATTTCAGTTGACTGCCTACGTAGCCCAAGGAGTCAGGGAAAGCTTCCCAGGTCAAGATCCTTTGTGAAGGAGCAGGATCAAGGATCATTACTTGTGGAGTGAGGAGCTTCTAGTCAATGTGCCACTACTGTCTTGAGACTCTACTATTTCCTCTTTCCTCTTCACCCTCCCTTCACACAAGACAAAGATGCATTCGCTTGATGACAAAGCTGTTCCTTGCCAACAGTCTGCTTTAGAACAGCAAGAAACCAAGATTAGTTCAGTCACAAGATACATCTAGTTTTGGTTTCTGACAAATCATCCTACAGTTTAAAAAAAAACACAAGAGTCACATGCCCCAAAAAACCCCCAAACAACAAAAAAAACCCAACACCCAAACACACATACACACATACAGAAAAAAGGAAGGTCTTTGTCACAACACAATAGTATCAACCTACTCAGAAGTTACGTTTTGTTTGCTCCTAATGTAAGACAGAGATGGTTGTTGGAAATCAGCTTCTAGTGATGCCTTCAAATGAAGCCATAGCTCACAAAAAAGGAAAAAAGTTTAACTACAAGTTTAATTTGCAGAGATGGCCTGTCAATAAATCGAAACTAACCAGGATAAAGCAACCCATGACTTCATTCAGCATCTGATTTGTAATATACATCGGAGTTCATGAAAAACCATTTCAACTACTTGAGATATATTTCAAGTTTGGGTGTGGTTTGATTGGTTTGTTGTTTTTTTTTAAATCACTGAGGATTAAGTTTAACAGAACCCAAGCCAGCATTTCTGATCATACTTTCCTAACAGGCAACTTGCTACTAGTTCACACATCCCTAAAGTCAAGAGGTGAAAGAGCCCTTGCTCAGTAAAAATCAACCTCCTGGAGGAAAGAAGAGGAAATGCTGTGATATTGGACACAAGAAAGTGGGATCTCTCTCACTCTTTGGCTCTGGTCAAAACTTAAAACATACAAAAATCCCGAAATTGGTTACAAATAAAATTGAGTGAATTAAAAAGTGATTTGACATGGAAAAAAAACAGTATTATGAAACTACATTCTATGGGAAGAAAACTTTTTTCCAAGATCCTGCAATTGAGGAGGGGAAGAATCAGTCTCCCACAGGCTTGAACACTGTGCATAAACATACAATTTTTAAAAGACTTCTCAAACTGGTTATTTTTGTGTTTTAAACAAAATTCTCACATCCACTGTTATTCTTCAATACAGCCTTTCATTTAACTACATTTATATTTACTCTCAGTGAATTTGCCAAGCGACCCAGCTTAATTTCTCCAACTGTCCCATTCCCACTTTTTATTCCAAACACCAAGGACTCCGACTCGTCACCCACACACTTTGCCAGCAAAACAGCATTTTTTCCTTCCAAGTACAGGTAAAAAATTAAAAATAGCTGTGTCTCAAAAATAAATTCCTCCAGTCAAATACTAAAATTGATTTTTCTGGTGCAAGCCAGAGTGAGAAAGGCTACCAACTCTTAATAATAATAATGCCTTTTTACTAACTATATGCCTTTGATTTTATAAGAAAGAAGGGTTGGAAGGAAGAAAGAAGAAAGTAACAGAACAGAGTGCCTGCTCCTTGCTCAAAGGGCCCTGTGAAGTGGATGCTGCACAGAAAGAACTCCCATCCAATGCCAGGCCAATTAAGGAAATGAAAATTAACTTAGCTTTACATGCCTGTCTAGTACTCTCACATTAGAACCTGCTTTAAAAATAAGTAAGTAACATTCAAAACAAGCAAACAAACAAAAAGCAGCTGTTATTAAGAGGTTGTTGTGCAACACAAGAGGACAATCCACCACTTACTTCCAAACAACATTTTGGTTTCAAAATCAGGATCCCTCATATTTACTACCGAAGCAGAACCGAAGGCCTGAGAAAGCCACGTATGCTGTTCATGTTTTGAACACATAAAAACCACTTTGCCACAAATTTTATCATTTAAGTTGCTCTCAACTGCTTACCAACTGATTCCAAATAAAATGCATTGGATTCTAGTTTTTAGGTGGCTGCAGCTCATCTTCGTACAACATGACCAGCCTCAAAGACTGAAATGGTCTGCTGTCCCAGAACCACAGGATGGTAGAGATGGGAAGGAACCTCCAGAGATTAGAATCACAGAATGGTTTGGGTTGGAAGGGACCTTAAAGATCATCCTGTCCCACCCCCTGCCCTGGGCAGGGACACCTCCCACCAGACCAGGTTGCTCCAAGCCCCATCCAGCCTGGCCTTGAACCCCTCCAGGGATGGGGCAGCCACAGCTTCTCTGGGCAACCTGGGCCAGGCTCTCACCACCCTCACACCAAACAAGTTCTTCCCCAGATCTCATCCAAACGCTCTAACCTTAAGCTCTGAAGCTAAGAGCTTAAATTCCTTTTTTATAAAGGCCACTCAGGAACTGAAGCTGTGAATGGAGATTTAGGCTCTTAAAACAACTTAGTAAAATGGAATTTTTTTTTTTAATTTTTTTTTTTAAATCTCACTTCTGCTGTTACTGCCAACAACCTTAATCTGAAAACCACACATCTCAAAGAGTCAAGCTCACCTTGTTTTTTTTGGTTTGCCTTAGAACAATGTCAAATCAAACACAGATGTCAAGCCGACGGAGGTAAAGGGGTGGGAGCTGTCAGATTAGAGCAGGTTTCCAGCAGGTTGTCTCACCCTCCAAAGGCACGCAACAGGCACCAACTTGAACGCCTTCGAAGTTTTAGAATGTCTCTAACTCACTCCCCACCCAAAATAGAACAAGCAGCTCAAGAGAAAAACATCAATCTGTAAAAGGGAGATAAATCTGGGGATCTGAAAGATATGGCAGCATTAGCTATGCCGATTTTTATTTCCCCTTGGCTTTCTTATTTTAGTTTTATCAGTGACCAATTCCATCATCTTATTTACACGGTCTTATCCTGGAATGTGAAATATGCCTTTAAAGATGGGGGACAGTAATCTGCCTTAGCCACTCGTCAGTGGTAAACCCAATTTAATTTTGTACCAAGTATAACTTACATTTAAAAAAAGCACACACAGAAATCATTATGGCTTATCTTGTATTCCCTTCCTTTCCTGAGTTGTATTTAACCACTGAGAGCTCTGTTCAGAACAGAACGCAAGACAGCGCTTGTCTCTGGGCATTTCAGGAAGGTGAAAATATGCTGACACCGGAGCATTTCTTAAAATATAAAATTTAAATACAAAAATTCTATACACCATCTAAAAATTTACATATAATATCTATTTGTTCAATGAAAGTAACTGTCAACCTGTACTAATTCAGAGAAGTAGGTGGCAAGATATTTGCAAAAGCAGAATCCCACTTGCTTTCACTATGTATTTATTCAGTTTCTATTTTACTCATAGTGTAAGTACTGTAAGACTTCTATAGCCCATTTCTTCTTGCATAACAAGTCATTTACTTTAGTATAATTCACTTTAAACTTGAATAAACAGGTGTAACCAGATGTTACTTTTACACAGTCCTTTAGCACAAGGTGGGGTTTTTTTTTCTAGTTTTTTACTATAATTAACAGAATAATATAATTACACAAAGTACTCTTAGGCTGGTGTTTAGAACTGCTGGCCAAGCAGTTCCTGAAAATTACAGAAAAAGAGTTCTTTTTCTGCTTCAGGATCCAAGAAGATGGGAACTTTAACAAGACAAATTAGCATACAACATGGCCCTTTTTTTCTTAATTAAGCACTTCAGCAACTTTTTATAAGATACGTTGCACAAGTGATAGCAACTGGATAAAGATTATTCCATATTCAAGTTTTGTTTATTATGTTATACAGATACTCTATAGTTTTCTGGGGAAATACATATTTATACAGATGTATTTTAACCACATATAAATCAGCTACACACAAGGCAGCTAGCACAATGTACACAAAAATTTAAAGAACATGCCATCAGCATCACAACTGCATTGGTTCATCAGGCTAAGAAACAAATTATTATTTCTGCATATTCAGTGAAATATAAATTAATTTGTCCTGCACAAGGTAAAAAAGATTTCAGCGTCTTTTCTGTTCCTCAACTATTAGAGGGTTCTCCACCTGAAACTCATTCAGCCTGAAGAATAGGTTCCAATTCTTTTTTTTGTTGGGCAAATACATAAAATACCGCCTTCCCAGGGGAAAAATTAGAAGTTATTTAAGGAAATAGCTCAATTTATAAAAGAAGTGTCATTCCAGTTCATGATTTCATTGAGAGTATCAGACTAAAATAAGATAAATCAAAAACAAATGCTTTCACACACAGCTCTGAACCAGACATCCAAAAAATCCAAATACATTTCCCAGTTAAAAAACATTCCATTACCAGCACTTATCTCAATGTTTGGAAAAGGAAATTATTGGTCATGAAAAAGAGGGAAATGTTGAAATAACTGTAATTTTGCAAATATCCAGTGCTCTGCAAAAGGTTCAATAAAAATAACATTTATTTAGAAAGCCTTACTTGTTCTTCCCTAAAACGAGTCTGAAAGTTATTTTTCTTAACATTTAATTCCACTACCACGGCAACTCTACAGCTTTCTTTCAACTCCAGCTACCACAGATCTCATACCCTGATCTTTCTCCCTTTAAAAACTATATATACCACAGAGGAAGCAACAGTGCAATGCAGAACAATCCTCTTCCACTCAGATTTCTCCAACATGTTCCAAAATGTATCTCCAAGTAAAGGAAAAGGTTAAGGCCCTTTTTCATGACCAATAATTTCCTTTTCCAACCACTGAAGAAATCTCAGCTATTAGAAAATTTGGTTGCATTTCAGCCACCTCGCAGAAAGAGCTGCTCATCTACCCCAAGATTTTCCAAGTTTACCACCTTCAAGCTAACGCACGGCCACTCAAGAGCATAAATCTATCCAGCAACAAGCATTTTCTCCCCCACATCTAGAGCACAACACAGAACAACTCTCTTCACAAAGACCAAAATAGCAGCTCAAAACAAAACCACAGTGAACGGATGCAGGTGCTCCAGGCTGAAGTGAACTACCTCTGGCCAATACACGTACTAGCTGAGAAGGCTCTGAAAACTTGGCTCTAAACACCCAGCAAAACAACGTTCTCCTCCTGTATTCCAAGTGACTACAGAAACACAGTGGAACGCATGAAAAATTACGCTTTAAAATGGATGAGGTACTAGGACACCAAACACTTTGCCACCCAACCAAGTCAAAACTGGCTGGGCTCAACCAAAGAGCTTCTTGGCTGTAGTGTGTTCCTGCTTCAGCTGTTCCAACTACATTTCTCTGGGTGAAGTGTAACAGTATGCATTTTGAGATTTGATTTTTCGTTTCTCCAACATTAGAAATAACATAAATATCCCAAATTAAGCTCTCTCAATTACTTACATATATGCACATACCTCTCCCAATCCATGGAATCACAGAATGGCTGGAGTTGGAAGGGACCTTAAAGATCATCCAGTTCCAAACTCCTTGCCCTGGGCAGGGACACCTCCCACCAGACCAGGTTGCTCCAAGCCCCATCCAGCCTGGCCTTGAACCCCTCCAGGGATGGGGCAGCCACAGCTTCTCTGGGCAACCTGGGCCAGGCTCTCACCACCCTCACAGGAAAGAAGTTCTTCCTGAGATCCCATCTCAATCTCCCCTCTTTCAGTTTAAAACTGTTCCTCCTCATCCTATGGCTCCCCTCCCTGATCCAGAGTCCCTCCCCATCTCTCCTGGAGCCCCTTGAGGGACTGGACAGCTTTGAAGTATTTCATACTTCAAAGACAAAATGAGCTTCAGAACAGAATTGGGATATGAATTTACCATAGCCATTTTTCCTCCACACACATACAAACCAGTAAACACACCACCACAATGTCTTAATAAAAATATACTCAAGGTGAGGTATACGCCACAAAGGACAAATCCAAACAGAACTTCTACTTAGCTCTCATCACCACAATAATTAATCACTCTGGGAATTAGGTATTACAGCTCCAATGCCAGAATAAAACCGACTTACCTATACTGGGTGGACTGCCATAATTCACAGGGGACTCCGGAGGCCTCCCACAATGTAGCGCAGCGAGAGCAGATCCCTTCCACACCACGTGTTTGCAACCTGGTTTAAAAGAATTACACAAAAACAAACAAACAAACAAACAAAAAAAATGTAGGCAAGCATTTTCTCGTGCGAGAACACGGGAAAAGCATGAAACATCAAGAACTCTAAAAATTCTTGTAAAATGTTCATACTTTTGTTTGTACGAAGCAAGGACTGTCTGCCAGCTCCTAATAACGTCTGCACCCCAGGGACACTTTGGGGAATTTCTTGCTCTAGAAGCGGTCCAAGCCGATGGCATATTTGAAGCAAGTGATCAGGTGCCAAGTGTCTGTAATATTTCACCTATTACAGGAAAGAGCAAACAAAACATTCCGTAAAGAACATAATATTTTTGAAGAATTATCGGTTTAATCCCCCCCCCCCCCCGCAAGATTGTTACACAAATTCATAACAAAATTATAGCATATTAAGAAGAAAAACAAATAATGACCTTTAAGTACAATAATTCCTTCCAGCTGGTCCTAATTAATTCTTCTATTCAGCACACGCTACTTTGTACAGAGAACTGTTGGTATTTACTACTTTCTGACTTTAAGGCACAGTTGGTCATAGACTAATAAGGTCCTTTATAATCACAGTAAAAAAACGTAAAAAATATATTCAATATTATATTTAAATAGCAGTCTGGTCAATTTAAGCTACTGTAAGATAAAGACAAGGACTGTAAGGGCAGCAGCATTTACAGAATTCTTGGATACCAAATAAATAACACAACACAGAAACATTCCACCTCAGCTCATCTAAGTTATAAGAGCTTGTCGAAGCTCCACAACTGGATTTTTATTTTTATTACATCTAAAGCTTTTAAACAAAAACGTTGGCTTGAGTAATTCACCCTTAAAATTGCTATATGAGGTTCTCTATTAGGCTACAACCACCCAGTACCAAAACAAGCTCCTATTAGCAGCAACAGCGTCGTTATGTTGCCCCAGTATTAATGAGCGCCCGGACAAAACCAGCTCATTCTTTTGAACTGCTGTAATTCTAGATCAGAAGACCATTATATATAACAAGGATAAAAAAAAAAAAAAGAAAGAAAAGCTTTGAAATGTATGTGGCAACAGCAAAATCCCATCAACGTAAAGCTTTTGGTTTAAGAAATGGCATTTTTAAAATGCATAAGCTATTGGCAGCTTGGAGCGTAACAAAGAAAATTTAAAATAATAAAATTAAGAGGGAGGACAGAAACCCAGTTTTCTTCAGCTGTTGTACAGGGTTTGGCGCGCAGTAGTTTCATCCTCCATACAGCCTAAAATACTTCTTCAGTGTTTTACTTTGCAGGAGGAGGAAAAAAAAAAAAAAAAAAAGGTACTGCAGCAAAATCTTGTGATGTTTCGTTATTCTGCAACTGGAGAGGGCCGTGCCTGACATTTTAGGGAGAAGGATGCTTCTGTCTTTTACACCCAATTAACAGGAATATACCTCCTTCTTCATCAAGCAGGCTCCTACCCTGCTGACACACTGTGATTGCTCGGTGTATTTATTCCAGCAGTTCGTTAACATAAAGAGCACTGATGTCTGAAACCAAGGCTCTGGAAAAGCCCTGCTTCCACCGGGAATTCCCATCACAATAAGGCAACCTTGGAGGGAAGGAAGGAATTTTTCCTCTTTTCTCCTCTGCTCCTGTCAGGGTTTAAGCCTCCCTTGCTCATTCCCCCCGCAGCAGGACGAGGCAGAAAATCAGAAGAGAAAGAGCCGAAACTTGTGGGCTGAAATAACAACAGTTTAGCAGGTAAAGCAAAAAATGCACAGCAAAGCAAAGCAAAATAAGGAATTAATCCTTATGAAAATTTCCTGGTTTTCCAGGAAAGCGGGGCTTTCCTTCTGTGAATTCTGTTACATTTGTAGAAGGCCTTGCAAGCTGCCTGAATTTCACTGCCTGAAAGTTAAATGATTTGCAAAATTCACACAAGTTTAAAATAGGCTTTTCTGTAAAAAAATATTAGAAATTACACTTTATTTTTTCATAGAGGTACATTGAAGAGACCTATTCATTTAAAATTACTGAGTTTAATGTCATCAGGCAATCTGTTAGAAGAGTGGCAAAAAATAATCAACCAAATTCAGCGCTACTCAGATACATTTTTTAATCAGCAATATGCAATTAAAACTTGCTTTTTCCTACCTAAAGGAGGAATCCCAGCCAAAACACATGCTCGAGAGCCCTAAAATACCTGGAACAGCCCTAAGCAGTGACAAAGCTATGTACAGGTTTTTATTTTATTGCAATATGCAAGGCAGTTGCCGTTTTATCCTGCTCAAGACCCTTCGGTTTTACCCATTTTGTGCACAAATGCACAAAAATGTGAAGTAAATGAAGCAAATGGGATTTGGCACATTCCGAAACTGCAGCTCGCTGACATCTTGAGTCATACTCCTCATGATTTATCATAAGCCATGTGTTCACTTGTTTTATTTTAGCAGACACTAGGTAGGCTCGATTCCTCGCGCAGTTTTTAAGGGAAATCTTTGGAAAGGGGGGGTCTGTTTGTATTATTCTTGATCATATCTATTAAAGATCTTCTCTTAACACAGCCCTTACACCCACGCTGTAGTCTTTCCTCATTTGAGTCCATTTGTGTGAAGACAACTAATTATGTCGAGTTACACAGTAGTTTTGTGATGCTTCTGCCCAGCATTTGTATGAACAATCATTGTTCGCTGCTGAACAGCATTTGCTACTGGCTCGTTAACAAACTGATTCAAAATAAAAATACTTGTCAGTCCCAGAAAGTTTCTAAAACTATTTTGTGAAACATACACAGTCACCACTCGACTCTCAATTTCCTATACACGACTAAAGCGCACACAAGAAACTTTTAAAAATACAAAAAAAAGCAAGCTTCACTTCACTGTAAAATCTGCTAAAGAAAAAACCTGCTTATTTTATTGCAGGTTTTATGTGGACTTATTTATTTACTTTTTTCTCCTATAAATAAGGAAATGGTGGAACTTAAATAATCTATTAAAATCGGAACCACAGTGTGGTAGCAACAACTCCAGAACAGACAAGGTAAGGAAGTTTATTAAACAACAAAGAGTGTCTTGAAAGCTAAAATTATTCTGATTGTTCTAAGGTGCAGCCGACCAGGAAATAATTCTTGCACCAATAAACTGTAAAAAGAAACTAGAACAGAACATAACACCTAGAACATCTACCACCCTGTGTCCTCCTCTTAAAACAAATAAAAAAAACACAACAAACCTGCCAAGAGTACTTTGAGGTCAGATTTAAGTGACAAAAAAAATAAATAAGATTATTTTCTAAAAGGACACTTTACAAACTTTGTCAGAAACAGAAAAGCTCACGACAACTCAATAGAACGACAGAGATTTGTCTTGATATCAATCTCTGATTCCGTGAGGTGAAAGTAAAAGTGAAAGGATATAAAAAAATAACAGATGTACAAGTATTTAAAATTCATACAGCCCGAAATGAGAAGTGAAAATTGGCCTCTATAAACAGGAACTCTAAAATTTTATGCCAAAACTGGGATGTCAAACAGTATATAAACAGCACAGATCTTTTTTTCCTCTGCCAGTCCCACCTAGCTGAAATTCTAGCTGCTTTCCTTCCTCCTCCTGTTAAGACTTTCTGCAACATCTAATTCTGCTCTTTTCTTCCAACAGAAACGCACAGAAGATACACTTTTATTAGTGTAATAATGAACTCTCTTTTGTTCACACACACTTTTCAGATAAGACAATTATGTGAAATTTCTTAAACATTGCTGGAATAAAATTCAGAACTCTTGTTAGCTACCATAAAATTTTCAGTTCTTTAGCACAAATAACATTTCCTAGAAAATAAGCAGCAGAATTACCCTCAATTTCACCCTTTACTTGCTACCCCTGACTTTAACTTATTCCAAACAAACAGCATGGGAATACACAAAATGCAGCCACACAGCTATTGGGACTAACGTTCAAATCTTATATTATCTTTGAAATAGGCCTAAGTGCTTGTATTTTCATTCTGCATGACTCTGCAGAATAATTCAGGCTGAGAATCACAATGAAGGCAGGAACGGAATCTCGATTTGACCCAGCCTGTCTGGTTACATTTGTAATACACAAAGCAGTTACTCACCGCCGGGGTTTTAGACACCACGTAAAATACAACCCTATTCTGGGTTCTCCTCTAAGCTCTATGCACACTGAAACGTTCTCCAAAATATTGCTGCTGGGGCTTCCCCCCCCAACCCGTGCTAACAGGTAACAGGCTTAACTACAAGTTTGACTGTAAATGTCTTTCAAAAAAAGATATTATCACACAAGGACATTTCACAGCAAAATCTAAGCCAGCCACCTACCTACGTTTCAAGGTGCGAGAGCTCAATCTTACTAATACCAGCAGCTACCCCAGCTTTAACTCTTCTGCTACATATTACCCAAAACAAGCTCCACATTGAATTGTAGTAATTGTTGTACTATATCAGACCATCAATCTAACTGAGTACCCTGTACCACCACCCACTGCTTTATCACTTTAAAATTAGGAATTGCAATACAGTGCAATTACTTTTCTCTGAAACATTCTAATTCTCTTTTGCTTTTGGGGGGTAGAGGAGGGAGGCAGAGGGATGACAAGGAAGGAAGAATTTGAGAATGAACTATTTTCCCCAAAGCATGTTTATTTCTCATATACTTTCTAATTATGCTTGAGCTAAAAGTATAAGGATACTTAGCCACTATTTCCTATAGAAATGCAGTGATTTCAATGTGAGATAACTTCTTCCTCTAATTAAATAGACCTCTGTGAAAGCAGCCATCCCAAAACCATATTAGTTTTTTAACTATTTAATGCTTTTATAGGTGGGAGACCAGAGCAGACAAACTCAAACCTTAGTGCACACTGCTGCAAGCTCGCTGCTTACCACGTGAGAAGGGATGAAGAGAAGCAGCATTTTCACCCTTATGGACTAAGACAGTCAACTACATCTATTATTGCACCTATTTGCCCCATTTTAAACCCATTTGTAGCGTTTTGTCTGTTGTTGCTGTTGGGTTTGTTTGGGGTTTCTTTGGTGGTTTGTTTTTTTTTTTAATAAAAGGTACACCTTAGAAATTTGATGTTCCTCTTCAGCCTGTCTCTCATCGGTGTTTCTTAGTCTCAGATTAAAAGACACTTATAAAACAGCTGATTCAGCCAGTTCTCCTGATTATGTGTGGAACAAACTAATGTGTGGCACTTTGCACAACAAACTAGAGTTGTTCCTCCTCAAAACATAACAGTTTTAAAAGGGAGACTCTAATTTAATCACCTAAATTCACAACCATGGGAATAATCCACAGAACAGAAGTGGTTCCCTTTTAGGAGGGAATAATTTAAGGTGCTGGATGTGCAACAAGAAGCACTGATAATGAGACCAAACCCACTGCTAAAGGCTCAATCATTTCACAGGTTTTCTTACCTCCAGTGCCACATCTCTCAGATCGCCTCCCAAAACACTGTATAGATTTTCCCCCAAAACACTGTTAATAATGCAAACTGGATGATGACACAGCTCTCTGATTCAACTCAAGCTTAATTTTTGCTCCCTGGTTCTTTGCATGCCTTCCCAGCCCAAGATTTCCTGAAGAAAGAAACCACTTATTATCTGGTTACTTATTAAGAAACAGAATTCTTAAACAGTAACCACAGCTCTGCCTGAAAGAGTTTACTATGTTAGGTATTACAGGAACAATGAAATACAGTGTCAATGTACTCAGTGTCCCAGTCCCAGGGAGACTTTTTGTAACTTCACGCACTTTTGCATAATCGACAAGAAAGAACAGTGGGATGGCCTGAAAAATACAGAGTTTTGTCATTTTCCCTCCAAATCACACTAAGTAATTGTGGGCAGGGGAAGGGACAAATGTTAGCAAAATAGTAATAAACAGTTTCTGAGAACAAGGCGTACTGCCCACTAAAGCCATCGCACCACCTTCCAATTTGACATGAATTCCTTGCCTTCTCCTTTCCCAACCACCACCAACATGAATAAAATCCTAATTCAACAGAGAAAACAAGTGAATATGTGAATACTTCAGATAAGAATAAAGTTAACACAATGATTCACATCATATACACCATGTTTGTACCCTAGAAGACCTTAAAAAAAAAAAACAAACCCAAAAATAAATAGAAATCTCAATACTAACCATACAAAAACAAAATCTGTGCCCTGAAATAAGAGCCTACGCTCCCAAAGCAAGATTCAAGTGGTTAATATCACATATGGGGACTGTAGAAAAACATAATATAGAAATATTTAAATTCAAGAAAAATCTCCTAAGAATATAAAACGTGGCATTAATGGCATTTCTGAACTCATGTATTTTCCTGTAGCATTACAAGCCCGCACAGCGTGGTGTTGGCTTAAAAGAAAATGAAACATTTACTGACCAAACAGAAAAATGAAAGTAATTTACAAGATGAAAATTGCATCGGATTTAACATTATTTGCACAAATTAAGTTACAGAAATAAAATATCTAAGGCTGTGAATTTCAACCTAATAGCAGAAAGTTAACTCTAATAAGAATTTCTAAATAAATGTTTTCAAAATGAGGACAAAAAAACCCACCAGGAACAACATCATATCTTGAAAAGGTATTCACCTAAATAGATGTATAATAAAAGGCATCATTTTGCTATCAACAAAACAGAAGCCTGGAATTAAATTCCATCCCCTGTTACACGGAGCCTTTATTCCCTCCTAGAGGAAAAGCAAGACATCTAACTACATTTACTGCTATTTTTATTTCTTAGCTTTCCTCCCTTCAGCCCCTTCTGCCACGTTTAGTGAAAGCTCAAGGCATTAGAGTCTGAGAAGTGGAACCAAAACATGACAAAACACGCCTTCTTCAGAAAGAAGTGTCAGCATCTTAAAGCTGGATTTTTTTTTTAAATATGAAAATAAATCAAGAAACAGAAGGCTGCCTCATCATCAGCCTCTACCTTAAAAGCTAAAGATGCTTTGTTTGATGCTTTTGCTTTTGTTTAATGGAACAAGACCCTGTGAAAAACACCTTTTTTTTTTTTTTGTATGAAATGTACCTGTCACCCTGCAGATACACTCCCGTGCCAGCTCTCTCTCTCCCAAGCCTCAAATGTCAAGTAACACAAAGTTCACACACCTTTCACAACTGAAACAAGAGAGAGGATGGAGAGAAGCACCAGGAACAAAGTAACCCATTTTTTACCCCCCCTCCGTCTGCCAACATCTAGGTAGGGACAAGGCAGAAAAGGGCATATCAACATTTATTGGCAAGTCTGAGAGAACTTTGCCAGGAGGAGCAGACTAGGAGAGGAGGAAGGAGCTACTCAGCATCACACGTCCAAATACACGCATCCAGGATCAAGCCCAAATTCTGAGGAAGTACATCTTACATCATTACACACCCATTCTGGCTCAATTAACGTTTACCTGCATCCCAACAAACCAAAGATGTTTCTTGGAAAGAACTCATTTCTCATCAAGTCTTTTTACTTCAACCTTTAAAATGCCTTTTTCCTCACTTTTCTTCACATCCTTTTATATTCTGATTACGCAGAACCCCAAACCCATTCTATGCTAAGACTGCACCTCCAACTCTTTATAATTTATAGGAGAAAAGACAGACTCATGGTAAGTTTTGCCAAGCAACTTCTGACCACTGTTTGAAATGAACATAACACCCTTAGGGGCTCACAAATAAATATGTAAATTATAGAATAACTAATAGAATATTATAATATTATTGAATATTATAATATTGTTAAATATTATTCTATTAACAGAATTAATAGAGTAATAAAGAATAGAATAACAACAACGTATCAGGGAAAAGTATCAGCACTTTGATATTCCCACTTGAATTTCTTTGCGACCTTTGATTTCAGGAAAATTGAAAAATATTGGGTTGTGGTTTTTTTTTTCTCCCAACAAGTCAATGGCTATCAACTCTTCCACATCACACTCATTAAAACACCTGGGCCAGCCTACCTCTTGCTCCAGAGAGCTAATGCAGTAAGCAAGCCTGTTCCAACTACAATAAATACCTGTGATTCATACTGTAACACTCGTAACACAACTAAAATAACACGTATGCAACACTCTTCATGGGATGCGTTAAAGATGGAACTGCTCCCTCTCTTTTCAGGTGAGCTCAAAAGTTCCCCGTGCTGTCTAAACCTCAGGATCACCGGAGCTGAGAACTACTGCAACCACCCAGAGAGCCTGAAGGGAAACCTCACTTCAGTGAATCACTGCGAGCAGGGCTCAGCCTTCCTCTGAAATCCTGCTCAGAAATTCAGAGGCTAAATTATACAACAGTGCACCTGCAAGGAAAACAATACTGGAAACAAGTTGCTAACAGACGCCATTCAGACATCTTAATTGCTGTCTTCCCAGCTACTGCAGGTCACAACCTATTAGGGAGGTGGAAAAAATATATCCAGGACCCTCTCTGCTACCAACAACCACATCACTGCGAGAAATACTTCTTTTTTACTGCTGATGACAACAAACAGACATTGAGAGGTTAAAAAAAAAGGGAGGGGGGAAATAAAAAAAGGCACAAATTTGTAATGTGAGCATGGCAAATCCAGTTATTCCTACACACCTGATCTGCTGTAGATTAAAAAACATCAAGCCGTGTAACGCACCTTACCAGCATCAGGCGGGCACACACAGAGTCACAGAAAGCTATGGGGTTGGAAGGGACCTCTGGAGATCATCTCCTCCAACCCCCTGCCAGAGCAGGTCACCCAGAGCAGGTCCCACAGGAACGTGTCCAGGTGGGTTGGAATGTCTCCAGAGAAGGAGACTCCACCACCTCCCTGGGCAGCCTCTGCCAGGGCTCTGCCACCCTCAAAGTCAAGAAGTTCCTCCTCATGTTTAGGTTGAACTTCCCATGTTCAAGTTTGTGCCCATTCCCTCTTGTCCTGTCCCTGGGCAACACTGAAAAAAGCCTGGCCCCATCCTCCTGACACCCACCCTTTCAGTATTTATAGGTGTTGATCAGATCCCCCCTCAGTCTTCTCTTCTCCGGACTAAAAAGACCCAAGTCCCTCAGCCTTTCCTCGTAAGGGAGATGCTCCAGGCCCCTCATCCTCTTTGCAGCACCCTCTCCAGCAGTTCCCTGGGAGCCCAAAACCAGGTAAGACCCCCCTCCAACCAACCACACATCCCCCCTTACCACCACCAACCACCACGATATCGATCCCAACCCAACTTCACCGCGCAGGGAGAGAAGAAAAAAAATTAAAAATAAAAAAAAAACAGAAAAACCACCAAAAAAATAGCAAAACCGCCTCAGCACAACCGGGCACCTCGAGGTGCCCCGGTCCGAAGGGGGAAAGGATGGCTTGAGGGGGGGGGGGGG
>NW_015090910.1:257930-295715 GCF_001431845.1 Calidris pugnax | reverse complement strand
GGGAGGGGAGGAAGGGAAAGCGGAGGGAGGGGGGTGCAGCGGCTCTTCACGGCAGCGGCGGCTGGAAGTTACCGAGTTTCAGTGTCGCAGAAATGGGAAGCAGAGCGGAGCCAAAATGCCCCCCGGGGAGCGCGGCCCCGCTGGGGAAGGCGGGCTGAGGAAAGCCCTGCCCTTCTCCTCCTCCTCCTTCTTCTTCTCCCTTCTTCTCCGTCATCCCGCCCCGCTCCCCTATTCCGCCCCCCCACCACCACCCGTAGCCAGGCCCCTCCCGGGCGCGGCCCCCTCAGAGCCGGCGGTGGCGGCCCCCGGGCTCCCCTCAGAGCTGGTAACCGCGGACTCCCCTCGGAGCTGGCGGTGGCGGCCCCCGGGCTCCCCTCGGAGCTGGTAACCCCGGACTCCCCTCAGAGCTGCTGATGGCTCCCGGCCTCCCCTCAGAGCCGGTAACCGCGGATTCCCCTCAGAGCCGGTAACCGCGGATTCCCCTCAGAGCCGGTAACCGCGGATTCCCCTCAGAGCCGGCGGTGGTAGCCCTCGGGCTCCCTTCGGAGCTGCTGGCGGCCTCCGGAATCCCCTCAGAGCCGGCGGTGGCGGCCCCCGGGCTCCCCTCAGAGCTGCTGATGGCCCCCGGACTCCCCTCAGAGCCGGTGACCGCGGACTCCCCTCAGAGCCGGCGGTGGCGGCCCCGGACTCCCCTCAGAGCCCCTCAGAGGCCTCGGGGAACGGCGCCTTTAGCATCCGCGCGTAAGTGCCGGTGTCAGGCGTCGTTTTTTTCTTAATTCTTTACAACATTGTGCCCATAGCGCGGGGTTCGTGCCTGGGGTTTTGAGGGGGGAGGGTAAGAAGTGGGGGGTTTGAACCCCCCAAAAACGGCAGAAACGCACTTTTCTTCCTTGTTTCCTCGCTGCCCTGCCCGGGTCGGGGCAGCCGCCGGGGAGAGAGAGAGAGAGGGAAGATGAAGGAGCTCGCTGGGTTTAGAGAATTTCCCTTTAAAAAAAAAAAAAAGACTAACCCAAACAGCTAAATAACGCTTTTATTCATTGTTCTTGCCGCCAAGCGAGTGGGACACGCGGGGGCTTGGCGAATGCTGCGGCTGCTGAGGAGCGCTGGGGAAGAGGAGGAGTGTTGTCACGGCGGGGCCGAGCGGAGGAAGGGATGGCGGTGCCGGCAACCTAGGGCTGGACTGGAGGTAATTCGCTAACGGATCGATAACCTACCGAAGGTTCCTGAAAGGCTGTTGGCCTGGTAACGGAGCCTGATTAGCCATTAAATCATTTATTTCATGCTAGCCGGGACGGTACCGAATGAGCGTCCCGGTTTTATTTGCTCCTTACGGTCAAAAAGGGGAAGAAAATAAAAACAAAGCAAACGTCCACTGATAAATACCTTAAAAAGAAAAAAAAATACAAACCTGCACTCGATGGGGAAGGGGTTTAAAGGAGCGTAATTACTTGGTTTTATGCTTTGCGGTGCATCTGTGCTTTTTTTCAGGTCGAGTTGGGGCCTTGCGAGAGCAAACATTGTTTGTGGACAGTAAGAATGAAATTATCAGGGAAGGGTGTAAACAGGGGACGTGGACATTTTTTTTTTAATATTTCTTTTGCCCCGATTATTAACTAAAATAACTTGTGAAGCAGAGCCAAAAAGTATGTTTGAAATCATATAGAAACTAGACAAAGAATATTTTGTGCCTAAAGAGCCTGAAGCTCTCAGCTATGTAACTTTTAACAAAATTTAATTTGAAGGGTATTTCTGTGCAGCTGAGGGGAAGCAGAGTTGAGCATTTTTGTGTTATTTTTCCAAGGCCCACGAGCTGGGTGTAGGAGCTTGAGCTTTGTGCTTGGCACGGCGAGAGAGCTCGCTGCAGCGGCCCTTCTGCCTCATCGCACAGATGTAACCGTGGAAGGTTAGAGAAAGGAGGCTAAAACCTCACCTATGTCCATAAAGTCATGTTATAAAAAGTGATAAAAAATAGGTTTATATAGTAGATGCCTCGTTGCTATCCATTTTGACGTATAATTGTCAAATAACCTAAAAATCATTAAAATCATAGACTAGCATGTGGTCTGTAATCATCAAGATAAACGTATTTTGTAGTAAAGATTTTTTTAATGAAGTAAAATCGTGCATACTAAATTTGATCACTTTATCTGTAGCTACACTTTATATATTTAAAAATATACACGTGTCTCCCTTTTCCCAGTTTTTATGACAATAACTACTCTGTTTCAGCTTTATTTTAAATCCACGCTTCAAATAATTGAAATGGCATCCTATTTACCATCTAATAAAGATTTAAAAAAATAAAGTGACTTGAGTCTTTTCTTAGCAATGTAAAATATGTATTGTAATATCTCTCATAGGTGTTTCTCACAACAAAGGGCTACATGAATAATGCGATTAACATTTTCATTTCCCTTGATGTTTACATAAAAGAAAGTATGCTTACATGTGACATCACTAAAACTATAAACCAAGGAATAGAGAAATTTTAACAGTTAAAGAGTCTGAAAGTAGAGGAAAACTATCCTGAATATATTTAACTTCCCTGTTCTCTTGGTGACTCGTAACTTTTCCCGATGAAGTTTAAAATACGGCCCACAGAATCCAAATCTTCATGGGGCTCTGAGAGTAAAATAAGGAGTCTTTTATTTAATAAGTGTCTTTTATTTAATTTTTGTAGAGCAGCAAGCAAAATGGAACCCCAGTCCCTGCCTTGAGCCTGAGCACTGCAGTACTGCCAATAATATTTAATAAAGAGCTTTTACAAACATACATTTCACTTCCTTTTTCCAGATGAAACCTGGTGGGATTTTTGGTTTATTTGTGGCTTAACGTGGAAATCACACGGGCCACAAGAGAAGATGTGGAATTATTATTTAGTGATGCATGTTATAATGAGTTTTAAGAATTTCTGCAGCAGTAATAAATATTCCATTAATTTTTCACAGATATTTTAAAAGTTGGGTGTTTTTTTTTCCCCTGTTGCAGTTAAATTGAGGATGTTTTTGTTATGTACACAGGTGCAGGAAAATATCCTCATGACTGAATTTTTACTGTCTTGGTTTTTTTGCTTTCAAAGAACTCCTTTTCTTTCATGTGATCTTGTCACCTTACATTATCCTTAAGTAAAAATACATCACTTCTGCTTTGTCAGTGAGATTTAATGGTTTTTAGGAGATTTTTCTACTGTGAAGGTCTGTATTAAAAAAAGAAGTAGTAATAATGGAATTATTTTCCTTTTTCCCTATAATGATTGTTACAGTTAAAAAGAAAATCTCAGATTATTTCAATGTAGCAAGTGGATTTTTTTAACATCTGATAGTTTTACATGTTCTTTTGCAAACGTTGTGCCTTGTTACTTTATTTTATGACTTCCAAATGGGAATATTCGTACATGCTCACTAAAATCATTTTATAAAAAAGCAAGAATAAAGTTTACTAGATTTTGCTGTTAATAAAGTCGATAGGTAGAATTTATAGTCAGTTATGGGCTGATCCCAAGGGGCTGTTTGTTTTACTTGTGTTTAAATTTCCCCTACCTTGGCCTTTTTTTAAATTTATTTATTATTTTTTTTCCCTTATCCCCTTGCTTCCCCAGAAAGTGCTACAAGTATCCAAATACAGATAGGATAGAATTCTTTTGAATCACTGTTTGCTTTTGACAGATATGAATATAGTCACTTTGGTTTCTTCTTGATTTTTCTATATCTTGATTGTTTTGGAGGTTTATTTACTGATTTGCTCCCCACTGTTGTTTGTATCAGTAACCAGTATGGTTTAACAGCCCGCAGCTGGTAATTGCATTCCTTGAAACTTGGTGGCACTTCTTGACGTGAAAATCCCATTTCTTGTGAAACTTGCTTTTTCCTTTATGGCCAAAGGCAAGTATTTAGGGTTTGTAAATTGTCATGCTGACCAGTGGAGCTAAATGTTTGCAGCACAAGGTTGGCTGAAGGGAACCTAAAGCGTTGACTGAGCTTTCCCCAGATTTTGTTGGTTGGTTGGTGGCTGAGACGGGGGATTTAGTGGGTTTTTTTCCACCTCAAGTGATAATTGTCACCACCAGTTGCTTGCCCTTTCTGTGATTGATTGATTTCTGTGCTGATTCTTACTCTTGGAACCCACCATTCCAAGGGCAAGAGGGGAAGTGATGGTGTGAGGAGTCCAGCCAACATTTTTGGTTATTATTGTGTATATTAAATATCTGCAGAAAGAACCAAACACGCCAAAATACAGTATTACGACGAGGAAATTCCTTCTGCAGTTTTAAGCAATAACCTACAATTTAATTAAATAGCTTTCCATCAAAATTATTTTAACTACTCGCTTGTCCCTGCTTTGTGCCAAGAATGTATCCTTTCTGGGCCTCACATGGGTAACCGACCTGAACTTTCAACCTCTGACAAGCCCCTTTCTTCTGCTCTTATGAAGATACCATTCATTTTTGTGTAAAAACAAATAATAAGCAGCAAATCTACCATCGAGCTTCTGAAAGTAGATCTATGGCGTTTGTTTTTTGAGCAGTAAGTAAACGAGTATGGTTGAAACTCACCCAAAAACTCCAATTTAGTATGGTGTTATCCAAATAAATACGAATTACACCAGCCGTGACATTCTTTCAGTTTCACTATTTTATCTTTGAGTACAAAAAACTTCCCTTATAAAAAGAAACCCAAAATTAGATCTATGTAATTCTTATTGAAGAATAAGATTTCTACTGCTTTATGGTGGGGTATTGTTTGGGGTTTTTAAATTTTGTTTTAAAGCAATTTAATTTGTGCTCCTCTATTTTATAAAAGACCTTCGATTAAATTTACTGGATCGCTTTGACAGGGAAACTTTCTATGCTGAATACATTCCCTAATTGTCTGGAGAATTTTGAGAAAATTATTAAACTGCTGTACTTAATTGTTCACTATTGGGGTTTTCTTCCCAGAGAATCTTGGATATTTGCCATATTCCGTTTCGTGTCCATGTGGTATCTCCAAAGTTTTGTGAGAATCCTAAGGATTATGTGGGGTTTTTTAGTGGTGCTTTGAAAAAATTAGTATGCAGGGTGTATTTTAGAAGAGAGCTGCTCCATAATGAGCATAGGAGCTGAAAAACAAATGTTCACTATGTTGCTCTGTATATTGACAAATATTTTCTTAGATCATTACTTCTAGAAAACTGCTGAAAACATTTGCTGTTACTGTACTTTCCAGTAAGGCATTCCAATATCCTATGGCGATTTTTGTTGAGCAGAAGATTCTCAAAATCAGAAGTATCATTGATTTGTTTCACTGGGTTCAGATTAAGAGTTCTAGGTCTAAGAAGACGTTTTAAGTCTAAGTGTCAAATTTTAGTTACACTGATAATTATGAAGTTTAAGGAGACACATTTTAAGTGTACCTCAGTGACTATTTATCTTTCTGTTTCTCTGAATGAAAACCCTAGGTGTGTGTTTAACCAAGTGTGAGGGTCACTTCTGATCAGCGATTTGGATTTGGTTTTTCCAGGGACAGCAGTAGCCTGTTAGAATTGCAACTTTTTAAAACACAGACGAGGGTTTATTTGTCTGACTCTGAACAGGGCTGGTTATCAGTAGCTTTGGTGTAGACTTGGAATTTCCCCGAAGTTAATACCGGCGACTGTTACAGATTTACATCTATGTAATAACTTAATATTGTTATTTCAGAGATATAATCTGATATATTTGTTCATGTGTAATTACAGGAAAGGCTGAAGGAAAAATATTCCGGTGTTTACAAATACTCATTGGGCAATTTAGATAAAACCAGAGCAGCCTGTAGGAAATGCCAGAGAGATCTACCCAGAGAAGAGACAAGCAGAACAGCATAGGTAAAATTTAATGATGTTACGTTCAAAATAATCTGTTGGAAGAAATAATATGAGTCAGTCATGCTCCTAAACCACTATAGGAGAAAAAGCTGAATGCAAGAGCCAGTAGTAAATCTTCTTAAAAATGCCATTCTATTTATTACAGACTCAACGTTGACAATATGGTCATTTTTATCTAGAATCCAACATGAAAACAAGGACACATCTTCTGTTGGAATACTGTGTCGGGTCTTTCGCCTTATCTCCAAAGAATTAGAGTTCAGAGATCCACAAGGAAAATAGTTAGGATCAAGAAAAAAATACTCTGGGAATAGAATTAAAGACCAAGGAGATGGAATAAAATATTTGGAGGAGGTAATATTTATGTACAGCACACAAAATTTCTGTTCCGGTGACAATAAAGCAGGATATTCCATAACTCGGACTGTAGTTCAAGAACTGAAATAGCTGAACGGTTTCAAATTAAGAATTTTTTCCCCATCACAAAACATAGCCATCCTGGCTTTACTTTTGCCTCAGAAATCACTAAAGCAAGGATTTTAGCAGTTTTCTGTACGTAAGAACATCCAGAGAGAGAGCACACATAGATAATTAGAGGGATCATTAGTCTGATCCAGCAGAGAGCCTTGCTGGGTTGTTAAGACAATCCTTTTTCTTGGGTGTTTCTCCTTCTTGGGTCGTTTGGTTTCATTTGGAGCTGAGAAGTATTTTTATTTCTGTGTGGCAGAAATAGCTGCTTTCCCCAAAATAGTTACGAAGTAGCAGACCCCAAAAGACCCTTGTGTATTTTGATGCTGGTTAGGCTTTTTGTTTGCTTTTTAACCTAATACTACTGTAAGATGGAGACTGGCACATGTGCTTCCCTTTCCCCAGGTGAGGACCTACCACAAGATTAAAAGATGGTGCTCACTTGAGCCAATCTGTGGTTTTCCCAGCCAAAGTGGAGCAGTTTCTTTTACCGAGGCTGAGAAGAACCTTATTTCAAGGACACCCACCCAGCTGGCAAGCTTTTTCTTTTCCCAGGTACAAAATACTGTTTCTTCTTCCCCGTGGTAGAATTTGCACTGAAGTTGGCCCCCCCTGTGCACCAGAGCGGATGAAAATGACAAAGTTGTTGGATAAAAGGCACACCTGCTGCTTTGGTTGGGACCTAGTTCAGTGAGCATGCTCTGGAAATGCTTCTACAAGATTTGTGGATCCTGAGCTTGTCAGAACAGGCAGCTTTGGGCACCCTCAGAAGTTTTTGCTGTTGGAAAATAAAGTATCTAAAGATAATTTTATAGTTGGGCTGTTCTACACATTCTCACCCAGCTTTGGGTGAGCTCCTCACCCATGGGTGTTCCTGCAGCAAGCTCTGGAGCCTTGGCACACTGCTAGCTGCTGCCCGGGTGGGTTTTAATAAAGCTCAGACTTCCAAGATCAAATAAAAAAAAGGAATTGAACTTGATCTTTCAGCATCAAGTGTGACGACTGCTAATTGCCTCTCGGCAGGCCCTTTTAAGCAAACCACTGAATAACACTAAAACTCAATCAACTCATGTAAAGAAACACAATGTCTTACAAAGACTTAGACCGAGCACTTAAAGAAAGGCAACAGGTATTTATTTTTAATATAGTTCTAATTTTGGAGTGTGTTATTCTAGTTTTCATGAAGCTACGTTTATCAAGTTTTTTGAATATATGTTTGAAAGTACATGTTCTAGGTTTTATCTGTTAGATGTTCACTAGAAATGAAAGCTGAGGTTTTCAGAGTTTACTTTCTTATAGATCTGAGCAATAAATTAAAATATCAAACTTCTACAATTTGAGAAATGAAAACAGAAAGCATATTTTCTCCCATGAGGTCCAGTGCAATTCATAAAAATCCTGAGGGTTTGAGGAGAACAAGGAGGGGTGTGTTCTGTTGAGCTGCAAGAGGAATTACCCACAGGAAATCAAAAATAATAGCGTTGAAAATCATGTACTGACTTTTTAAAGAAGGGATCACGGGGATCCTCTTGATCACAATTCGATCAGAACTTATTCTTTGTGTCCCAAACTAAAGCTTCAATTTCAAGGTATAGTCAAATTTCAGAGAATTCTGGAAAATTAGTTTTGTACAAACAGAAAAGAGAATTGCCTAATAAATTACCAAAAATATTTCCTGCAGAGCCTGCTAGTTCAGGTGTTTAAAGTTTTGGTGTCACTGTTTTTCAGGGATGAACAAGGAGCGCAGGGAAAAAGTGAGAAAGTAGCAGACAAACAGCAGAAGTCAGGGGTAAGTCACCTGTGCTTTAGCAAACTCCTGAACAAGATGGAAACCCATTTAGAAATTGGAAACAAAAATAAAAAATAATGGACAGTCTCTTAGAAAACAGTTCCATCAACTTTCCATCCTTTGGGGAAATTGATTTATGTTTGATTTCTAATGCCCAATCCCGAGCCCCAGTGCTGTTTAACTTATTACTTCAAACTTAATTTCAAAGTAGTAAATGCTCTTAAAAAAAAATCAGGAAGAGGTGTTTGCCTACCTAATCCCCTTTAAAACAAAATGCTACATGCTCCTTCAATTCTAACACCACAGCAGCATCTCTGCTCTGTTTTCCCCCCAAGTCCTTTTCCTTTGAAACACTTTACAAGTCCTAACAAAACCAGTCCAAATTAGAAGTATTGAGTCCCTTTTCTTCGAGTCTTTTAATCTAAACTAAATAATTATCACTCAAGTAAAATTAAAAACCCCTCAAATGAAATTGACTTTTTGATCTATGGTCCACCATGTGGTGGTGAAATCCAGGATTTCACCAGATGAAGTGTGTGAACTCTGAAATGTGCTGTTCGTGTGGACTCCCAACCCTGATGCTCCATTTGAAACCCTTCAGCAGCCAGAGCAGCCTTAGATTTTTCTTCTCCCTCCAGGAGCCTGCTGTGTGTCCCTCTCTGATCATTCACTGCCCCATGTCCCTAATGGCATGGGGTTCTCTGTAGGTCATGGCATTTTCACAGACAACAAAATATTGAATCATAGAATCCTAGAATTGACCAGGTTGGAAGGGACCTTTCAGATCATCCAGTCCAACCATCAACCTAACTCTGACAAAACCCATCACTAAACCATGTCTCTAAGCACCACGTCTACCCATCTTTTAAATCCCTCCAGGGATGGTGCCTCAACCCCTTCCCTGGGCAGCCCATTCCAAGGCTTCATAACCCTTTCAGTGAAGAAATTGTTCCTAATGTCCAATCTGAACCTTCTCTGGCACAACTTGAGGCCATTTCCTCTTGTCCCATCACCTGTTCCTTGGGAGAAGAGACCGACCCCCCCTGGCTACACCCTCCTTTCAGGGAGTTGTAGAGAGCGAGAAGGTCTCCCCTCAGCCTCCTTTTCTCCAGGCTGAACACCCCCAGCTCCCTCAGCCTCTCCTCACAAGACTTGTGCTCCAGACCCCTCACCAGCTCCGTTGCCCTTCTCTGGACACGCTCCAGCCCCTCAATGTCTTTTGTGTGGTGAGGGCCCCAAAACTGGCCACAGCCCTCGAGGTGGGGCCTCACCAGTGCCCAGTACTAGGGGACGGTCACTGCTCCAGTCCTGGCCACACTGTTCCTGACAAAAGCCAGGATGCTGGTGGCCACCTTGGCCACCTGGACACTCTGCTGGCTCATACTCTGTTGGCTGTTGACCAAGAGCCCCAGGTCCTTTTCTGCTGGGCACTTCCCCTGTGCAGAAGGTAAGGAATACTCATTGCTGTATTCCTCAGTTGTGGATTTTATCCATACTAGGAAACAGAAGGAGCAGTGATCCATACTGGTGGTATTAGTGACCACTCCATGTCTGAGGCCAACTGCCTCATGTCTTTTTAGGGAGGTGTAGTATATAAAACACAGAACACACCCAAAACGTGTCCTTTGCTGGGAAGCCCTAGAAGCTGAGCTAAGTCTCAGTACCTTTTTTGCTCAGCCTCTGAATTACTTCATCCTTCATTCTCTCCAGAAAGTGCTTGAGGGATATGGCAAAGGAGATGCTCCAGTGATCAAAGCCTTCGTCAGACCTTTCTGGGAACAGGATGGCTGGGGCACGGAAAGCACTGAAAAGAATCCTGAAATGGGATTTGTGCATAAAACTTCTCGCTATCTCGTTCTTATCATCTGGTGAAAATAGGACTGGGGGGAGGGAGGGGAAAGGGGAACACCCAGTTTTGGAAGAAAACCAGCGCTACGTAACAGAACCCTGCATTCACAGCCCAACAATCACAGAAAAGGTATAAATCTGCTAAACACGACAGCTGCATTGTTGGGCAGAGATCTATGATACCAAATGCCTTGTCCAATTGCTTCACCAAATAAAGGGGACACTCGGTCTCGTCCACGCTTGTTGAGATAAAACAAGGCTGCTGTTAGCGGCGATAAATTGAATCGGGCATTGAATTTTGCAAGAATGCGGTATTTGTGCTGCAGGCTGCTTTCTGCTCATTGCTTCATGTGCTTTAGGATCCACAGGCCTAGAGCACCACCACCCCACGGAAAAGTGAACCTCATGCCAATGTGAAGTATCCATCAGATGAGGTGTGGTATTGTTGTTTTCACTTAAAAATCTGGAATTTCAAAAATAAGTTAGGACGCCCCTTGGTCGTGTAAGTGTGAAGAGGGCAATGGCTTGACAGAGCCAAAGAAACATGTCCTAACATAGGTTAGTTATCCTGGTGGACAATAGGATGACCTCGAGCCAGCAATGGGCCCTTGTGACCAAGAATGGCATCCTGGGGAGCATCAGGAAGAGTGTGAGCAGCAGGTGGAGGGAGGTCATCCTGCCCCTCTGCTCTGCCCTGGGGAGGCCCCATCTGGAGCACTGGGTCCAGTTCTGGGCTCCCCAGTTTAAGAAGGACAGGGAACTGCTGGAGAGGGGACAGCAGAGGCTACAGAGATACTGAGGGGCCTGGAGCATCTCTCTGCTGAGGAAAGGCTGAGGGACTTGGGGCTTTTTAGTCTGGAGAAGAAAAGACTGAGGGGGGATCTGATCAACACCTATAAATATTAAAGGGTGGGTGTCAGGAGGATGGGGCCAGGCTTTTTTCAGTGGTGCCCAGGGACAAGAGAAGAGGGAACGGGCACAAACTGGAACATAAGAAGTTCCATCTAAACATGAGGAGGAACATCTTGACTTTGACAGTGGCAGAGCCCTGGCAGAGGCTGCCCTCTTCCAGGTGGAAGAGGTGGTTTTTCAGGGAAATTTCAGGTGGTGGAGTCTCCTTCTCTGGAGACATTCAAAACCCACCTGGACACGTTCCTGTGGGACCTGCTCTGGGTGACCCTGCTCTGGCAGGGGGTTGGACCGGATGATCTCCAGAGGTCCCTTCCAACCCCATTTCTAAATCTGCATAATATAATGTGCTAAACTAATAAGCAGGTCACCTTCAAGTTTAAACTTTCACATCCCCAGTTCCCTCAGCCGGCGAAACTTCCTCAAAGACTCCAGTAGTTCATGGACACAAGTAGTTATCCTACAGGTGGAAATTTGGCGGAGACACAAATGATACTTAAGTGCAAAAATGCCCTCAGGGAAGCAGAAAAACAACAGTTACAAGAACTGTATCCCAGAGGGAACGAAAAAAAATAAAAATAAAGCACACTCAGTACCTGAACTGTTGACAAAAGACCCAAAGGGGAAGAAAAAAATAAATGTAGTGAGGCTCCAGGCTTGCTTACACATGCAAAGAATTCTGCTGTGAAAAGAATTTCTCTCTTGCACCTATTCCTAGAAAAATCAGTTTCTTCTCTGTTGTGTGGGATCTCTTCCTCCACAGATTCCCTCCCTTCCTGCCTTTCCCTCCCTCCCCCCCAGCCAAGCCCCCTCCGGCTGGTGTCCCAGGGAACACCACTGCTCTTACAGAACATTAGAGAATATTAAATAATAAGAAAGGAGGGGCAGCTCTGGAGTTTTTTGTGATTCTGTTCACAGTCATTCTAGAGGCAACCGACACAGTCACATCTGCTTCTTCGTCTCCAATGGTTATGAATCCCTTGGTGTTACTTTAAGAGCTCATCTCTCTCACCTTTCCTTACAGATTACCAGAAATTAGGAAGGGTTTGGTTTAGTTTGAAGAAATTAGATCCTTAAGATATTTTATTCTAATTCTTCTGTCAGAAGCTTCAAATGGGCTTCCACCTTAAATCCCAGGATTATAAAAAAGTTCTTGTTCTACAGCCTTTATTTGGTGAGGAACTACAATAACATTTTCTATTCATTTCAGAAACAGACTGAGGACTTTGACAAAATCACCACTTCCAGTCTCTGTATTGTCATCTTCAATTGTATTGCTCTGCATTAAATTGTTCGTTATTAGAAGATTCCTATCAGACAGCTCAGCACCTGAAATCCTCTAATACAAATTCTGTTTTCATGGGCCCCAAGTCTGAAATTTGTTTCTGAATGAGAATCAAAGCAGCGATAAAACAATTCCTACAAATTACACTACTGTAACTTAAGCGCAGTAGTAAAATCAGGCACAATGGCTTCACACACCCCTTTCTCTTTTGAGCATGAATTTAAATTACTCGCTTTATCCTTATCTTGGCAGCAATGCAAATATGCTTTTCCATTCACATTTGGGGGAAAAAAAAAAAAAAAGAGATGAATTAGTATCCATAGACAAATTTGAAATGTACTGTGAAGTCATTTATAGCCACTCAGAAGAGCGTATTTTGCTGTTACTGGTCAAACAGGGGCCAGTCTCTGCCCGTTGTGCAGGAACTGCTTCCTTACCAATCCTATCGTTCATCACATCACACCAGTTTACTTCTCATCTTGGCCATTTTCTTACAGGCAAGCTGTAATTCTGATTTATTATAAATACAGAATTGGACATTAGAGAGGGCCATGTGGCAATTTGGCTATAACTAGGCAAGCAGCAGCTTTACAGCAAATTCAACGTTTCTGAATAAAGCAAAAAATATGTTTATTATGGAGAACAGCAGTAAAAAATTCTTGCCTTTACCAAAAAATAGTGGCAGTGAACACTCTAGTGCATCTCCTGATGGTTACACATGCAATTTAAGCAGTAATGATGGTATTGTCCAAGTTTTCCTACAAATAAAAGGATGATGATCACAAACTTCCTGAATAAATAGAAGGATGAGAGAGTTCTTGCCACTGGACTCGCTTGTAGACAGTCTCCTGCATCTTTTTTGTGTTTTAGATCAAATGCAGAAATTTACTGACTTACTAAATACAAACTGACACAGTGGGGCTAAATTGTTGCTTAAAATCTGATGCCAATGAGGTGCCTGGGAGTATTCCAGGTACAGGGACATCAGGGAAAATACACATCCAAGGTGACACCCAGGAAAAAGCAATTAATTCAGAGACACAGACTCCTTCGAATTTCAGATCATTTTGCCCTTTCTCATTTGATGACACTTTCTAGAACACAGAACGGCCACCTGTTTCTCAGCTGCATCATCTCTTTAGGGTTATAGAAATTTTGTCTGATTTCTGTAGGAATTTCATCGAAATTGCGGCTGTTGAGGCTTTATCATGATGTTTACCTCTGCACTGTACAACTGCGTTGATTTTAAATGATGAACTTGTTCAAAAATGAACATTTTTTGTGATTTTCCGTTCAAAAATTAGCATTTTCCATTCAAAAATGAACATTGAAGTGAGCTTATTTTCCCTAAGGCTGCATTATAAAAAAACAAAAAATCACAGAACTGAGCACACAAAAATTTATTTTTCCTATTCCACTAGAAATTTAACTTATATATGTATGTTATTTATTCTAATATTATTTTCTTGCGATTCCTTCTCCCTTTCCCTACCTTTTTTTTTTTTATCTTTTTGCAGTTCTGAACAGACCAAGTAACTCCCAAACCTTCCAGAGCTGAGCAAAACGTAGCAAACCAACTTCATTTTCACTGCTGGTTAGTGCAAGGATTAATTTTCCATTAGCACTCCCTGGAAATGCTTGTGTTTCTGATCAGAAAAAGCTGCTTTTGCTGTGTTGAAGAGAGAAAATACACACTCAGCTCAAGGTCAGTCAGGGCCAGGGAAGCAGCAGAAAGTAAAAACCCAGAGAAATTATTAGAAGCTGAGGGAAGGTGGACTTTTAGCAACTCAGGGGTGGCATTTTTTGGATCATTAAGACTTATTTCTGATGTACCCGTTACCTTTAAACTTAAAACCAGTCCATCCTTCCCAATTAAAAAAATAATAAATATTTTTTTAACGTGCTTTGAACTATTCTGTTACATCCCAAAAAGGACAATTATCAGGGATTCCTCCAAGCCCCTGGTGCTTTCAAGACCCACTTGGAAACTCTAATACTTCTGGGCTTCCTGAAGGTGCTCCTCAACGACAGCCCGTTAGAACGTGTGACCATTCTAATTTTCTAAAAAAAAAGTCTTCTAGAACTTAATATTCCTGAAGGTGCTCCTCAACGACAGCCCGTTAGAACGTATGACAATTCTAATTTTCTAAAAAAAAAAGTCTTCTAGAACTCAATACGATGCTTTGAAAATTCTCCTGCCTCTCTGAAATCTTGACACATAGAGGAAAAAGACAGGAAAGCACTGCATTTACAAAGCACTTTTGAAAAAAAGAAAACAAACCAACCCAGAAACGTGAAGTGAATCTGCAGGACAGTGTGGGTTTTCCATCCTTAAATGCTTCTAAGAGGACTCAGGTGCTGAGCTCAACCTCCTGACCTGGGCAAGCCGACGGAAGAATTTTGTGCCAAATTTATTAGGTTTGGATATTGTGTGATTAGTTTAAGGACCCAACTTCTGTCTGTCCACCTTTTAGCATTTAGTGACAGGAGCTCTCCTTAAAATAAGCCCGTCGGGAGGTGGGTCAGTGTCTTGTGATGCCCATGCCTAAGTTAAATCCGGACAATTATCAGGGATTCCTCCAAGCCCCTGGTGCTTTCAAGACCCACTTGGAAACTCTAATACTTCTGGGCTTCCTGAAGGTGCTCCTCAACGACAGCCCGTTAGAACGTATGACAATTCTAATTTTCTAAAAAAAAAAGTCTTCTAGAACTCAATACGATGCTTTGAAAATTCTCCTGCCTCTCTGAAATCTTGACACATAGAGGAAAAAGACAGGAAAGCACTGCATTTACAAAGCACTTTTGAAAAAAAGAAAACAAACCAACCCAGAAATGTGAAGTGAATCTGCAGGACAGTGTGGGTTTTCCATCCTTAAATGCTTCTAAGAGGACTCAGGTGCTGAGCTCAACCTCCTGACCTGGGCAAGCCGACGGAAGAATTTTGTGCCAAATTTATTAGGTTTGGATATTGTGTGATTAGTTTAAGGACCCAACTTCTGTCTGTCCACCTTTTAGCATTTAGTGACAGGAGCTCTCCTTAAAATAAGCCTGTCAGGAGGTGGGTCAGTGTCTTGTGACGCCCATGCCTAAGTCAAATCTAAGTTTAAAGGGTCATTTAATGAAATCCAACTGTCCAGATAGGATCAGGCCACTCATCCCAGTTATCGACACAGAATTATGAGAGTACACAACAGGAATGACAAACCCATACACTGAAAAATGCTTAGAAACAGCACTTTGATGATTCTGTGCAATCAGTTAAACTTCCCATGACCGTAGCGTCAAAATTAGGAGACTTTCATCAGGGTCCACCAGGAAGCACATCTGAAGAACAGTGTGGACCATTGACCAACATGGACTTTGCTTCTCGTTCAGCTACAGCTTTCCATCACCAAAAGCAAGAGAATTAGTCACATTTTTCTTCCAAAAACTCAGTTTGTGACGCAGAGAGCAGCCTCTCCTGATGATCTGGCCGTAGCCAGCCTATCACTAGAGCTTTTATCTCAACGCAGCCCTTAATTACTCTTCCAGTTAGCACATAAGGTTTTGCTAATCATTCTTCTGTTTTAATTTAAAAAGGCCAACTGGAGATGCCTTTCCAAAGACCAAACAGAACGCCAGGTCAGGCAACAGTCACTCATTTATGGACTTAACCAAGCAGAAGGTGTCCTCAGACACAGGGCCACCACCTGAGCGGTGCAGATCAATGCTATGGAAGAACAGGGACCATCTTTGCCCTCACCCCCTCCCACCCCGGAGTTAACTAGAAATACCAGGGGCCCTAGAGAAAATAGGAGGAGAGAAATTATAAAAAGGCCCTTGGGCTGAGCTGCAGAGTGGGAACACGGACACTAAAAAAAAAATAAATATAAAAATCTTTAGCTAATCCACCGTATCACCACAATCACCTCAAAAATAACTGTCATTGTTCCATTTCTACTGGGTACCAAATATACAGCGCTGTTTAACAGCCATTTCCATGTATTAACAACTGTCCTCAGCTGAAGCAGAACAGCAATTACTATTTATATTAAATTTGAGGCTGCAGATAGAAAGAAAGGCTTCCACGGAGCGTGATGGGAGTCTTCTCCAGTCAGTGAAAAGGGAGCGGGGCAGAAACAAAGCTACCTTCAGGGTTATTGTACATCTCAATCAAGCAATTAATTCTGTATGGATGATTGCACACAGGAGATCCTCATCGAGTACGGCACCTGCGCTCACGCCGTCACAGCCTACCTGAAGAAGGGATCTCTAAGTCCCTGTGGGCCACTGAAAACCCCAGGTGGCTACTCCTGCGGGGGTGTTTTTAAATCAGGTATCAGCAAAAATGCAAAGAGACAGCACACAAATCATAGACTCATGGAATGGTTCGGGTTGGAAGGGACCTTAAAGACCATCCAGTGCCACCCCCTGCCCTGGGCAGGGACACCTCCCACCAGACCAGGTTGCTCCAAGCCCCATCCAGCCTGGCCTTGAACCCCTCCAGGGATGGGGCAGCCACAGCTTCTCTGGGCAACCTGGGCCAGGCTCTCACCACCCTCACACCAAAGAAGTTCTTCCTGAGATCCCATCTCAATCTCCCCTCTTTCAGTTTAAAACCCTTCCCCTTCATCCTATGGCTCCCCTCCCTGATCCAGAGTCCCTCCCCATCTCTCCTGGAGCACCTTTAGGGACTGGAAGGGGCTCTAAGGTCTCTCCAGAGCCTTCTCTTCTCCAGGCTGAACAACCCCAACTAAAATCATTTCGTCTTCCCTCCTTCTAGCAGCTGCAAACAGGAGGAAGGCGTTGCTCAGATTTAGAGAAAACATTAGAGGCTGTAGTTTCGCAGGCAAGGAGACCTTTTATTTTAATCCATTAAAAGAACCCAAAATAGTCAGCAGGTGGCCACATCTATCCATGTTTCATTAAAATCACAGAAACCCTAAGTACAAAAGCACCACTGATTATTGCTCTAGAAAAAACTGCATGAAAAAGTCAAATACGCACAGTAAAAACATCACCAGATGCACAAGACCTCATCTCTCAAAGCAAGGGTATGGAATGCTGATCCGATTTTACACATACCTTGCGATATTAAGTTGATATTTATATTACTTGGCAACAATGGGAAGTTCTAAAAGCACTGTTATGAGGAGGGAAATGTTCATATACAGTTTAATATGTCAACTATCGTAGTCCTAAAAAAATTAGCATTTACAAAATACTCGATAAAAATATCTTTTAAAAGTTGTCCGAGAGGTACATAAAATCAACCCAAAATTTTCATGATATTTCATTCATTCTTGTCACCTACAGATTCAGTTTTCTGAGCCTGCGGAGAAGGAAGAAAGAGATTAATTACTCTAGGAAATGGCCGTTACGCACCTAAATACCCAAACTACCCTTTTTTCTCCTTCCATTTCTTCCTCCCAACAGCTCGGTGTCAGACCTACCTCCGTCTCACATTTCCACAGGAACACACCGGGTACGTTTCAGGCATTTCCTTTTTTTTTTTTTTGGCTTAAATGATGGGTCCCAGCTTTTGGCAAGCGACACGGGCCTTACCTGTCGGCTTCCAGGGCTCCCACTGAAAAGCACCACACTACTACCTCTTTCTAAGGCTCTAAACCTCAACTTTCACTTTCAATCTGCCCTTTTACTGAGAGTGTGCTGGGGTGGGGGCACCTCTGGATGTTGGAACACTAAGAGTTGAGCGAGAGACGCCAATCTGCAATATAACATCACGGGCAATAAAAAGAAACATGATGAACACGCTGTCAAACGTCTGAAAGGTCCAATCATTTAAAGAGGGGCTGATTCAAATCAGCAGGAGGTTTGTGTGGGAAGTACCTCTTCAGCTTTATTTTCCCCATTTTCAGATGGTGTAGTACCTTCCTTTGCGGCTTCTGGCTTTTCATCCTTCTTCCCTTTAGCACCTTTGTTGGCCTTTGTTCCGGGTTCCTTCTGATTAAAACACAGGGGCACAGACAAGGTGTGAGTTGCCAGAACCTTACATCTTTATCCAAAAAATAAACTTCACAAACCAAAAAGCAGATCTTGGTGAGCTGCGTGTGCTGGGCTGAAGAGGAAACCAGCTAAAGACTACCTGGAAAAGGTTACGTAGAGACTCTCAAAACATCTAGCAAAGGCTGATGTCTGCTGCTTTATTGTTTCTGCCAATTCCCAGGGATCCCAAACCCCCTGGAACTGGTGCCTCAAACAGAGGTACATATGAGACATCTCCAAGGACAAATCCAATTAGCATCCACTGGCAGCTTATTCAGCCAAGCACAAACACCACGCCGGTCATGTCACAGCACTACACTTTCCATTAGCGTGAAATATCACATTAGATTTTTAAAAATTAAGCATTTTTTTGTTGTTGTTGTTGGCTGTCCCTTTTGTTAGTTGGCTTCCATGTCAATGAAAGAACCAACCAACACACCAGGGAGGCAAACGCCAAGAAAATTCCATCTGCAGCAACACAGAGCAGAGAATTTATCAAAAGGAACTATTCTGGAGATTTGCTCTTCAACAAACAACTCCTATGTTGAAGTCTACTTGGTTGGGTTTTTTTTCATCCTTGCTCCACGTATTTATATTTTGTAATTTGCAAACTTTTAACGCTGACAATTATCTCAAAGCTATCCCATCTTCTGTTGTTTACTAGCAGTCGGAGTACACACTTGCTGCTTTCTGTTTAGGAGACCGAGATTAATAGACTCCTGAAAATGTGATGCAGTTAGTGTTTGGAAACAAAAAAAAAAAAGCAGATTATTGTATTGAAAAGCTACTTAGAATAATGTCATAAGGGCTTCAAGTCGCCTGAAATGAGCTTCAAATGCCCCTGGTGCAGCTCAGACTGACTCCGTGACACCGAGCTCACTTTGCAACACGTACACGACGCTACAGAAGGCACCATATTCCCTTTTTTTATTAATACTCTTTTTCAGAGAGGAGCAGGATGGACTCAGCGAGACTATTGGTCATTTCATATGATAAACCATAAATTGTTCAATGTCACAGAGTTTTCCTTTCACCTATGGGCTTTGTAACCTGGTACTTGCCCAACTGAGATACCAATAAAAGGACTTGGAAACTGGGTGAGGAGCGTGAGACTCAGCTTCAAACATGGGTTGGGTTTTTTTTTTTCCACTAAAGCAATTGCTCTTAGTTAACATTCCCCTTGGGCACAAATAAATCTACAGTTTCTGAAGTACATGATTTATATGCAGAAATCCTGAAAAGGTATTTCAGGCACTAATAAGATTTTAATTTGACTGTAACTGGCCTAGAAAACCCAAACCATTCAAATTAAATATATTTAATTTCACCTTTAATTAGAATTGTGCATTCTCAGCAACGGCCAGGCTTCGAGAACAGCTAAGAGTTTCTCAGTGTGAAATGAAGTGCTGTCCCTCTAGACAAGGGAAGGGGATGGCACAGAGTAATCTCAAACCCTGTTGGAGAAATGGCTCGGTCTCAGGCAGAGCTCACTCCACCAAATTCCCTGCGTTTGGGGAGAGGTGTAGGAAAGGTAGAGAGATCCTTCTTACACCAGGGATTCACTACAAACTAACACGCTCTGCATATCAAACAGGCAAGACATTTTGTTTGGGCCAGTAATGAGGCCAGGAAGGGGTGGAACAGAAAGAAAAGACTGATCTAATTTGCTGTTTGGTTTTTTTTTCCGGGGCAGGGGAGCTGATGCCTCCCGGACCCGCTGCCAACCAAACCCTTTGCCCTGCAAAGGTGAACACATCCTTCCCATCAGCTACCCAGGGTGGCAACTAAAAAGAAAGGTATTTACCTTCGTGGTTTTCCTTGGTTTGGGTTCAGGTTTTGGCGGAGCAGGTTTCTAGAAAAGATTTGTAGTTGCACAATGTGTTAAGAGGCGTTTTAGCAGAAGGCAGCCAGCCACCTCCACGCCCCATCCTCGCCCCACGCCTTCCCTCACTTCCTCCTCCTCACAATGCAGCTAGAAAAAGCCCCAAAAAACCTGACTCCACAAATTGCCCCTCATCAGCTCACCCATCTGGGAGTCAAAGCAATCTGGGGGTCACTCTAAGAGTAAAACACGGAGATTAGTAGTAAGTATTAAAAAATAAAGTCAGATGTGTGCTAACAGAGAAGAGGAACTACAACTAAATCCTGGTAGTAGCATCAAGTGAAGTCCCTGAAGGACAGATCTTTCCCCTTCCAAGGGAAGCAGTTGCATTTCCACAACTACCATCAGCCTGTAAATGGGTAGGATGTCAATCCTGCACCTGACAGCGTTGCACTGAGGTGGGGAAAATAACACCTTTTGTCAGAACAACCTGAAACCTGAAACAACCTGAAGCCAAGAAAACGGGGATAACTTTAGCCCTAGAGTTCTTAAACACCCCTCAGCTCGAAGAGAAGCTGAATCAAGCCAAACACAACAAACCTGTTTGGTCTGAGAAACCATATGTGCCTAGGAAAGTACATACCAAGAGGTGTTATACATACTTACAGCTGACAATCGTGCTGATCGTCTCGTGGGCTACGGAGAGAGAAAAAACAGGGAAGACATTTTTATAGGCTCACAGCAAACAATACCCAAAGCAACACAATATCAGTCACTTCATGGTGACAGCATAAAATACGTCCCCACCGACACACGTCTCTATCGCTAAACACAATCCACGTCTTCCTCATTCTGGATGATCAAAATTTTAAAGAGACAAAGTGATGGCAAAATGAGTAATAAAAATTGTTCAGAAATATAATCATGTCTAACTCTCCATATGGTTAAACACTTTTTTTTTCCCTATTTCCCTATTTTACAAACCCTTCTGAGTCCCTTGCACTCTGTGAAATTCACAACCACAGTGAGCTTGTCTGCCTGTGCACAGGACACCCAACCCTTCTCATAAATGCTTAGAATAATGTTTCTATGATCTACCAGGTGCTACTTGGAATCACAGGTAAAAATACCACCCGATTAACAGCAGAATAAAGTTAATATTCTTCCCTAGAGGATACCAGAGTGCCAAAATTTCTAAACATGAAACTGAAGTCCTTCGACTTCCTCAGTTCCCCAATCCCAGAGTCCGGGTGCACAAAGGCTGCTGCAGGATGAGAGGCAGAAATTATTTCTTCTATTTAAACCCAATTCTCAAAAGGGAAGAAGAAAGCCAGATATTCTGCTTTCCTCCGCTTTTCTTTATCGTTTCAAACAAACCTTCCTTATTTCACTGTTCTTTGTCATAAATTTATTCCTGAAGATGAGTTAAGTCTTAGAAATAGTTGTAAGCTCGTTAGTTTGTTCCCAGAATTTTTGTGTTCATTAGAACAGATGAGTTTAAACAGTTTTGTATTCCTTAAAACCCAGAGTTTGGTCTGTGTCATACAAGCAGCATCACACCTGTAGCCAAAATAAAGGCACAACCGAACCGCAACGAATATCCAATGTAACACAGCTTTAAAAGTGAACCAAAAATATCTTCTTAATTACAAATTAAGCATTTAAGTCGAGCTGAAAAAGCACGGCTCCACACATCTTGCAACAGGAAAAAGCTGTTGTTAGTGTCTGAAGAATGCAGTCGTCTGTGTCCCTTGGAGATGTTGAAGTATTGGGAGTGGAAAGCAGCAGCAGTGAATAGTTCAGATCCAGCAAAACAGAAGTCTTGTCAAAAAACACCTAAAGTTATTTTCAGCTATCAAATATTTATGCATCATTAACAACAAAAGAAAGTAAACCTCTCTCTCCTTGGCAATCTAGAACATCAACTGCTCGTTTAGCAGCTCAGAACTATTTTACAACAGGTTAAATACAGCATTTCTCTGGGTCAGGTAATCAAGGCATCTGCTTTACAAATCTCTCTTCTCAGCTGATGATTTCCACCTCTGCATTTGGGCACTGGGATGGTTTGCTAGCCTCTGCTTTTTAAAGGATAATATGTTGGTTTAGATGGATTAGAATTCTCTCCCATCTTCCCCAGCTGTTCCTGTTCTGTGACTGGTTTCACAGGAGGCTTGTACTGCCCTAAGAAACAGCAAAACCTGCCCCCTCTGGTGCCTTTCCTTTAAACCTCCTATGGTTTGTACTTTTTTTAAAGCTGCTCTGCATCCCCTGTTTGTCCCTCTCTAGCTGCATCCTTTTCAGGCCATCAGGGCCTTTTTAAGGAAGAGGCAGGAGAACTTTCATTCATCTGGGAGAAGCACATCATCACTGATGCTTCACACTCTGGCCTCTAGTATTTTTTCCTGTATTATACTTACCTTTTGTTTAGAAGAACTGATATTTTCTGGCAACTATTCACTGGGATTTCCCAATCTCTCCCCTGATTAACAGCTAATTTGGTGATCATCACTCTCTTCCCCTCCCCACTCCTCCCTGTGTATTCTCCATTTATTCTGAATGTCTATCGATATTTTATCACACAGTAAACCACACACTGCAATTAACAGTTTGGTAATTACTGGTGAATACTGTCCAGTTCTCACTCATACTCAATTAAGGAATGTTCTCCAGACCCTACATCCATGAGAAAAGGCTCCACTGCAACGACATTGTCCCTAAGAATTCTCCATAGCAAGAGTTTCATTGCTCGTTTTCAGCTTCACATTTGCCACGCTGGAGACTTTCTTCCTTTCCTTATTTTCCGTCAATACAAAACACACCTTTCAAAAATAATAAATTTTCCTTATTTTGCTATTAAGCCATTCTGTTTTCTTTTTTTCCAGGAGGGAAGTAGGGGCTTTGGAAAACTTATGTGCATTTCTGGCATCCTCTGGCACAGAGTACCACAAAGCCTCTCTGCCACCCGAAACCATTAGACTTTTTAGCTGCTCCTTTTAATAGGCTCTCAGTTTTAATCAAATTCCCTTTCTTCATATCAAACCTTACCAGACCGGAGTTTATTTTCACTTACATTCCTGCAAGGATGATGAACCTGAATATATTATGGTCATAATTACAGAACAACTCTCTGACAACTGCCCTTTTAAACTAGCTCCTACAAACTACCGAGGACCAAATAACGAGCTGATTATCCCTTTATTGCTCCTTTGATTTGTTCCTCCAGGAAGCAAGTTTTAGCTTTTTGGTCTTTGTAACACAGTCCAGTGTCTTTTACCAAATCTCTGAAGGGTAACTGGGATCTCCATCAACACTGTTTCTGTCCCCGGAGCCTCTCTGCTGTCCCTTAACATCCCATCGCTGCTTTTATTATTGTGGTCAGACAACACCTGCACAATTTCTACACGATATACTTTCCAGCTTAATTTGTTGGGTTTTGGTGGTTTTTTTCTGTAGCATTAACATCCACTATGGTCTCACCTTGACTGAAGACCACCCTAAGAGCTCTCCTATCTCAGAGGCAGCAGCTCTCTCTAGAGAACCTCCATAAGCTTTTTGCTCTTTCTTCTTTGATCTAGCAATCGGGTCCCCCATTTTTTTAGGGGAAGGAACTTTCACTCTTCTGGCTCTCAAAGAAATAATATTTAAACTTGGACAGAGAAAAACGTTAATTTAGAGAAAAGGAGATTATATTTTTACTATGATTTAGGCAGTCTTTTCCTACTTTATGAAAAATAGAGTATTTTTTCTTCTAGGAAGTTCCATAGCAAGATACTGAGGGATCAAAATCTATTCCTCTCAGACCTCTTTTATACTCCACCTGATTCTTTCAGGAGCTTACTCTAAGTGCAACTATTGTTTGAAGTATTTTGACATTTCCACTCTACCATCTTTTTCTGCCGGACTGAGCAACAACCAACTTCTCAATTCAGGAAGCGTAACATTTCATTAGACCATTTTTCTTGTTCAAATACGCTCAAAGATTTACAAGGAGAGCAATTAATTGTTAATTCATTTGAATATTCACCTATTCTTTTCAAGGTCCTGATTTAATTTTTGTCTGCCACAATAGATGACAAGCTAAGAAAATGAATCCTGACTATTTTCTACCTGTTTTTTAAATTCACATTAAGGGCTGTGACAAACAAACTGCAGAAGCCAAGGTACCCCCGGAGCTCTCCTTGCCTTCTCAGGGAGAAGTTACTGCGCCCTTAAGACAAATTCAGACAAAGAAAACACACAAATGTGTCAGCTGCTCTGCTTTGGAGCCTGGTATCTTAATTCAAGACACCCTTCCCTCAGTCACTCAAGCTAAGAATAGTTTTGGAGGAGACTGGCCGAGGTGTGTGCATTAACCCTCCTCTGCCAACCCCACCACAGCTTTGTCCATCAAAGCCCAAAGAGTTCCTGAAATTTATTTTGTGTACTAATAAGTTGTGTGAATCCTCAGTGCATCGAAATCAAATTAGGCCAGATAAAGCTACAAATGTGGTTTTACTGTCGTTATTCCCACTGAAAACACCTCACTAGAAGTGCCAGAGCAACACACAGCCTTCTAATAGGCAAGACTGCAGATCTCCAGTTGAATAGTTACAAGCCAAAATAAACTTAAAAAAATAAGATATATATATACTTGCCTCTTGTTTAGTTACTTTTGCTGCATCCTTGCCTTCAGCACCCTCTGGAGACTGAAAGAAAATATTAAGTCAGTGTTTTTATTATAGACTTAAAAGCATCCAGGCAACAGCCACACCATGATTATGTCAAAGACTCTTCTTTCTATACATTGCAGCACCAGAGACAGGCCTGGCAACTTTACCTTAGTATTTACAAGCCACGTTGTACCAAAGCCATTCTAGATCTTCCAAGCAAGAGCACAAGGACTGATGGACACCCAGCACCAGCATCCCCTATGGCACAGCATCCCTCATTGGTCCTTCCAGCCAATTAACAGACGCACCCGTCTCATCAGCAGTTGGCAGCACAACAGGATCAACTGGAAACCCAGGGTTTGCTCTACCAGGACTTCTGAAATCCCTGAGAAATTCAACACCTTTCTTCCCCAACGTGAATTTAACCAATAATGAAATTCAACACCTTTCTTCCCCAACGTGAACTTAATAACAAGATGTGCTGAGACGAACCAAAAATCACAGTGTTACAGAAATGAGTGATTTCTTTACCTCATTTACTCCTTTTGTGCCTCAGACCCGCTCAGCTGCAAGCTTTTACAGTCTCTTTCCCTCATCTCATCTCCCTCCTCCATCAGAACAGCAAAAATTCAGTAAAACACCAAGACATCGACAAGAAAACTAGGGACAAACATGTTTTTTCACAAGAACAAAGTTATCAACCTGATCACTCTAATGCTGCTCCCCCAGAGGTACTAGTGAAACGTTGGTTAAACCACAGGAGAGGGGGAGGAAAAAAAAAGCAAGCTCCTGTCTTGTTTACAACTCAAGCTGAATTATTTCACATTTTGCAAATGACTGGGTTTCCAGGAGCAAGAGATTCATGGAAAAGCAGCCACGAGGAGCAGCAGCAGTCAGAGAGCTACGAGAACAGGGTGTATTTCAAGAAGGCCTCTCACAGGCAGCAGGAAAGGCAATTTGGGTGCTGGTTTGTTTTCCAATCGGTAGAGGAGCTGGTTATCTTGTCCTTTATCTTTCCATTTCAATCCTGACCCAAATCTCCCCGCCCCCCAGATTTTGACACAGAATGTCTCAGTGTTATGGTTTGGGGCAGCTTGATGGAGTGATGCTGGGAGCATCAAAAGCCACGAGGAAAACCAAACCAAGTAGTTCCACAACCACCATCAGTAACAAACTACTCAGGAGCAGGTCTCCCCAAACAGCAAGTTTTGTGCAGCAAAATCAAAGCAATGTGAGCACTGATTTTCTATTTTTTCCAATTACAGGGGTACACAGAAGGAAAGAAGCCAACTGGCTAACTTTAAATGCGCTTTTGACATAGAAACTAATAGCAAGTTTTGGGGTCAGATGACCACATGGTTGTGTCACACCTCAATTAGCACCACATCTTGGCAATAGGATTGTAAATGAAGACATAGCTAAGCTTGGTAGGATCTGTCTGAGCTGCGTAACTTTTATACCACCAGATTAACCTGGAAGGTTCTACACAAGATTACCTGTGTCCACCAGATTTATTTGGGTTTTAATTTGCTTTTTCCCCACCCCCGTTTAAGGACAATCTAGAAAAATTATTTTGAGAGGGGAGGACTGGAAAAACTAAAAGAATATTAATAGATGAAAAGAACATTGAAAAAAAAATAAAGGAGTATTAAAATCAAGTTTGTTTGTACACACAGTTGTTGCATTTCACCAGCTGGGAAGAACACATAAGAACCAGTGTTTCCACACCCCAGTAAAATACTGGGGTACCTGCAATGTCAACACCATTACAGAACTGTTAAGTGGAAAACAGCAAACTCAATGACTGTTTTAAGGAAACATTTAATAGAACATACAGACAATTTTGCTTTTTTTCTGTTGTTCTTACAGTTGGGTTACCTGGTAGAGATACACCACAAAAGAAGCAAAAAGCTTCCATTTTTCTAATCAAGCCCCTGCAATATAAGCAGGGTGTGAGGAGGGGACAGGGGCACAAAGCAGTGAAATTACTGATGGCTGTTTCAGAGATCCAAAGGAACATTTGAACTTGCAGTGACCGCCTTCCAGATAAGTATTTTGTTTGTATTTAAATGAATGGATCGTACTATTATAAAGGAGTACAAGAAAAAGCCAGAAGAATACAAATATGTGAGAAGCACCAATCAGTACAGAGAATTGCTTATAAAAAGAAATAGATGGTTCATTCTCTGAAGGATCTTGTTACCAGCCAAAACTCACCACCTTGACTCTGATGGGACAGAAATAGATCTCAGGAAGAACTACTTTGCTGTGAGGGTGGTGAGAGCCTGGCCCAGGTTGCCCAGAGAAGCTGTGGCTGCCCCATCCCTGGAGGGGTTCAAGGCCAGGCTGGATGGGGCTTGGAGCAACCTGGTCTGGTGGGAGGTGTCCCTGCCCAGGGCAGGGGGTGGGAACTGGATGGTCTTTAAGGTCCCATCCAACCCAAACCATTCTATCATTCTAAATTAGTCCTTTCACACCCACGTGAAAAACAAACCTAAAAAGCAGATGCCAATTTCATTCAAAATAAGAGATTAGAAAGGAGAAAGCTTCAGCTGTCCTAGCACTCAAGTACTCTCTATAGAATCATAGAATGGTTCTGGTTGGAAGGGACCTTAAGGATCATGGAGTTCCAGCCCCACAACGACCTTAAGGATCATGGAGTTCCAGCCCCACAGCTGGAACTTTCCTCCCTCCTTTGCAGGCTGTTTTGTTCAGCCACATCTCAGAGCTGTTCCTGCAGTGGGATTTGCCTGCAGATTCCTTCCTGGCTCGCTGCTCAAGCTGCAATTTCCATGAGGTAATGCTTTGGTCATTCCTTCAATTACTTCTTTTTCACCAACCAAAACACGAGAAAAGCTTCCAACAAAACCACAGCGCCAAAAAAAAAGAAGACATATCAAGTCCTAAGGCTCTTTTTCACCAACCAAAACACGAGAAAAGCCTCCAACAAAACCACAGCACAAAAAAAAAAAAAAGACATATCAAGTCCTAAGATTTTTTCAGGGCTTATTTTGCACTATTTTGTTAAATTTTTTCCTCCCTTCATTTCCCTGTGAGTAGAAGTCTGCATTCGACTAACTGTAATTCAATGAATTGCTCCCCCATACATGTGAGATCTTCTAATTACTTTGTCTTCAGAGAAGCTCTGAATTCTGTGCAGTTCATAAATGTAATAAAATGCTGTTTGTTTCTTGTTTGCAAAGACTACGCGTCACCTCATTTAACGCCGACCAACTCCTGCACCCACCTTCTAACCACTGTTTCCTCATTCAGCTCCCCCAGCACCTTATTGTTAACCTTTGGTGATAGCAAGGTCTTTGATATTTTCAGGAGACACAACAGTGCTCACTGCCAAGCCAACAGGAATGAACTTTGCAAGTAAAATTAATTCTCCCTAATTAAATCTTTAAGAAATCAGGTATTCTTCCTACTACACGCCTCCATTTATTTGTTTCTACCAAGAGCCTGATCCTGGAAAAGGAAAAGAAAAAAAAAAAGGGGCATTTGACTAATTTAAAAACTAAGTAATTCTGCCAGAACCACGAGTGAAGTACAGAATAAATCTGGTTAGTGGCTGGATTTTTTTAAATACTTATACAAAGTGGTATCTCTCTTGTTCTCTTCTGAAAAATCCAAGATTATTATTCTTTTATATACTGTATATATACATATGCACATGTTCCCTTCACTACAAAAGCCAAACCAAAAACCCAACAACAAAAACCTGCTTAAATATTTATTCTTTAAGTATATATTTTAATATTTTCTATATTAAAATTAGGCAGACAGTTTAGAAGTTTAGAAGTATTACAATAAAACATGATACAATGTCATGTTTAGAATTTAAATTCTTCCATCTTCCATCTATGAAGAGCAGAATATTTAATTTTTTAATTCTTTGGGGAAGAATGTCAAGATCATAAAGTTCTGAGAAGACAAAGGTTTAAATATAAAGAAGACCATTCATATCCCCTGGTATTAATAAGCAATTAGCAGGGAAAAAAATCAGGGAAAACATTTCCCAATCAAAGTCTCCATTCTTGCTTAGAGATTCAAGCCAAACATAGTTAACAAAAGAGTGAACATGCATTGCATTTTCAAAGAATATATGAGAAAATAAGAATACAAGCAACCTGGTTATAAACAAAATCAGCAGGTTCAAAAAATGTATTTTATTAAATTCCTTAATTCTTACCAGGTACCTTCTGTGAGCTTTATGCTCTTCCAGACAAGAGGGAAGAGACAGAAACCAAGTCAGGCCTAGGGTATTTCTAGACACCCAAACCCAGCCAGAATAAATGCTCTTCCAAAAGAGGAAAATCCTTCATTGTAGATTGAGGTTTTGCTATTCCCACTGAAAAGAAGTGAAAGATTGACCAATATAATTTAAAACACACTTAAATTTGATGGAATATTTTACAAGTCTCACAACTGGTTTGGCTTTTCTTTTTCCTTTCAAGTTTGCCTTCTCTGTAGTCAGTTTTTTTGAATATGACATCTTCTACCTACAGCAGAGTGAAGAACAGTTTATAGAGGCTCAGATTTAAAAAAAAAAAAAAAGCAGCATTGTAATTTAAAATTAGGCAGACAGTTCCTTCTGCAGACAGTGAAGTAATCAGCTGCATTTTGAGAAATCCAGCTCAGCCATGGGAGCAGGGAGCACAGCGCATTCGGAATTCTTCCGCTTCCCCTCAACGGCAAACCTGAGAACCCAGCTCAGGAGTAAGTAAATTCCTGTCTCGGTGTTTCCTTAACCATTTTAGTGCCACCATAAAATTAAATCTTGCAGATTAAAATAATACTGTGGATGAAATCCAATCCCTAATAATATTATTTCTCTGACCTTTCAAATCTGATGCCCGTTCTGCAGGTGAGGTGAGGCCAATTGACTCATTCAAGTCTACACACAGAGTCAGAGTTTTCCAAACCTTGACGACTAGGTTCCAAAAGCTAGATCTAAATAGAACTGATCAGGTTAGCAAAACAGAACTAGCACCAAGTACTTCTGAAAAAAAAAATAGGAAAAAAAAATTATCTACTTAAATATAGAGATTCAATGTAGACAACTGCTTTCAATAACTGATTCCTGAAAATAGCCACCTCCGACAAAGAAAAGTTCTCTGAATGACTGAAAAAGGTGTATAATTCCTCCCTCCCAGAGGATGTAATTGTGATAAAACCACAATAACCTAGAAAATAACCTTTTTTTGTTGTTGTTTCATATAAGCAGTGCCACAGATCATCAAACCTCTGAGACAACGACAGCGGGTCCACGAGTAAGAGAGAGGTACCAAAGGCACAAGTGGTCCAGGGCCTCAGATACACCAACCTCTTACATCCTGGTAATAATTCCAGCTGGGGATAACAGGAGTATTGCTGTGCCACAACGGCCAGAGCAGAGAGCTTCAGAGACAACCCTGCTCTCTTAGGAGGAGAGGCTGAGGGCCTTGGGTCTTTTAGTCTGGAGAAGAGAAGACTGAGGGGGGATCTGATCAAGGACTATAAATATTAAAGGGTGGGTGTCAGGAGGATGGGGCCAGGCTTTTTTCAGTGGTGCCCAGGGACAGGACAAGAGGGAACGGGCACAAACTTGAATGTAGGAAGTTCCATCTGAACATGAGGAGGAACTTCTTTGCTGTGAGGGTGGCAGAGCCCTGGCAGAGGCTGCCCAGAGAGGTGGTGGAGTCTCCATCTCTGGAGACATTCAAACCCACCTGGACACGTTCCTGTGGGACCTGCTCTGGGTGACCCTGCTCTGGCAGGGGGTTGGAGATGATCTCCAGAGGTTCCTTGCAACCCCATGTCATTCTGTGAGTCTATGAAATGCGGTTTCAAAAAAAAAAAAGAAGTAAAATGTCTCCAGGAGGGTGCAGGTGGGATAAGGAAGAAAGGATGCAGTGGAGATAGGAGATGTTTTCCTACTACAAATACAGCACCAGCGCCTCTCCTTGAGAGGAACACCACACTGCAGTGGTAAAAATGTCATTAAACACTCGATTTCCAACTATGGAAGCATCGTTGGATACTGCTAACTCAGGCAGCATTAGGGCAATGGAGAAAGCCAGTGGGAAGAGCAAACATGCCCAGGAGTCCCAACAAAGCCAGTGCTGATGGCAATATCTGCACCTTTTTGTCTGCAGAGGGATCCCAACATTCTCAGGGCACACGGCATTTTGCAGTTGCAGCTTTCACTGTTACCAAGTACACCCACTCTTTACTACGGGAACACAGGAGCTCCATCTCCAAGTGACAGGAGTAATTAATTCAAAATTGTTAATTTCCAAAGACATCAAGAGGAAACAAAACAAGACAAAAAAATCAAGCCCTATGCCCTTCCCCAGTGGTGCAGGAACACAATTTGACCACTGAGTTGTTCTGATTCTTCTAATGGATCAAAGAATATTCCCCTTTGCACTCTGAGATAGGGGCAATCAAAGAAAAGCTGGCTAAGGCTGCCATCTGACTAACTCCTGGATGCTGCTAAGAAGGGTTCTGCTCTTCCCCACCTAACGATTCCTGCCAATGAACCACCTGAACTCTGTGCCAAGGTACGGGGAACGAGATCAGCACACAGGTCTGGCCAAAAACTACCTCCAACACTTCTGATATCCCACAGGTTAAACCAGAGTAAGGGTAGGAACAAGTACGTGGAGGTGCTTCCTTTGGCCTGTACCCACCAGCTTGAAATATCTCCTCAACTACAGTCGAGACTGTGAAGTCCCACAATTTTGCCAATAATAAAATTGACAATTAACAATAAAATGAGCATCTCTGCGTGCAGCCAGTCGCTCATTCCCAGCCAGACTCCCTTCTCACAGGGTACTGCACATCTCCAAAATGGATCAGTAAAATGATCCAGGAGAATCACAGAATGATTTGGGGTTGGAAGGGACCTCTGGAGATCATCCAGTCCAACCCCCTGCCACAGCAGGGTCACCCAGAGCAGGTCCCACAGGAACGTGTCCAGGTGGGTTGGAATGTCTCCAGAGAAGGACACTCCACCACCTCTCTGGGCAGCCTCTGCCAGGGCTCTGCCACCCTCACAGGAAGGAAGTTCCTCCTCATGTTTAGGTGGAACTTCTAATGTTCCAGTTTGTGCCCGTTCCCTCTTGTCCTGTCTCTGGGCACCACTGAAAAAAGCCTGGCCCCATCCTCCTGACACCCACCCTTGAAGTATTTATAGGTGTTGATCAGATCCCCCCTCAGGCTTCTCTTCTCCAGGCTAAAAAGACCCAAGTCCCTCACCCTCTCCTCATAAGGGAGATGCTCCAGGTCCCTCAGCATCTTTGTAGCCTCTGCTGTCCCCTCTCCAGCAGTTCCCTGTCCTTCTTAAACTGGGGAGCCCAGAACTGGACCCAGTGCTCCAGATGGGGCGTCACCAAAAAAATAAAAATTCAGGAAAAAAAAATTTAGAAAAAAAATTAAGAGAAAAAAAAGTGAAATTCAAAAGCACCTTCAAACCAGTTAAGTAAAGAAGCAGTAAGAGGATTACGGCCTGAAATGTAAGTCCAGCACCTGAAAACACCTTTTTTTGGTGACTGGACCACGGGATAAATCACTGTGCTAGTTTAGGGCAGTTAAAGAACAGAAAATAGCTGGTGGCCGTTATGATCCTACCCAGTGCTGATTTCTGGTTTCCTTACACTCAACACAAAAGCCAATGTTAGAACCACGGCAAGAAATATTCAGCTTCACACAATTTCTCTGAAACAACATGGACACAGCTTGGAATGTACCAGGCCTACACGTGGCTACTGTCTGGGTATAAAACAGCAGAAAAAGCCAAGTTTTTCAAGCAAGATAGAAGAAAAGCAGCCTTAAACTAAGCGGTGTGTATCTGCTACAGCCCATCTACACACAGAACTCCTTTATTTTTTAAACTTCACAACATTGATACTCCGGAACACAAAATAATACTACTGCCATTGGAATGTTGAACTTGAAAATTTATGAAATTGAATGAAATTAATGAAAGTAAAAAATTATATACATTGCTATCAAGTGCTGATAAATGGGTTAGATTTATACAGACTTGTATATAAGGATCAGAAACATTGTAAATCCTTGGCCAGTGAGCTTTTAATCTCCATAACTCTAAAACCAGCCAGAGCTAGCATTATATAATTAGCTTTTTCTAAGTGATTTTAAAGTGTATCCTTAATATAAGCCATAAACAAATATTTGTTGCGTGCATTTAATAGCCCTGTAAACTTAATTTATTGCAACACGGCAGAGCAGCGTCACTTAAGTGTGTTTTTTCTTCAGTGCCACTCAACACTGCCCCACACTATTCCATCTAAGTGTAAGACACACGGATACAAAATTGTCATCTTTTCTGCTTAATTTTTCTATGATGGATGTAGATCCTTTGAGTCAGTCTGGCCAACAGATCCTTGGAGTAGGCCAACTAAGCAGTTTTCAATTGCTTTACATACATCAAGGTTTCAAATCCTCAATGGTTACAAATGTAGTACAAATGGTGAAATTTCTAAAATTGTTAAGCGTTGAAATACGTTGCACAGGGAGAAAGGAGGGAGCAGCATGAAACACGGGGAGTTCAAATGAAAGTCTAGAGAGAGAATGGGAGCAGAGAGAGGGCAGCAACCACGGCATCTGGATCTGGTACTGACCCCCACCTTTTCCCTTCTAATCTACAAGCACCTCCAGAGCGTGGAATAAAATACAGAACATCCCCCATTTCTGTGTCCCACTGCTAACAGAGCGTGTCCTGTTAGATCATAGAATCACCCAGGCTGGAAGGGACATTTAAGATCATCTAGTCCAACCATCAACCTAACTCTGATAAAAAAAACATTGCTGAAACCATCACTAGCTGTGTTCCAAGATAAACCAAAGAGTGACTCTGCCACAGAGCAAGAGCTTCCAACCCCAGTGATGAAACAAGTTGTTGGCAAGGTGTGAGGCCCTGCAACATCACTGCAGCTTCTTTCATGCCAAGTATCTTCAAAACGAAGAACCTTAGCAGAAAGAAACCCCTACGTTACATTGATGCTGGTCTGTTGAATTGACATGGACCTGAGACACAGCTGAAGTATCAAAACATGGAAAGGGACATGAAGTGGAGCTGAGCAGAACTTAAAAACGCTTCATACTGCTGCTTTATGAACACAAATTCACCTACTTTTTGCACAAGATATACATCCGTTGTGGTCTAACCCCAGCCAGCAGCTGGGACCATGCAGCCGCCCGGTATGGATGGGGGAGAGAATCAGAGTAAAAGTGAGAAAAACCTCATGGGTTGAGACACAAACAGTTTAACAGCTAAAGCAAAAGCCACGCGCACAAGCGAAGCCAAGCAAAATAAGGAATTTATTTTCTGTTTCCAATGGGCAGGCGGGTGTCCAGCCATTTCCAGGAAAGCTGGGCTCCATCACACATCACTCCAAACGTCCCCTCCCTCCTTCTTCTTCCCCCAGCTTTATATATTGAGCAGGATGCCAAATGGTACGGAGTATCCCTTGGGTCAGTTGGGGTCAGCTGTCCTCTACTCACTGGTGGGGTGGTGTGAGGAGGAGAAAAGGCCTTGACTGCCCAACCAAACCCACCAGTGTGCTCTCACACCATTCCCACACCCAAACCACAGCACTATACCGGCTCCGAGTAAAGAAGCTAACTCCATCCCAGCTGGAACTGTGACACCACCTCGTTCCACAGACCAGGGAGCAACAGAGGGATCACTCAGAGCCACAGCAAAGGGTCTGCAGGACCCTCGGCTTCGTTAGTTAATTGGTGTTTGATCACATACAAGTTGCTCCAACAAAGTTTCAGAGAACTGGTTACCATTGCAAGTTCCTCAGTTTCTATGTACACACCAAGAAGACAAATTTGGAGAAGTAACAACAAATGCACCACCCGGAGGTGCTTACTAGGGGGAATAAAAAAATCTGGACAGACATCACCTGGGAATCCAAGACGAAGGGGCCATTCCAACAACTTGGCTGTTTACTTCTGTGCCCCACTTCCCTATCAGTGGATGAGCAACAACATTTGTCTTCAAATACTGATGACATTTCAGAAATACAAACTCCAACACGCTGAAGGACTTCACAACGAGAACTGAGTTTAGGTCCATGAGAAAAAAAAAGCTAAGTAGAATTTAACAGCTCTAGGTCAAGAATATGCATTTAACCCCAAGGATTAGAAAATACATTGATTAAATACCTGGTCGACAAAACAATTAGTAAGGTGAAAATCCCAAAAAAACCTACCACCTGATCACATTATTAAAATCGCTACAACAGGACAACCCTGGAATATGGCACCTTCTAACTTCCACCAAAGCAGCAGCATTCCAAGCAAAACACTCCCAGGGTTCGTTTTGCTGCAGACAACATAACCAACTCCTCCCTCAGACTTAAAAGAAAGTGAATTTGCACAATGGAACAGGAACCTGCCACAGATGTTCCCTGTTGCATTTTTACTGCATCGACTTGTGCTGCAGACACAAACGTGCCCGGCTACAGGGCGGCAAACAGCCTGCTGAAGTGGGCAATTAGACCACGGTATTTTTTTATTTGCTCTGAAATAACAGCAATAGCCAAAGATGTTAAAAAAAAGAGAAGAGAGAAAAAGTTGCATCTAGTTCTCTCATCTGCTTCAACTCCCAAGTGTTTTCAAAACACCATTTTGAAAGGTTGGGTTGCACAGTCAGATTAAAGAACAAGTTGGGTCATTTTTGAAGCAACCCCAACTCACTGACAGGTTCCTCAGTCAATCACAGAAGGATATGGGATTGGAAAGGACCTCTGGAGATCTAGTCCAACCCCCTTTCCAGAGCAGGTCCACCCAAAGCAGGTTGGACAGGAACGTTTCCAATATGGGACAAGTCACCAGTTGACCCATTAGTATCCCTCAAAGATGGCACACGTTCTACATAAAGGTCCAAATATTGTTCATCTTGATGATGATCACGTTAAAGCTTACATATGTGTATGACCATAGCATGATTCTTCTTGCCAGCAGGTTCAGAACAGTTCTTCATCCTTTTATGGCCAACACTGAAACATTTTCACTGAGGCTGTTTCAAGGTCAAGGAGTTTTCCAGTATGACCCAAGAGCTAATTCCAGCGAGACAAGCAACAAAACAAAACACCCCAATCCATTTCAAGGCGTTCATTGCTATCAATGCCACAACAAGCTTTCTGGCTTATCCCACACAGGTATGCTGTTCTTCTTGTGAAAGGCCACCTTCACACCACAACATGTTATTAACACAGACAAAGGGTAGAGAAATCCAACAGGAGGAGTCCAGAGTTGAACCTTTTTTTGTTTTAACACAGTATTTAACACCATCTCACAGAATCACAGAACAGTAGGGGTTGGAAGGGACCCAGAGCAGGTCCCACAGGAACGTGTCCAGGTGGGTTTGGGATGTCTCCAGAGAAGGAGACTCCACCACCTCTCTGGGCAGCCTCTGCCAGGGCTCTGCCACTCTCACAGGAAAGAAGTTCTTCCTCATGTTTAGGTGGAGCTTTTTATGTTCAAGTTTGTGCCCATTTCCTCTTGTCCTGTGCCTGGGCACCACTGAAAAGCCTGGCCCCATCCTCCTGACACCCACCCTTTCAGTATTTGTAGGTGTTGATCAGATCCCTCCTCAGTCTTCTCTTCTCTGGACTAAGAAGACCCAAGTCCCTCAGCCTCTCCTCGTAACGCCTCTCAACGCCCAATAAATTTTTCCTTTTCCCTTACAGAACGAGTAACAATATCCCAGCCCTCGAGAAAAGGGGAGACAGCCTAATTTTTTTGTTCATGATACTCACAATGAACATAAGGCCAGGGACTCAGCAACTGACTTTGGCTTACGTAGAGGTGAAAAAAATCAGAGATGAAAAGAAAAGCAAACGAAACTGACGAGCTAGTTTGGGTAAGTAAAATACCTACAGGTGGATTCACGCCCTTTCTGCAATATTATTTATCTACTTACCCCCATAACTATGAAAAATGTCTCCTTTGATGTTTATTTCCTTACAACACTTTCAGCGTTAACCTTTTTATAAATTTGAAATTTTCTCAGAAGAATTGACTGTTAGCTGCACGTGATGGTTCTGGCTCCGTGTGGAAGGTGATCGGTACAATTATCCAGCTACTGCTCTATCACTGACTTCTCACTCTGTGGATCTTATTCTGGAATAAAATTGATTACTGTAGAATACTTATGGCAATTCCACTTTTTCTCAAAAAGCAAAGCCATTAATCATACGCTTTTGCCAGAACCAGTGCTTTCCAAACCCCAGACTTCATAAATAATCTTAAAATTTAAATGTTTGCCCATACAAAGGTAAAGAGACTAATATTTAGTGCACCATTAAAATTCACTGCCATTGCTATGATCCCAAACGTAATGTTTTTATCACTTTTTTATAACCTTTGGGAAAGAAGACACGTTCTCATGGACTCAAAGATAGTTTCTTTTAAGAACAGTTTCACGAAACAGACCCACGAAGACCTGCACAAGTGGCACATGGAGTGTCCCTCTGGGGAAGGATGGCCTGAAACACCATCCGCAGGGAAAGAAGGCAGAAGCAGGGCAGGAAGTTTGCAAGGTTTCCCAAGTCGTGCAGAATCCTGTGGGCACTGCCTAATTTCCAACTTTTTTCCCCCTGATGACAGGCACTGAAAGAGCTGCAGTGAGGCCTAGGCCAGGGTGTGGGGATGGAAGGGAAAGAGATTAAACTGCCCCAACGTTCACCCACTTTCAACCCAGTTATCCCAGTAAAGGCACTCGGCCCTGCGGCCGCAACCCTCTTCAGAAGGGGAACGGGTTTCCAGACTGGGACTTAAGGAATTCAGTCGCCTACCTGACAACCTGACATTCCACAAGGAATAAGGAAAGAACAAGAGCTACCTGGAAGTCATCACCTGCCTCTAACTTTATTAAAACAGCCTGGAGCCCCGATGTATGACGGTGACACAACGTTGCATCGGGAGGTCACAGGTGACATTTGGGATCCCCCCCAAAAAACAATCCAAAAACCACAAATTGCTTTGCCTGGGTTGACCTAGTTAAAATTAAAGGACTGCAGCTATTATAATTTTGGGGTTTTTTTGCCATAGCGTGTATTAGCGTCAAGTCTCCATCAGCGGCAACTTCTCGGCGGGGGTCTCCACAGCAGGGCCCCTCACCCCCGGGCGGCCTCCTCCTCCTCTTCCTCCTCAGCCTGGGGGGCCC
>NW_015090910.1:100033-256794 GCF_001431845.1 Calidris pugnax | reverse complement strand
TGGGTGGATGGGGAAAGTTGTGTGAGGCGAGCGGTATCTGCTCAAACCCCCCCCCCCCTTAGTGCAACCTGTTTAAATCTGCCTTCATTTTCTCCTCCTCCACGACTGGATTCCACTGCAGCCTTTTCCCATCATGACCGTTCTCCTTTCTTAAACACGGGGGTTTATTTTGCCACATATATCCCTCCATCCATCCCCCAGTCACAGAATCTTCTAGGTTGGAAGGGACCTCAAAGATCATCTTGTCCAACCGTCAACCTAATTTTGACAAAAATAAACACCCGCACAACAAACAAGAAGCATCACCATCACTAAACCATACCTCCCAGCACTACATCAACCTGTCTTTTGAACACTTCCAGGGATGGTGCCTCAACCACCTCCCTGGGCAGCCCATTCCAATGACTGATAACCCTTTCAGTGAAAAAAATTTTCCTAATATCCAGCCTGAACCTCCCCTGGCGTAACTTGAGGCCATTTCTTCTGGTCCTGTCACCTGTGACTTGAGAAAAGAGACCGACCCCCACCTCCCTCCCTTCCTTCAAGCATGAAGAAGCTGGTTTTTTGTTTTTTTTTCAAACCTCCTCTTAATACCCCCTCTTAAATCACCAGCAAGACAAACCAGTTGTGTTGAGAGAAACACTCCATTATGAGGTGGTGTAATCAATTCTTCAATTAAGTTCAAATGCCAGCAAATTTATTACTATTTAAAAAAAAAAATAAATGAGAAAAAACAGAAGCAATTGACTTGTTCTCAGCTTGAAACTAAATGATCCCTCTTGAGCACCTGCAGAAGGAGGAGAGCTGGAACCAGAGGTTTGCCAAGGGCTTGGCCACCTGCCTGGTAGCCAAGAGCCAAGTGTTGAGGATGCACATAAGGATGTGGCAGCCCCAGGCCTGGTTTCCCTCTTTACCCCAGGGGATTTGAACTCATACCTCTTGTTCTCCCATAACATTATTTTGACAACAAACTCCAGCATCTCTGGCACGGGAGATCTTAGAACCAGCTTTGTTGAATTTGTACTAATTAATTTGTACTAATAACTCACCAGGGCAGGAACCCAGCTGGGTTTGCTCCCGGTTAAGTGTCTAAACCACCAAAGTAGGGAGCCATGCCCACTTGTTTGCATGCTGCTGCCATACATTTAAGTAAGTAGTTTATACAAAGTAGTGTAGTTCCTCACAGGAAGGCTGAGAAACACTCCCTTCAGCAGGAGATAGACTAAATCTTTGATTAGCACAGGTTTCTAGTCTATCTATTTAGTCTGTCATTACACTACTATCATAGTGTAATGCCTAGATATTGATTAACATAGGAAGGAAACAGGTCAGAATGACTCTATAGCTTAACCTTTCTGTATTTATTTTTTTTTCATTTTTTCTCCAGCATTTTTCCCACAAGTCTTTAACCATTTATGGATGATGGGAACAACCACTACAGCTTCACTGCAGGCTGTCCGTTCAGAAAGAGAGACCAAGGCTAGGCCTCCATTAGTACAGGTGAGTACTATTGAGAGGAGAACTCCACACAACTGCAGTGATGAGCATAACCATAGTATTTCCTCCTACACCATCCAGAAATTTGCTTTAAGCCCACATCTAGTTCCAAACCAAAATAACTTGGAACACACACACATACAGTTTATAAGTTCCAATTAATCTATGACCACTTTCCTCCTTGTTCTATTCAATTCTAGTTTCATCTTGTCCTTCTACTTTAGACTCCTAGGAGAGTTCAAGTCAAAAAGGACCTCAGGAGGTCACCAAGTACAAATCTCTACTCAGTTAGAGAAGGTGCCCAAGGGCCTCCTCTAGTTCTGAATAGCTCCACAAACAAAGATTCCACCATCTCTCCAAGCACCCTGTGCCAGGCCTTCAGTTCTTTCCCTGCTTTACCCAAGCTCAGTTCTAAAATTGTCCCACCTTCTTTCCACAGTCTCTTCCTTCAGTTTCTTTAACCTTTCACCTAGTAGAAGACAACAGTTTTATGAGAGCAGTAGGAGCCTGGGAAGAAGCAGAGAGAAAGTCCAGTAAACTTATAGAGATAATTTTTTCCTGGCTTTACAGGAAGAGAAGAAGCAACCCTGTTGCCATTTCATTTATAATTAACTAAAACTAATGAGCAGTGTGGAGGAAAAGCAAAATTTCAGCAGCAAGAAAAATGAAAGAAAGATCTGGTGGAACTGATAAGTTTTTGCAGATGCCTTTCTTCCTCCACTCTTCTATAGTAACATTTAGGATGTGCATAGATCAAAGTAATGTAGCCCTACATCACCTTTCATGTCCAAGGGATGACACTTGTAGCATGGAGTCACCCAGATAGGTAGCTTGGGAACTGTCAAAAGAAATGTTATTGTGATCCATCAATGTGTGGCTGTAGGCCAATAATTCAAAATAGTGAAGGTAGAGGTTTACAGATAATACAAACTAAGCAATCAACACATGTCTGGCTAGTTCCACTCTTAAGCATAACCACCCTGAAGGCTGGTAATTATTTTCTTTTATTATCTTTATTTTTGCTTACAAGTACCAATTCTGAAGTAACAAATTTCTAACCAGCACCAAATTATCAATGATCTATGACAGTTACCTTTGACAAGAAACCTGTTGAGCACTTCCATCGGTACGAAGAAATTCCCATAAACCATTTTAAATTAGTTTCAGAGCAGGTTTATCTCTGACTAAGAGCAAAAGTTCAAGCACTCCACATTCACCACACTGCTATCATGATGGTCTCCAAGCTATCAAGCTTTTGGAAAGTTGACAATTCTCATCGCAGTTCCGAGGAAAACTCCTTCTCCCATTGACTCGGGGATACCTCTCCCACCTTGAACCAGTACAATCACACTTTAAACCTCTCCTGTGCTATAAGGAACACGACCTTCATTCAATAGTGCTCTGCACAAACACTGCTGTTCTCTCTTTCTTACTGTCTTACACAAATCCATGAGGCAACTGATGACCTATTTATACAAGCACATTGTTTTGCGTGACTTGCTGAAGCAACAGCAAAGGCCTTCATCTGTCTCTGGTTCAGCGACACCTTCTAAATACTGAGATAGACACTAAATTGCCACAACTAACATTATTCTTACAATATTTTCTCACTCCCTTGTCTCAGCTTCTTACCTTCTAGTCTCCTTACATACAAAAGCTGGGCCAAGAAAGACACCACCTTTTGAGATAAAGTAGTATTAAGAGTAGTAAGCCTTGAATTAACCTGCACAACCAGGGGAAGAGCCTTTCTGATCCCAATTAGGCAAAAATTCCAGAGAAGTGATTCTATCATCTTCAACCTTCTCCTGAGTCATTCTACTTGCAGTAGCCCTGTCTTCAGAACTCAGTCCTAAATTCTGTGGCAGGCCTTTCTGAGAGCACCCACAAACACATATCTGTAAGTCTACACTTGTACTTCCAGTGGGACATTAGTATTTGTTTCCTAAATGTAGGAGACTTACCTTGAATACACCCCTTTCCGCTATTTATTTCCACGTTTATTTTTACCATGCTCTGAAAATGAAGTAGCTAAACAAAAGAGAACAGAGAAACACCCTGAGGTGTTTTCCACATTGTGGTGTACATCAACCAGGCAAAAGAAGATCTGATTCCTCTTCAGAGGGCTTTAATGAAGGTCTTAGGGGTTGCTCCACCTGCTTTTGAGCCAGGTGTAGCTGGAGATTCCTCTCGGGTCTGTTGATACACCAGCTTCTGTGGCCCCACCCTCTTATCACTACTTATCAAAGTGGTTGAGTTAGAAACACAAATATTTAGAGGTATTTAGTTGATCAAATAATTTAATACACCAGAGCCTGAGAACAATCACAGATACAGCGTGAGGTCTGGGCAAATTCTAACCTCCAGTTAATGAGGCAGGGCAGTTAATCAGGAGCTGGGGGCAATAGACTTCATTTATCTGGAACAGCCTCTCTGACTCTGTCCTGCCTTCAGACAAGTAACTGTGGTGATGCCCCATTTCACTTGCAGCTTTGCTCGGTCAAGGGACCCCTCCACCCCCTCAACCATAAAAATCCTCTGAAAGCTGCTGCCCTCAGTTCTGCTGGCCCAGTCCTTCCCCCCCCCCCCCTTAGTGCAACCTGTTTAAATCTGCCTTCATTTTCTCCTCCTCCACGACTGGATTCCACTGCAGCCTTTTCCCATCATGACCGTTCTCCTTTCTTAAACACGGGGGTTTATTTTGCCACATATATCCCTCCATCCATCCCCCAGTCACAGAATCTTCTAGGTTGGAAGGGACCTCAAAGATCATCTTGTCCAACCGTCAACCTAATTTTGACAAAAATAAACACCCGCACAACAAACAAGAAGCATCACCATCACTAAACCATACCTCCCAGCACTACATCAACCTGTCTTTTGAACACTTCCAGGGATGGTGCCTCAACCACCTCCCTGGGCAGCCCATTCCAATGACTGATAACCCTTTCAGTGAAAAAAATTTTCCTAATATCCAGCCTGAACCTCCCCTGGCGTAACTTGAGGCCATTTCTTCTGGTCCTGTCACCTGTGACTTGAGAAAAGAGACCGACCCCCACCTCCCTCCCTTCCTTCAAGCATGAAGAAGCTGTTTTTTTGTTTTTTTTTCAAACCTCCTCTTAATACCCCCTCTTAAATCACCAGCAAGACAAACCAGTTGTGTTGAGAGAAACACTCCATTATGAGGTGGTGTAATCAATTCTTCAATTAAGTTCAAATGCCAGCAAATTTATTACTATTTAAAAAAAAAAATAAATGAGAAAAAACAGAAGCAATTGACTTGTTCTCAGCTTGAAACTAAATGATCCCTCTTGAGCACCTGCAGAAGGAGGAGAGCTGGAACCAGAGGTTTGCCAAGGGCTTGGCCACCTGCCTGGTAGCCAAGAGCCAAGTGTTGAGGATGCACATAAGGATGTGGCAGCCCCAGGCCTGGTTTCCCTCTTTACCCCAGGGGATTTGAACTCATACCTCTTGTTCTCCCATAACATTATTTTGACAACAAACTCCAGCATCTCTGGCACGGGAGATCTTAGAACCAGCTTTGTTGAATTTGTACTAATTAATTTGTACTAATAACTCACCAGGGCAGGAACCCAGCTGGGTTTGCTCCCGGTTAAGTGTCTAAACCACCAAAGTAGGGAGCCATGCCCACTTGTTTGCATGCTGCTGCCATACATTTAAGTAAGTAGTTTATACAAAGTAGTGTAGTTCCTCACAGGAAGGCTGAGAAACACTCCCTTCAGCAGGAGATAGACTAAATCTTTGATTAGCACAGGTTTCTAGTCTATCTATTTAGTCTGTCATTACTATCATAGTGTAATGCCTAGATATTGATTAACATAGGAAGGAAACAGGTCAGAATGACTCTATAGCTTAACCTTTCTGTATTTATTTTTTTTTCATTTTTTCTCCAGCATTTTTCCCACAAGTCTTTAACCATTTATGGATGATGGGAACAACCACTACAGCTTCACTGCAGGCTGTCCGTTCAGAAAGAGAGACCAAGGCTAGGCCTCCATTAGTACAGGTGAGTACTATTGAGAGGAGAACTCCACACAACTGCAGTGATGAGCATAACCATAGTATTTCCTCCTACACCATCCAGAAATTTGCTTTAAGCCCACATCTAGTTCCAAACCAAAATAACTTGGAACACACACACATACAGTTTATAAGTTCCAATTAATCTATGACCACTTTCCTCCTTGTTCTATTCAATTCTAGTTTCATCTTGTCCTTCTACTTTAGACTCCTAGGAGAGTTCAAGTCAAAAAGGACCTCAGGAGGTCACCAAGTACAAATCTCTACTCAGTTAGAGAAGGTGCCCAAGGGCCTCCTCTAGTTCTGAATAGCTCCACAAACAAAGATTCCACCATCTCTCCAAGCACCCTGTGCCAGGCCTTCAGTTCTTTCCCTGCTTTACCCAAGCTCAGTTCTAAAATTGTCCCACCTTCTTTCCACAGTCTCTTCCTTCAGTTTCTTTAACCTTTCACCTAGTAGAAGACAACAGTTTTATGAGAGCAGTAGGAGCCTGGGAAGAAGCAGAGAGAAAGTCCAGTAAACTTGTAGAGGTAATTTTTTCCTGGCTTTACAGGAAGAGAAGAAGCAACCCTGTTGCCATTTCATTTATAATTAACTAAAACTAATGAGCAGTGTGGAGGAAAAGCAAAATTTCAGCAGCAAGAAAAATGAAAGAAAGATCTGGTGGAACTGATAAGTTTTTGCAGATGCCTTTCTTCCTCCACTCTTCTATAGTAACATTTAGGATGTGCATAGATCAAAGTAATGTAGCCCTACATCACCTTTCATGTCCAAGGGATGACACTTGTAGCATGGAGTCACCCAGATAGGTAGCTTGGGAACTGTCAAAAGAAATGTTATTGTGATCCATTTATTTCATTGTGATCCATCAATGTGTGGCTGTAGGCCAATAATTCAAAATAGTGAAGGTAGAGGTTTACAGATAATACAAACTAAGCAATCAACACATGTCTGGCTAGTTCCACTCTTAAGCATAACCACCCTGAAGGCTGGTAATTATTTTCTTTTATTATCTTTATTTTTGCTTACAAGTACCAATTCTGAAGTAACAAATTTCTAACCAGCACCAAATTATCAATGATCTATGACAGTTACCTTTGACAAGAAACCTGTTGAGCACTTCCATCGGTACGAAGAAATTCCCATAAACCATTTTAAATTAGTTTCAGAGCAGGTTTATCTCTGACTAAGAGCAAAAGTTCAAGCACTCCACATTCACCACACTGCTATCATGATGGTCTCCAAGCTATCAAGCTTTTGGAAAGTTGACAATTCTCATCGCAGTTCCGAGGAAAACTCCTTCTCCCATTGACTCGGGGATACCTCTCCCACCTTGAACCAGTACAATCACACTTTAAACCTCTCCTGTGCTATAAGGAACACGACCTTCATTCAATAGTGCTCTGCACAAACACTGCTGTTCTCTCTTTCTTACTGTCTTACACAAATCCATGAGGCAACTGATGACCTATTTATACAAGCACATTGTTTTGCGTGACTTGCTGAAGCAACAGCAAAGGCCTTCATCTGTCTCTGGTTCAGCGACACCTTCTAAATACTGAGATAGACACTAAATTGCCACAACTAACATTATTCTTACAATATTTTCTCACTCCCTTGTCTCAGCTTCTTACCTTCTAGTCTCCTTACATACAAAAGCTGGGCCAAGAAAGACACCACCTTTTGAGATAAAGTAGTATTAAGAGTAGTAAGCCTTGAATTAACCTGCACAACCAGGGGAAGAGCCTTTCTGATCCCAATTAGGCAAAAATTCCAGAGAAGTGATTCTATCATCTTCAACCTTCTCCTGAGTCATTCTACTTGCAGTAGCCCTGTCTTCAGAACTCAGTCCTAAATTCTGTGGCAGGCCTTTCTGAGAGCACCCACAAACACATATCTGTAAGTCTACACTTGTACTTCCAGTGGGACATTAGTATTTGTTTCCTAAATGTAGGAGACTTACCTTGAATACACCCCTTTCCGCTATTTATTTCCACGTTTATTTTTACCATGCTCTGAAAATGAAGTAGCTAAACAAAAGAGAACAGAGAAACACCCTGAGGTGTTTTCCACATTGTGGTGTACATCAACCAGGCAAAAGAAGATCTGATTCCTCTTCAGAGGGCTTTAATGAAGGTCTTAGGGGTTGCTCCACCTGCTTTTGAGCCAGGTGTAGCTGGAGATTCCTCTCGGGTCTGTTGATACACCAGCTTCTGTGGCCCCACCCTCTTATCACTACTTATCAAAGTGGTTGAGTTAGAAACACAAATATTTAGAGGTATTTAGTTGATCAAATAATTTAATACACCAGAGCCTGAGAACAATCACAGATACAGCGTGAGGTCTGGGCAAATTCTAACCTCCAGTTAATGAGGCAGGGCAGTTAATCAGGAGCTGGGGGCAATAGACTTCATTTATCTGGAACAGCCTCTCTGACTCTGTCCTGCCTTCAGACAAGTAACTGTGGTGATGCCCCATTTCACTTGCAGCTTTGCTCGGTCAAGGGACCCCTCCACCCCCTCAACCATAAAAATCCTCTGAAAGCTGCTGCCCTCAGTTCTGCTGGCCCAGTCCTTCAAACAGTCCCCCTCTGTTTCAGTCTGGGCAAACCAAAATGGAGCTGCAAAGACCTGTTGTTGACGGCGAGTGGGCCTGGCTCCTTTCGACACAGGTTGGGGAGCAATCAGACAAGTTCCACTGGCAGAACCTGGGAGGTGGAAATCTATGGTGGGGGTGGGTAATAAGCAGCTGGGGATGCCCCAAATGTTCTTCACTCAGCACAGCTCCAGCCCAAAGTAGCTGTGTGAACACTGAAAACTGCCCTGAGCATCCTCTTAATTGATGGAGAGAGTTGGGCAGCTAGAAGAGATACTTCATATGCTAATCTGAATCACCCTTTGAAATTGCAAAAACCACAAAAATATCAGGAGGAGATTCCTAAATCTAGATTAATATTTTCCTGGTAACATAGTACAGTTTCCATCACTACCACTCTTCTCTGAAATACTACAGCTGCTTGACAAAAACAGAGTTTTGTCTGGAAGAGTTTCTTTTAAGCTTTAAAACCAAATTTAATTTAAGGCAAGTCTGGTAAGTGATAGGTCCCTGTTAACCTACAGTAAAAAAAAAAATAAATCCCGAAAGCTACTGACATTTCTGTTCCACATCATTAAGCCCTGCTGTCAATAATCAGTAAGAATTTATCTGTAGGGAATATTATAAAGGGCCTAATTGGATCAGCTAAAATTTAATAGTTGTTTAAAAAATTCTCTAAATGTGCTGAGTGTACATTTATTTGCTTTGGTAAAAGGTAAGGGGGCTCTTTTGGTGTAGACACTGTATAAAGTTCCTCTTAATCGAAGATGTGATGAGTCCATCTTAACTAATGACAAAATGCTGCTGTGACGCAGGAACAATAATATTTCTGAGCTTTGAACAGCTGAAGCCAATGCTCTTAATTGTCTGCTGAAAGTCTGGCCCAGCTGAACAAAACAAACACCACTTCTGCATCCCCTATTACTAACTCTTCAATCTTTGCTTAGAATTTCTCTGCAACCAGTTCATCTTCCTCCAACTGGGAAGGCAGCAAGTTTGCAAGAGAACACAAGCTGGTGGCAGTGGTCTGGCCCAGAGCTCCTGAGATTACAGCAATGGGATTGCTCTCATCTCTCCTTTACACCGAGGCTGTGTCTGCTGCTGGGTAAGAGTCTGCTGTTGGGTGTTAAATCTGAATCCATCTTCCTAAGTTTGCATTAAGGATATAGAGGTTGGTTTATTAGCTATTTTATAGTAAGGAAGTAGTGCAAATATATATTAAGTCTTTCCCTCTTCCTTGCGTATGTTTTGCTGGGCTAACTCTGTCCCTTTTTGTGTATATTTAATGATAAATATGTCAATAAATAATTGATTGAGCTGACAAGAAGAAAAAGACAATGCAATGGAGACCTTGTCAAACAAGGCCTTTAAATAGCCAGTGTAATTTAAATGGGAAATCCTAAAGCAACTGCTAGATAATGTAGTAAGTAAACATATTAACCAGCCATAAAGTCATAAATTATGTTTGTTGATATATCAAAGTCTAGTCACAGCAGTCAACAAAGGCAGGAGGAACAGTTAATGAACCTCAGGAAGTAAAGATAGTGTATCGGTTTATGGACTTCATAAATTATGGTTTCTAAACACTTCCTTAAAAAAAGGCGTCTCCAGAGTGCTGCTTTAGAGTCATCCTTGAAAAATATGTTTTGTTCTCAATTAGACTTAACCACTTAGGAGATTTCAAGGCATTAATGCTCAAAGAATGCTTCAAGTTCAGGAATGCATGATAGAACTGTTATTGGAAGAGTGCTTGGTTCGTACAGTAATCAGCATATAGTCATAGTACTGAAAAAAGTATTTGTTGGGCAATTTTTGTCACTATTTAAAAAAAACCAAACACACAAAACCTGTATATGCATGGAGGCAGGGTGGTATATTCTACTAAGATACATTTTTAAACATTTTGGTGTGTTAAATATGGCTGTAATTACAACCCCCTTTTTTTCTTTCCAGCATACTTGCACCCATTCCTATTTTTATTTTTTTCATTACGTGCAAAGCTTTTTTTTTTTTCCCCCTGAAATAATCTTATAATTATCCCCTCTAGTAAAAATGGATACGAGAATATAACTTGTCCACCCATCTCTGCTACAAGTTGGCTCCTAACACCCTGAAGGTCAGTAAACCCAACCAAAAATAAATCAAGCACCCCCACCCCCGCCAAGCCCACAAAGCTGGACATCACTCATCCTCTTCAGAGCGAGGAGACATCGCTGGTGGGATTTTCTCAAAGGTTTGCTGCCAGCAACCTCCTGCCACTGAAAACAGAGAAACCATCAGCTTTGATAGACTCAAAGTCAGGCCAAAGCCGAGCGCTTTCCCTGTCAGCTGCAAAGACAAAAAAACATTTGAAAATATGTATTTTACTTAAAATGTTTATAAGCCTGTATGGCTAACTCTAAGCGTCTGATCACAAGCTGAGCTAAAATGAAACCAGCCATTCTGAAAATTCATCTTGCTGCTTCTAAGCCCCAAATTATAAACAATTAGCTCTGTTGCGTGCATTGGTATCTTAGGGGAGCCTGCGCAGCTGGGTGAACGGTGGAAGTCAGCAAATACAGTAACAAGTGTTCTCAGTGGGGAGCTGAAGGGATCCCACAGTTGCTAATTTAGGCATTTGGAATTTAAACAGTGGAGGACTTTAGTGAGAAGAGGGGTTTCATTTGTTTGTTTTCATTTAACAAACAGGTCATCCTGTTACTGATACTGATACAGGCTGTTACTGATACAGCAGTCCCAAAGTCAGGGCATCCTAACTGAAAACTTCACAGAATCTTCATGGTTGGAAGGGACCTTTGAGATCATTGAGTCCCACCACAAAATAACCCCCTAATAAAAAAAACCCACCACACCCACCCACAGACAGACAAAACCCAACAATCCCAGGCACTAGAGCATGCCCCGAAGAGCCAGATCTCCATGTTTCTTAAATACCTCCAGGGATGGTGGCTCCACCACCTTCCTGGGCAGGCTGTTCCAGTGCCTGACCACCCTCTCAGTAAAGTAATTCTTCCTAATATCTAATCTAAACCTCCCTTGCCACAACTGCAGGTCATTTCCTCTGGTCCTGTCATTATTCCCTTGGGAGAAGAGGCCAACACCCACCTCCCTACACCCTCCTTTCAGGTAGTTGTAGAGGGCAGACTCTGGACGTCTACAACAGATATCAAACATACTGCCACTTTATAGAGTAGTTTATATTTTTGCCCCAGTATGGTGATGATGTCAAAGCCTTAAGAAGTTTCTGGCACACTCTAGTAGGTGAGGCAATCACCCCCATGGGGATCAGCTTTGTATGTACAACTGCTGTGTCTCCTGGGTTTAATTTTCTTCATCCTAATTGCCAGCAGAAGTTGTGATGATTGGTTTTTGTGTTTGCAGTACTATCTCCAACAAAGACACTGAAGTATTAAAAGAAGTTGGTAAGCTGAGCTTAGATACATTGATTATGTGAATTTCTTCTTAACTCCTGTGAGAAAAAAAATCAAAGCTGCTGTCTTTGAAGGAGAGGAGAGGTGAGGTTGTTCTGCTATGCTTGGTGCCCTTTATCTTAAAATATTTCCTTAAATTATGGAATAAACTCGATTTTATATTTATAGATATAATTACATTTATACACACACATAAAGTGTACAAATAGGCATGGAAAATAACATAGAATAGAAAAAATAAAACAATATAGAGTATATGAGGTAATGTATATTGTAATATATTACTAGAATATATGTTACATATGATATTTTATATTCTATTAATAGCATAAGATATACATTAAAAAGTTACATAGTTGATTTAAGGGTTTCTCTGGCTTCTTCATGGGAAGTTTGTCTGGGTCTTTAGGGAGGAAATGAACAGGGTTACAGTCTCAATCCCACCTCTGCAGCTTCGTACATCTGGTGTTCGTCTGCTTCTTTCTTTCCCTTTAACTCCATTATCTAAACCTATGTTGGCAGCGAGATTGTGAGAAAGAAATGTGCTAGAATTACTGTTATCTTGTAATGCAGATGTAAGATGTCTGTTGTGGAACCAGTGTGCCTGAAAGGTGCTGTAACACACTGCACGTGCTTCATGCTTCAGCTCTGGTTGGTAGCCCTTTGAAACACCCTGTGTCATGTACCATAGACAAGCTTTGCACTGCTGGCTAAAAACATTGCCAGGCTTGGCCATCACCCTGTGGACACAGAATAGAGATGTATAGGAAGAATTAAATCTTATCCTTACTGAAACCAAGGGGAAAAAGCAGCCAAAACATTTCATTGAATTACTTAGGGTCAAAATTTCAAAACACAAGATATGGAACAATCATCCTCTTGTCCTTGGAGAAGGTTGGAGTTGCAGTGTGGATTTCAGACACATTCACAGGACATAGCAGGACATGAAAATACCTGGAGTAGTTGCCCTTGAAATGATACATAGCAAGATTTCATGGGAGCTCGCATCTGTGTCTAAAAGTGAAAACATGACAACATTGAAAGATGGAGCCTCTTTGATCCCCTGCAGGATTTATGAAATTTCTGTATAGAGTGGGCTGAGGTCCCTGTGCTCTGTGTGGTCAGAGGAAGAGAGCTCTAAGAGAGCATTTATGGCCAGCAGGCTCCCAAGGCCTTGGCTTGCCTTTTCCTGACCAGTGCTGACAGCAATTCCAGCTCTGCTCCAGGAGTGAGGCATTCAACATCATAAGAGTCATCTCTCAGGCCACGTGGCAGCAATGTCTTTTTAAGAATAGGGGCGGATCTACAAACTCGAGATCCGTGGTCTTTTGGCGAGGATCTCTGGACATCTGCAGCCTCTTGAAGCTACAACTGCCAATAATTTATCAGCGCCAGAGGAACAAAAAAAAGTCTTTGAGTTCCACCCAGTGGAAAAGAGGATGTGATTCTCAGCTTCTCAGCCTTAGGGCCTTTACCCAGGAGGGGGGAGATCTTGTTTTTGCTCCAAGAACTGTTCATGAATTTTCTTCACTGACTGTTTCTTATAAAATGCAGAAACGGTCAAAGCAGAACTCGGATCCCAGATGTTTCTCTAAGGCCAACCAGTCTTCCTGATTGTATTTCCTCTTTCTTCTCAGGGAGATAGAGAAATATCTGTGTTTTGGTACCTCAGCTGGTGCAGGTGGGAGATAGTTGCTGAGACGTTTCACATACACCTGTGGAAGAGAGCGGAGAGATTGGTAGAGATAAGTTCAGAATGAGATGAGGTTTTCAGATTGTCATTTTGAACTCTTAGGTTTGGAGCCTGAAATCGTTGCTGCCTTTTTAAAAATGATTATTATTGTTGTTTTTTATGTCCATATCAGTATTTGATTTGATGGCTATCAGCTGGATTTAGCCAACGTCACGCAATATGGACGAGGATGGCCGACAACAGAAAAAAAGAGAGACAAAATTTCAGAGCTGAAACCTGAAGTCAGCAAAATACCAATGAAGATTAGCTCACTTATGGAGGAGGCAACTGAATATGTCCTCCAGTTTCAAAACCAAGAAGAAGAGTTCAGTGTTGAACTGCTAAATTGGAGAACAAGAACTGCAAGGTGAATTTCCATGGTTCAGTGCTAATACTAATTTAGACTTTTACGAACAGTGCACCACTGCCAGTCTAAGACCTATATACTTTTCAGAGGAGACACAACTGGCTTATTCTGCCAGTGCCTGGAACTGTTTTTCTGATTTCTTCTGGTTTGAACTGCCCAGTTGTGAGCCTTTACTCCGGATGGGCATGAGTCAGCTCCAAACCATAAACAGCGTAGCCATGGTTAGTAAGCCTGAGCTCCTAAGCCTTTGCTGATAGCGTGGGCACAACAAGTTGTGTCTGCTTGGAGCACAACTAAAGCAAGCTCACATCTGCTTAAAAAAAAAAAAAAAAAAAAGTGTAAACATATCTTCTCTGTTCTTTTTCTGCTTCCTCCCCCTGCTGTTCTCTTCCCCTCTCCCTTTTTCTTTCTTTCTGTCCCACCCACACACATCCCCAAGAGCACTCAGAGAAGCTCCACCTATCTAAGCCCTCCACCCAGATAGTTCAAATTCCTGAGTGGCATCTCGGGGCACACATTTGTTTGGAGTGGTAACAAGTGGTTGTGTTTTGGTATGAGGCCCCTTGCACAGTTCCTCACCATGAACTTGAACAAAGAGCGGTTGTTTCATTCATCCATTCCCACAAGGTTTCACTCAACCTCAGGAGTGGTCATTTTGCCTACTGCAGCTGACTCAACCCAGAAGAAGGTGCTATAGACCATGGTGGGGGAAGGAAGACACTGTGGTGAGCTCCAAACACTTTGTTGGGGGAGTGCTCCGTTTAGAGCATCATAAATTTCACCAAACCCACTATGGCAGGATGTCAGTGCCCTGCAGCTCCCGGCACCGACTCCGGCCACCGAAATGCCAACAGCAGCCTTGCTTTGTTGTTGACAGTGGCAGCTGATGACATAGAAATTTTGAGCGACTTCTCGCATGGCTACAATATCTGGGTTCCATCAGGTTTTCTCTAAGAAACAGGTTACTCTTTCCCTAAATTTTCTTTTAATTTACCTTTTCTTCCACTAGCTAGGTACTAATTATGTTGTACATCATCTGCTATTTTTCTGGCAAAAGCAGCGTGCTGGCGCCAGTCAGTGGAAATTCAACATTCATTAAGGTTTGACTGTATTTTCTCTGTATCTCCTCTGTCTTTTTTTCTTTATCTTTTTTTCTACTACTTAATTTTACAACAGGAAGCCCCCTGCGTTAGCCAGCAAAGCTACAAAAGCTGCATCTTGGCTATCATTGCCTTGATGCCTGGGATTTACTTTTCCTGAGATTTGGGGGTTTTTACTAGTAGGGTTTGAAAAACATCAACAATCTTAAGTCACCTGTACACTTGCACAAGGATTGTGTTCTCAAAGAAGCAGCACTTTCTGACAGAACAGCTGTGAAAAATGCTGAGAAGTAACAGGATCATCACAGAACACATCCCCTGCTCTTTTTAAAATGTATAATCCTTACAGGAGATTACAGATGGGTGAATATTAGCGCTGGTCTGCCTTCTAGCTTGAAAGCTTTTTTCTCAGGGAAAGCTGTCTTCTGGCAAATTGACCGAAATGGAGTTTCTCAGGATCCTACGTCCCCCCGCACAGGAGAAACTGATAGAAGAGAAAGGAAGCTCGCTTATTCCTGTGAATTCTTCCCCTGTGTGTGATATTTTTATCCCAGTGGCAAACCCCAAACACGTCGGGTGCAGACTCTAGCATTGTCTTTTCTCATTCTACTGGTTTTGGCTGGGATAGAGTTAATTTTTTCCATATTAGCTGGTATGGGGCTGGTTTAGATTTGTGCTGAAAAGAGTGTTGATAACACAGGGATGTTTTAGTTAGTGCTGAGCCACGCTTAACGTGGAGTCAAGGCCTTTCTGCTCCTCACACCACCCCACCAGTGAGCAGGCTTTAATGTATATATCTTCCATAATTGAGTCCACTGCAGTCAGACTCGCACTGAAATTCCCATTTTAAAAAAGGGAACAGGAAAAGAAAGTGTAAGTGACTTGCTCAACATTACAGGTATCCATGGTCACGCAAAATCCCATTTGTGCCCTGGCAGAGCAAGGCTTGGTTTATTTCACAAGCCAAAATAGGGCATTAATATGTTTAATGAGCCCCAAATGGTGCCTTAACCCTTTCATCTCTAGGTTGGTACCTTGCTATGGTGGAATAATTATCCTATAGTACCTAAAACAAGTACAGATTTCTCATATCTGCCAAGTATATACAGAAACTTCACAGTATTTGGGCTAAATGGGACAGTCAGGGATAGCAGATGGAGTGCAGAGCTCCTCACTTTCAAAACAGGTTTTGGGGCTTGGAAAGGTCAGTCAAAAAAAAACATCAAGTCCCACATGATCTTACCTGCTGGAGAAGGTGAGAATTCCGTTCCTATATGTTCTGCAAGTTAATTTCTTGTTCCTGCTCGACATCCTAAATCATCACAGCCTGCACTCCAGGGCTATGCTATGCTATGAGGAGGGAAAATCCAATTAATTATGTCCTACCTCGCCTTCAGCTTTCAGCAAGCAATTATTAGACAAAACCTGGTTGAGGCCCTTATTTGATTTAGGAGACTTGTGTGTCTTGGCATTCGTCAGGATTTACTGATGTTGATAAATTGCTCTTCTCTGTCATGGCTCTAAATAGATATATCAGGTTTGTCCAAGGCTCCTTGCTGAGCCTTGATCTAAATGGTTTTTCATCTAGGAGTATGGAGCAGTTGTTCTTTTATCTAGAACTGCGATGCGGAGGTCAGAAGTAAGGAAATGGGCATTTGGCTAATTACGAATTCCATTATTATTTTCTATCGTCAAACAGCTGGATGTAAATCCACATGAATCTGCTTCAGTAGAGCTCTCCTGAGCTAGTATAGTAAGATAAATTACAAGAGCAAGAGCCAAGTATGTCCTAGGATATCTTTACATGCAATAGCTAAGAGAGCCGGAGTTGCAGTTGCTAGACCTGGAGAGATGGGGAGGGACTCGTGATCAGGGAGGGGAGTGATAGGACAAGGAGTAATGGTTTTAAACTGGAAGAGGGGAGATTGAGATGAGATCTCAGGAAGAACTTCTTTGCTGTGAGGGTGGTGAGAGCCTGGCCCATGTTGCCCCGAGAAGCTGTGGCTGCCCCATCCCTGGAGGGGTTCAGGGCCAGGCTGGATGGGGCTTGGAGCAACCTGGTCTGGTGGGAGGTGTCCCTGCCCAGGGCAGGGGGTGGGAACTGGATGATCTTTAAGGTCCCTTCCAACCCAAACCATTCTCAGCCTCCTGTATTCCTACAGGAGCTTTATAAAGTACTTTAACTTGGTTGTCAGACTAGTTCTGGAGATCATAGCCACGATGGGCAGGAGTCTGCTCTTTCTCACACAAGTACTGAACTGGATTTTTTGGGTTCTTTTCCTCCTAGATTCATTCTAAGTTCTTGTGAGTCACTGTATTACTCCACAGCTGAATTTAATACATCTGATTGTTAAGTTCCCTACCTGCTAATGTTCAAAGATCAGTTACTGGAACGTACCATGTAATATCTGTGATAGAATTGCTGCACATCTATATTAACAAGTTTTGGGGGTTTGTTTGTTAATACCAGCTAATTCAGGATAAACTCTTTTGATATAACCAAATCTAAAATCTAATCTGTTTTGACTGCCTCCATCCCATGTAATATTCTAATTTGTACCAAGTTTACATGAAAAACTCCGGTGAGGGGGATATACCTTTCAAATTCCAAAGAACTGCCTCGTACAACTCTGCTTGTACCTCAACTGGTTTTTTTTATGTAATGGGTTTTAAATGCTCACCACAATCATTAGATTATTCCTTATGGATGTAGCTGTGTGTTTATAAAAAGGAAGTCTGGTTTCCACGAATAGTGGAAAACCACTGCTACCTAACTGTTTAAAAAATTTGCTGTCTGATCAATAAGTAGGAAAGATGAGGGAAGAGTTACCCATCACAAGTGAAAACCAGAGAATAGTTGAGCTTACAATCTTGTGGGAAAAACCCACACACCATTTTGATGCAAAAAAAATAATATCAGTAAGCATTTTAAAATAAGTACCCTCTACAACTATTACAAACCTAAATACTGTCATGAACATTGCTCAGATATTCACAAGGACAAGAAGGGCTTAAATTGATGAAGTGTCATTAGCTGGAAAATGCCATGACTGTACTAGTCCCTGAGCAACTTTCCTGATGCAAAACTTTCTATTCCTGAGACAGAAGTGTCCCTCTTTCCTTCCCTCACTTCCACCTGCCAGGGGAAATTCACCTCCAGCCTCAGCTGAGCGCCTGGAAATCAGGAAATCTTTTGGCACTGAGGATCTATATATCACCTTAAGCTGTCTTATGTCAAAATGTCAGTAGCACTAAATATTTTTATACTGCTTATTATCGGTATTATTGTCCTTTTATATGTCAGCCTGAAGATATAATAGTATCATAAAGTGGTCCAGATGTCAAGGTATTTCATTATTATATACTAGTCAGTGCAGTTTGCTCTGCTCTCCTTAGCCTTACAGTAAAAGTTGAAATATTTCTCTAGAAATCATTTATTACTTTACATATGTGATTAACGTAATAACTCAGCAGGACATACATTTACAGAAAAGCTACGTTGGACTTAACAGTTGAATAAGCAAACACCTAATTGAATTATTTGCTGTTAGAATAATATTTTCAGTAGTAAATTTTTATATGGAGGATCAGAGGAAAAGCCATTCTTGCTTGAAGAAAGACATTGTACATTTCTAATCTTTTACTGACTCCTTAACTAAGAATCTACTAAGTAATATAACTAGGAGTGTAACTAAGCAAGGTTAACTGGAGTGACTCAATGTGAAGAAAGCAATTGTGTGCTTTTTTTTATGGTCATGAATATTTAAGTGAACCATACGGTTTTAGACAAATATGTGTATGTTTATTAGCACATCATTTTTGCAGTGTGTGACAACTGAGTAATTGTGTTTAGCAGATAACTTGGTATGAATATACACCAGCCTATATGCACCACCTAATGTAGAGTTCTCCAGAAACTATAGTATTCTTTACAAAACCTAATATATAATTTGAGGCAGATACACAGTTCAGCACTTAATTTTGAGCAAGCATTGTCTTTTGTACTTAATATATAAGACTATTGAGAGATAATACTAATTATTATCTAGCAAGTGAATCTCACTACTATTAATTATCAGTGAACTAAAATCTAAGTGACATAATTATCTTGAAAAATATCTGCAATAAGAACATGCCATGCTGTATCCTATCAAAGGTCCCAGTCTCCTGGCTCCAGCAGGGGTAATAGGTACCAGAGAGAATCCACAACCCCATTAGCACCGAAATGGGTGCAGTAGTTTGTTTCAGAAACAACTGGTTAAAGTTTGGTTCATCTTCTTTAACAGTAGTTATCTCCAGTGTAGATGCCTGCATCTGAACTAACTCTGTAGCCTCCCTATCCAAAATTAGTCACTGGATGAACTAGAATTATTAATTTCTGATTTGTAGCCTTAAAATATCTGCTTCTCTTCAGGGTCTCTAAGAGGAACCTGCAGTGACTATCTCAGACTTAGACATGTACGTGACTCCCTCCCCAGGATCTTAAGTTTTAAACCACTTGGATGTTTAAACACACATGTAGGATAAGAGAGCCAGGGGCACTGCATTCACCTTCTCTGCAAAAAAATGCAGGGGAGACACCTCAGGTGAAACAACTTCATTCAAACTCATTTATCTGGACATGTAAACCACAGCCCAAACTAACAGAGCTGGTAATTTTTTAGACTGAGAGAATTCACCAAGGAGCTCGTTGTTGTCTGGCAAAGAATGGTGATGAAATGGAAGGATTAACAAAAGTGATCTGTACCTGCAGTGAGGGTTTTAAATGGGCAAACTCTGATAAGCTGGGAAAACTATACAGTGAAGCAGGGTTGAATGAAGTGCTTAGGGAAGGGAATGCTTGAATTGGTTTTTTTCTGAACTCAAAACTGCCAAAAATATTACGGAATTTTTATCCAGAAACTGATATGAAAAGGTTCAGAATCGAACTGGACAATTAACCACCTCAAAAGCATATTAGAAATAACTAGATGCCTTTAGTGAAATACAAAAAGAGACTGAAGAGTTTCCTCGAGGGCAAAAAGTGTAGATCTAAATTAAGGATTGTTGAAAGTTAAGATGAATTAGATTTTGTAAAGGCAATAAAAATAGTAGATTTTAATTTTGTCTCTATAAACTAAAAGAGAAAAGAAGAAGAGGAGCCCTGTGTAGCAAAGCTGAGTTTACTTCCTTTTTGCCAGTACGTCTGGAACAAAATCTGTTTTGTCTTCACCAAAGGTAGATTATACAATAGCAACGCATATTTTTTTTTTTAGACAAAAATATTTTCTCTGTGTTATCTTTCCCTTGAAATGCAATAGCTTTAATCAACTCGGATGTTGCTTACTCACTTTCTGTTCCACGCAGAGAATCATCGAGGATATATATAAGAGCTAAAAAGAGGATAGTTTGGAACACAGATGACAGGAGTTTGTGCTGAAAACACAGTCATAATTCTAGAGGGAAGTAGGTAGCAAAATTCCTCCAGGAGCAGTTTTGGTCTGTTTTGATCTCTAATTTTGTATTTTCATGTAGTATATATTGTTGTGGGAAAATGTGCATCTCCTAATGAAATCTGATGATGATGCAAAATTGAGAGGCAACATTAACATAAAAGCGAATTTGAGTATCGAGGGTATAAAAGAATCAGAGGATGTAAGAGAGGACTGGAGAGGGGTTTGAGGATGGAATGGCATTTAACAATGCCAAGTGCAAAGCAAAAGACTTAGGAACAAAGAGCAGGAATCTCTGCTGTTACATAGGCTGTCTCAGAGGATCACAAAAGAACTGTGTGGTGCCAAGACGATGTGATCTTGAAAGAGGCAGATGTGATTCCAGGACATGCCAGGAAGTGTTGGTACCAAATGCAAAGCTGTCCCTGGGGTCTCTTTTGGATGCAGTTCTCTGATGCAGTTTTGGTGATCATTTGTCCTACAGATTGTTCTCTGCAGACAGAGGTGGCTTCCAGTTGCCAGGTTTTGCTGCACTGGGCTTTCACATTCCTCCAACAGTAGCCCAGAAGGCTTAAGGCACCTGTTTTAAAGGTGTCCATTGAGCTGATGTTGGGCCCCAGAGGCTCCATCCAGAACAGTCCTCACATTCATTTTGAAATCAAACCTCCTCCCACCACACACATACACACAGAGCTATTATATTTCAGACCCACAGTGTCCTTGTGCTGTCTCCAGGCAGACCCAAGTCAAGAGCAGGCTGTGCTTGAGGAGGTTTCATTTCAGACCATGTGGATGCTCTGCTCTGCACTGCTGGGTCTGAAGGTCATCTGGGAGGACGTCTGCAGGCAGAGGCATTGACACCAACTGCCTGTGGACATTGAGGAACCAGCATCTACTGCCTTGCTACAGGCTAGAGAGCTCTTCTGGCTGTCCCTGGAACACGCTAATGCCTTTCCTGATCTTTCTGATGTGAACTCTCAAGGCAGCTGCTGCAGCTACCATGGGGATACACTCCTTTTGCCTATGGCTGGACAGTTGCTAAAATCCCAATTATTTCATCATCCATTGCCCATTTGCCGATCTAAAGGAATGTCTTGCTAAATAAGAGAGGTGTGGGACCAATGCCTCTTGGCCAGTTACTTGATATCATATTTAAGTCAAAAGAAAGAGAGATAAAGTACCAATACCCATTTTCACGGGTAATTGTGAAAGGAAAAGAGAGAAATTAAAGCTGACATGGCTCTTTAAGACTCCCATATCCAGGGTGTGGAATAAGGCACGTGCATATTGCATTTCTTGCATTAATTCTGTAGTCTGAAAAAAAGTGTGTATAAAATGGAGGCTGAGAGATTAAAATTCACAAGCTCTTGCAGAAGTGGAGAGATACGGAGAGAAAGATCTGCCTGTGATAGATTTCTAGCTCTTGGCTATTGCCATCCTCCTTTCTTGGGAAGCTCAGCCTTTGCTAAGCAAAGAGTTAATGCAGTGCTCTGTGTTCCTGTGCTGAACATCTTCCAGCAGCACATTTGGTTTGACATTAAAAGGAAAATAATTCAGCTGGTGAGCTGTAGAGCACTATTGCCTGCTCTAAAATTGCAGCTATGCTTACTGTGTTCTCTTGATGTTAGCGATCAGATCATAGAGGCTCTACTTCTGTTTACAAATAATTTCTTTTTTGAACTAACAGCATCAGTGCTGCTAATGTTTTTTTGGGCTGAGAGCAGATACAATCACGTCTCTTTTTCATGCCTAAGCTAATCATCTAGAAATGATGATTGTAGATTGGTGGGCAGGTTCTCTGAGATGATCAGCGTAATGGACCCCTGTCAGCAGCATGGATTTTTTTATGCCTCTAACAATCTATTGATATGGTTCAGATTGTACAGTTAGGGTCTATGTTTTTTAGGGACTCAGACATTGCTAGATGGAAAAAAGCATTTCTCTTCTCAAACAAAAATAATTCTACTGGCTCTGAAAAAAGCCTGTTGAACCACCTTGTTAGCATCTCTTGATGACTTTCCTACTTCTTTTGACTCCCAGGGTGAACATTTTTCTTCCTGAAGGAAGAATGGATGATACTATTTTCCAGCAGATACCTGCTTTACACTGGGAAGGGAAAAATTAATTACACAGTAGAACCCCAGTGTTTGAAAACCTGTGACCCAAACTTCTGCCTCTAACAAGCTGCTTCTTCCACCATTATCTTCCACTTCTGTATTTATTTGCAATTAGCTGCAAATCCTTGATGCCACCTGATTCAGACCACTAGGATTTCATTGCAAAGCAATGATGCCCTTGTAGTCCATAACACTTTAAAATATTTTTTCTAGAGCCACATTAACAAAAAGAAACATGAACTTGCATCTCTAGTGCTATACTGTGCTTACTCTCAGGTTATATTGCATTAATCGATCTAGAAAAGTTAAAAAAACCCCAACCAACCTCTGAACAGATCTGTGAAATAAATATTTAGAGTTATTCAGAAAGACAAGATGAACTCCTACAACATAATTATATTTTCAGAGTTTGTTCAGCTTAACCAGCAGTTTGGGTTTAGCAGGACTTCAATTTTTTCCTGAATTGTTTGCTTATCATTTGATATTAGATTGCCTAGTCCTACATTACTCTGCTTTTTTTTTGAAATATGAGGTTACAGCTCAATATACACTGAATGAAAAGGCTTGATCAAATGTATGTTCTCTTGTCACTAGGACCAGTAAAAAAAAGAGAAGAAATCCACAACACAACTAATCATGCCAGGCAGTAAGATAATAAAGCTCTTCCCTCTGTTCTCAGGAGCAGTGCCTTTTTCCAGCACTGTACCTACATTTTAAATCATGATAATTCTTTTATTCATTATTTTCCTTCAAGTTCCAGTCACTGGCCACTTCCTTATCATTGTTTTGTATTCTGGAGGATTCCTGAAGACAAGGCAGGAATAGAAACAGCACTTGAATTCACCAATGACTGAAGCAACCTACTAGGCATTCAGTAATCAGAATAATTAAGGAAACCATTAAGGAAACATTTGTAAGACTCTTGCTTTTGCAAATGCTGTACTACAGATCCATTGACAAATGCAGGCAGATTATTTTGCTTGGAGAGGATTCCGTCCTCTATTTTCCCACTTAAACTGTTCCTACTTTATTTTACCAAGAACTAACTAAAAACTGACGTGTTGTATTGGCCTGTGTCAGTTCTGCAGGCACACCCTCGATGCTGTACATCCCTCCCAGCAGCACTGGTGATGTTTTACAAGTATTACAGGCTGATAGAGGATGTTCACCCACTAATTTTCAAAATGCTTTTGGGTACAATGCGCTCCACTTGACAGGGCATTCCTGCTGAATGAAGCTTGAAGGAAATAATGTCAGCTCATGCTCTTTGTCTTTGTTAATGGTCCCCTGTTTTCCCTTAACATTAGCTGTGTACAAAGCTCAGTACTGAAAGATGACTCTTTGCTGATTTTCCAGACTGACAAGCAGAAAATTGGCCAAATAGGTATTACTAAGCACATGTTAGACAGTGTTAAGCACTAGCAGTTTAAAAAATTGTAAAGACAAAGAGGCACATCCATCTTCGACCAATGGACTTTCAAAAGATGATCTATTGCTGAGGAGTCTCACTAATGCTCAATGTCACCCTTGAAGGAACTGCTTTACACCAGCACCATCAAGAGTAGCTTCCAGGCCTGGCAGTCAGAGGCTGGACAGGGAAAGGGTGCTCTGAGCCTCTCACTCTTATAATATGTCAATATTATGGGTTTAACGAACTGCCTTGTCACAAATCCTGTGGGGATAGCTGTTTGCAGGGCTTAGGCAGAGCTTGGGATATATATACAAGAGCCTTGTCAACAACAGGGCTGTCCCACAACCATACACAAAATTAAACCTCTTTATCAGCCTCCTACTGATTCCAGTAGTATCAGTGCTATTGGTGTTTCCACCACACTTGGAGTGAGAGGAAAAAATAACCATACTGGAGTGGGAAACAGGACAAAACAGAGGGTGAGTAGCCTAAAACCTTCTGTTCTTCCCTTTCCAGAGACTAGAGATACTGCAAAAATACAGGACTTTTCAGTCTGGAGAGGAGAAAACTAAGGGGGACTTTAAAAAAATCAAGTAGGTGGTAGATTAACTGAACTGTTATTCACCAAAACCGTGACTGTCCCCCTGGACTGGGCACTGGAGAGGCCCCACCTCGAGGGCTGTGTCCAGTTTTGGGCCCCTCACCACACGAAAGACTCCAAGGGGCTGGAGCGGGTCCAGAGAAGGGTAATGGAGCTGGTGAGGGGTCTGGAGCACAAGTCTTGTGAGGAGAGGCTGAGGGAGCTGGGGGTGTTCAGCCTGGAGAAAAGGAGGCTGAGGGGAGACCTTCTGGCTCTCTCCAAGTCCCTGAAAGGAGGGTGTAGCCAGGGGGGGTCGGTCTCTTCTCCCAAGGAACAGGCCACGGGACAAGAGGAAATGGCCTCAAGTTGTGCCAGGGGAGGTTTAGGATGGATATTAGGAACAATCTCTTCACTGAAAGCGTTGTCAAACACTGGAAGAGGCTGCTCAGGGCAGTGGTGGAGTTACCATCCCTGGAGGGATTTAAAAGACGGGTAGAAGTGGTGCTGAAGGACATGGTTTAGTGGTGGTTTTGGCAGTGTCAGGTTAACGGCTGGACTCAATGGTCTTAAAGGTCTTTTCTAACCTAAACCCTTCTATGTTCCTGTGATGTTGTAAGCATTGTCCGACCGAGAGTCTGACATAACTTCTGATTTCTGCTCGGCAGCCAAGCACAGCTGTGGCAGCAGCTGGATTGTAGCTTGGAAATGCTCCTGTGGGGCCTGGCCCTACTCTCATTAGACCGAGGGGACGAGTCTCTGTGCTTGATGAGGTTGCCTTAACAGCCACAAATGATTATGTTTACAAAGGCTGTGAAGGGAAGCCACAGCCAAGTCCTTGTCAGTCTAAGTACGGAGAACATCCTTCCTAAAAGCTTCCCTTGGCCGCAAGAAAACCAGGAGTAAATATAGTATTTTAATGCTGTACAGCTCCGTTTTGTAAATGTTTACACAGGCTGTGAAGGGAAGCCACAGCCAAGTCCTTGTCAGTCTAAGTACGGAGAACATCCTTCCTAAAAGCTTCCCTTGGCCGCAAGAAAACCAGGAGTAAATATAGTATATATTTACATATATACTATATATATACAATTTATATAATATAGTATATAGCTGTACAGCTCCGCTTTGTGAGACTACTTTGAGGCAATTCTGATTTACAGCAAGTAAACACATAGCTAATGAATTTTATTTTCTTTTTTAATTGAAGGGAATGAGCATAATATAGTTATAACAACTTTAGAAGAGTGTGACCAATTTTTACACTAAAACCAAAGCGGATGACCCAGCTAATTATAGTTCTGGCAACCTGATATCAATCCTGGGCAAATTAATGCAATGACTGATACAGGATTTGATTCATCAAGAATTAAAAGAGGGGAATATAGTTAATCCCTGCTAACAGGGGTTTTCTGAAAATAGATTGAAACCTACAATGTTGGGTTTTAATTTTTTTTTTTTTAAATGAGATTTCATGTTTAACCTATAGAGGTAATAGGATAAATAAAAAATGCATGACCTGGTGTGTCACAACACTTTGAGAAATCATACACATCTAAAGTGATGTGTACGTGGTATGTAATATAAGAAGGATAAACTGTTTAACTGACCATGTCCAAACGTAGTCATAAATTTGGAATCACCAGTGACCTGATGTTTCTTACGGGCGATACAGGGTTCAGCTTGGGGGGGAAATGCTAATTCTGACACTAATGATGTCTGATGATGACACAAGAAGGTGTGAAAGCAGTAATTAATGAAGAGACTAAGGCACGCAACAGTGTGATTGCTCTTCAAGGACAGTCTGAGGGAAATTGTACATCTTTGGGACAAAAAATGGAGGCAAAGCTGTAAAATGGGGAATCCACCCTGTTGGGCAGTGGCTGTGAAAAGCAGTGGTGGATCGGAGTTGCAAAGATGTGACTGTGAAGTCTGAATGTGACCAGGCATAACACGTGGTTCAGGGAGGCAAAGCTGTAAAATGGGGAATCCACCCTGTTGGGCAGTGGCTGTGAAAAGCAGCAAAGATGTGATTGTGGAGTCTGAATGTGACCAGGCATAACACATGGTTCAAACTGGTGAGAAAGCTCAGGTAGCTTTGCTGCTCTCCCTTTCTTCATTTCTTAATTTCGCTTCTGTAGAAATAGCTTTTCCATAATGTGCTTTCACCTGCTCACTCTCCGGGGGTATCTCTCTTTTGCCTGTAGCAGCCTCATCAGTGTGGGCTCTTTCTGGAGGAACAGAAAGGATGAAACACGTTCTGGACAGACAGGATGAAACACTCTCTCTCTTCACTGAAATAAGGTAAGATCTAGAAACTGGCTTAGACTAAGCTCCTTCCTTTTAGAGAGCTCAAATTGAATAGAATGAATCCTGCCTGATAACCAGAATTTAAGACGTATTTAGAGACCACAAATCCTTTTGCGTGTGAATGGAGATCAGACTATCTGGCACTGAAGTTGATTAAGCTTTCTTTCTAGTCAAGATAAAACGACAATACTTGTTCAAATGGTTTGAAGTGGTTGTCTCTGTTCCCAGGAGCTGTCTATGATCCTTCAGACCAAAAGAACTTACAATCTCAAAATTAATATACTTTGTGCCACGAGCACCCGCCGCATGACATGAAGGGCAAAGATAATGTGTTACAGAAGCTAATATGCTGCAAATTATTTCCAAGGGCTTGAGTGAGTCCAGCAGCAGAAACAGGTAAATTAGAACATTTTCACAAATGCATTAAAGTGGTTTTGAATTGAGAAGCAGAAAGAAAGTTTAGACGGAATTCAGTGAGACAAATGTTGGTTGTAATCAAAGCTGTGTATTGTAAAAGATGAATTGCTGATACAATCCGAAAATCTGTGTGATCCTGTTTGTTCTTCTAATTGGCTACATCTCGGTTAAATACCAGGAAATGATTGATCTCTCATCACAGATGCTTTTGAGTTTGGTTTTGGTGCATGATGAGCAATTTTAACAGCTGGGTATAGTTACTGCAATCCACGAACTGAAACAGCAATTTTCTTTAAATATCTCTGATGACATAAGTCAGCTGTATGGCTGGAGTATTGCTTTTCCTCAGGTACATTGCAGGTGCCCAGACCATGTAGTAGAAAACATCTTTCCTGCACTTGGAGTGAAATTCTGTCTCAAAGAGGTCAATAAATTATTTTCAATGGAGGGGGATTTTCATCCAGTGTTTCTGATTTGTATGAACATTGAATATTGGAAATGCTCCTGTGGGGCCTGGCCCTACTCTCATTAGACCGAGGGGACGAGTCTCTGTGCTTGATGAGGTTGCCTTAACAGCCACAAATGATTATGTTTACAAAGGCTGTGAAGGGAAGCCACAGCCAAGTCCTTGTCAGTCTAAGTACGGAGAACATCCTTCCTAAAAGCTTCCCTTGGCCGCAAGAAAACCAGGAGTAAATATAGTATTTTAATGCTGTACAGCTCCGTTTTGTAAACTACTTTGAGGCAATTCTGATTTACAGCAAGTAAACACATAGCTAATGAATTTTATTTTCTTTTTTAATTGAAGGGAATGAGCATAATATAGTTATAACAACTTTAGAAGAGTGTGACCAATTTTTACACTAAAACCAAAGCGGATGACCCAGCTAATTATAGTTCTGGCAACCTGATATCAATCCTGGGCAAATTAATGCAATGACTGATACAGGATTTGATTCATCAAGAATTAAAAGAGGGGAATATAGTTAATCCCTGCTAACAGGGGTTTTCTGAAAATAGATTGAAACCTACAATGTTGGGTTTTAATTTTTTTTTTTTTAAATGAGATTTCATGTTTAACCTATAGAGGTAATAGGATAAATAAAAAATGCATGACCTGGTGTGTCACAACACTTTGAGAAATCATACACATCTAAAGTGATGTGTACGTGGTATGTAATATAAGAAGGATAAACTGTTTAACTGACCATGTCCAAACGTAGTCATAAATTTGGAATCACCAGTGACCTGATGTTTCTTACGGGCGATACAGGGTTCAGCTTGGGGGGGAAATGCTAATTCTGACACTAATGATGTCTGATGATGACACAAGAAGGTGTGAAAGCAGTAATTAATGAAGAGACTAAGGCACGCAACAGTGTGATTGCTCTTCAAGGACAGTCTGAGGGAAATTGTACATCTTTGGGACAAAAAATGGAGGCAAAGCTGTAAAATGGGGAATCCACCCTGTTGGGCAGTGGCTGTGAAAAGCAGCAAAGATGTGATTGTGGAGTCTGAATGTGACCAGGCATAACACATGGTTCAAACTGGTGAGAAAGCTCAGGTAGCTTTGCTGCTCTCCCTTTCTTCATTTCTTAATTTTGCTTCTGTAGAAATAGCTTTTCCATAATGTGCTTTCACCTGCTCACTCTCCGGGGGTATCTCTCTTTTGCCTGCAGCAGCCTCATCAGTGTGGGCTCTTTCTGGAGGAACAGAAAGGATGAAACACGTTCTGGACAGACAGGATGAAACACTCTCTCTCTTCACTGAAATAAGGTAAGATCTAGAAACTGGCTTAGACTAAGCTCCTTCCTTTTAGAGAGCTCAAATTGAATAGAATGAATCCTGCCTGATAACCAGAATTTAAGACGTATTTAGAGACCACAAATCCTTTTGCGTGTGAATGGAGATCAGACTATCTGGCACTGAAGTTGATTAAGCTTTCTTTCTAGTCAAGATAAAACGACAATACTTGTTCAAATGGTTTGAAGTGGTTGTCTCTGTTCCCAGGAGCTGTCTATGATCCTTCAGACCAAAAGAACTTACAATCTCAAAATTAATATACTTTGTGCCACGAGCACCCGCCGCATGACATGAAGGGCAAAGATAATGTGTTACAGAAGCTAATATGCTGCAAATTATTTCCAAGGGCTTGAGTGAGTCCAGCAGCAGAAACAGGTAAATTAGAACATTTTCACAAATGCATTAAAGTGGTTTTGAATTGAGAAGCAGAAAGAAAGTTTAGACGGAATTCAGTGAGACAAATGTTGGTTGTAATCAAAGCTGTGTATTGTAAAAGATGAATTGCTGATACAATCCGAAAATCTGTGTGATCCTGTTTGTTCTTCTAATTGGCTACATCTCGGTTAAATACCAGGAAATGATTGATCTCTCATCACAGATGCTTTTGAGTTTGGTTTTGGTGCATGATGAGCAATTTTAACAGCTGGGTATAGTTACTGCAATCCACGAACTGAAACAGCAATTTTCTTTAAATATCTCTGATGACATAAGTCAGCTGTATGGCTGGAGTATTGCTTTTCCTCAGGTACATTGCAGGTGCCCAGACCATGTGGTAGAAAACATCTTTCCTGCACTTGGAGTGAAATTCTGTCTCATTGAGGTCAATAAATTATTTTCAATGGAGGGGGATTTTCATCCAGTGTTTCTGATTTGTATGAACATTGAATAATTACACTGGACCCAGTAGTAATACTTGTGTGCATTTGCAAGGTGGGACCTACGTGTGGACAGTCTGGAGACCTCTCACAAGTTTATAGAGCTTGCTTAGGGTTGTCAAGAAAACTGTTAGTGTTAGCACACTTTTAAAACTCTTTTAGTAGAAATAGACCAATGTCATACGAACAGCTCCAAATGTACCCAGAGGACATCTGAAATATTTAACTCCATTCCTCTCTCCTGAGTATTCATTAACTTCAGAAGCAAAGTTCTTAACATAAGATTTAATACCATACATTAGGACCAACAGCTTGGAATGACTGACTGGTAAAATGGCAAACCATAACATACATCTAGTGATAAACATTGCAAAATTCTGCTCATTTTGACCTCAAACTTGACTGAATTGATTCAGCCTCCATGTAGAGCCTACGCTACGGTGATACAGATAAATGTTAAATAACTACAGTGACACAGATTTCAATGATGTCTTTAGATCCAACCTCCTGCCATTCAGGGATCAGAAAAGTAATGGCTAACTTAAGAAAAATCTATACAATTAGAGTTACTCAGTGCATTGAACTACTTGTACCACAAAGTGAAGCAGCCAGGAAATTAATGGGCTAAAAGGGAATGTCGGAAAAATTTTGTAGGTCACAAAGTGAAGCAGCCAGGAAATTAATGGGAGGGTTTACTGCTAAAAGTGAATGTCAGAAAATTTTGTAGGCACAAGTAAAACTAGCCCATACCATCTTCCTTGGACACCAGACCTGGGACAGAAGAGGACAGAAATGACTAAGGGCAAGTTGTTTGGGTTTTTTTGGTTGGTTTTGTTTGTTTTGCTAAAGGAGATAGCTAGATATAGAGATAACATGCAACAACATTTAGATATTTTTAATATTTTGTAAAGAATTCTGTCATCAGTTTGTTGTGCTATGCTTGGCTTAAAGATGTTGAACCACTGAGGGACATGTATCTTAGATGTACGGAGACAATGCTATTGAAAGACCGTGAGTCTGAAGAGGGTATATATAAGAATATCAGTATGGTCAATGAACCACTGAGGGACATGTATCTTAGATGTATGGAGACAATGCTATTGCAAGACCGTGAGTCTGAAGGATGGTCAACGCTGGTATGTGTACTGAAAGCATATTACAGGCGATATTCAGAGGTCTATATCATTTCAGCCCCATCCCTGGAGGGGTTCAAGGCCAGGCTGGATGGGGCTTGGAGCAACCTGGTCTGGTGGGAGGTGTCCCTGCCCAGGGCAGGGGGTGGGAACTGGATGATCTTTAAGGTCCCTTCCAACTCTAACCATTCTGTGATTCTATGAGAAGGAACCAGGTGAGAGGTATTTTCTCAAAATGAAGCAGCATTGCATGCATTTAAAATAACAGGTCCAGATCTTTTCCATATTCATCTCAGCTGGAGAATAAATTAGTCTGGGAAGTTCAGTTATGCCCCATGAAAACAGCTGATTGAAACTTTTTGGTAGCATGGAAGTAAACTTCTTCCATGCTCCCATTCCTTAATGTAATTCACCACATTTAATGTAATTAATTTGGAAAGAAGGAAGAGCAGTTTTCCCAAAGGGATTTCCTGACTGACAGCTGTTTTACATAATCAGCAGAGAAACAGCAGTGGTGGAGCATACTCCTGCTATTACCTCCTAATGGACCTTTATTTTGCTTTACTACTGTTTTCCTCAGCAAGATAGCTAGGGAGATTCAATTTAAATTCCTTTCCTTGTACAATTAATTCTTTAGCTAAGTGTGTATGTCACAGAATCTTCTGCTTTGGGGCAATAATGAGCACTCAGCACCTGGTGAGTCTGCAAGTCTGTGTCCTGGTATTCCCCAGAAATACCAGCATCACAACCCCAGTTGCAGTTCAAAAATCCTCCTTCCCAGTGAGAAAATCTTAGATGCTATTAGCTTTGTGAAGTAAAGTAAAATGGAGGACCCCAATCATGTTTGTAAAATGGTTCATGAGTGCTTAATGAGGGCAACTCTGTTCACTTTAATAATTATTCAAGCCTATTTGATTGAATCTGTGAGGTGAAACGGAAAAGCACTCTAAAGAAAAAGCTAATAATCATTTGACACTTTTCTGTGGCAAAGTGTAGTGAAGAAGAGGTGGAGAATAGTAAATATGGAATAAATCAAATATTTGATTCTTCCTGAATAAAGTTTACCTAATTTGTGGAAGGAAAAGAATCAGATGTTTCCTTCTCATATAATACACAGGTGACTTGTGGTACGTCTCTCTAATTTCCCATGTTTGTTTTAAATGAAAAGCTGTGTATTTTTCTAATCTAAATTTGGAAAGAACCATCAACTTGGTAGGAGTTCCCCCCCACACACACCGTACATGTAGATGTTCAACAGCAGGTGGTGCTCCCAGGGTAAAAATGTACATAGTCTAAAATGCAAATTGAAGAGGGTTTACTGAGGCAGGAGAGCTCTTCGGGGTTTTTAATATGGCAAGTGAAGAGTATTTAAAGTGCAAAATCTCTAAAAAGATATTAAATATTATGTGAATTGATTTTTAAATCCTGTGCAACTACACGACAGCTCAGACAAACATGGAAGATGCTAATTTTTCAGTCTGTTCTTTTTCTTCCAAATATTCCTATAACAAATTTTTCTCTCAACTTCTACCCTGACTATGGAATTTCTGAGCCATAAAGCACATGGACAGATTTGATTCACGTTTGCTGAGAACCTCAGTATCAGATCCAAATTACCTATGTGGTTTTCTCAGTTGTTAAATGTTTAATCTGTTTTATTAGCAATCATGCACTTTAAGTATTCTTTTTGAATTACTTCCTAGATTTATAGCACATACCATGGGATACTTAAAAATCCTAGAATCTTTTCAAAGTTATAAATAGCCACAGAAGCTAGCATTTTCTGCTGGGTTTCTTTGCTGTAGGCGTTCTTCATTCAAGATATGTTTGCTTTTCACTTTTGTTGCTCGAATTTTGTGATACAAATATGGTCTCACGCATTCTTTATAAGACCAGAGAGCATCACATGGGGGATATAACTTACTACACTCAAATTCCAGCTTGAATGTCACTGGCAGAGCACCCTACAAATTTTTAATGGAATAAAGAACTAAAGTTAAAATTGCAGTAGAAAACACACCATAAAATTCAAGTGTCCCAAATAGCTTTCAAAGAGGAAGGTGCTGGTTTGGGGGATTTTTTTTTCTTTGCCTGTTTACATTTCTGTAGGAGTTCATCAACATTTGTATAATATACTATTTGTTTATATGCAATCTGACAAATCTGGTAATTTGCAAACAGTGTATTTTGTTAATTATAGTAGGTGCTTTGCCTATTTATGGATTTGAGCAGCTTGAGCTAAATTGAGAGAATAAAACCAATGAGGCAGGAAAGTCCAATTAAAAGTACATTAATCAAATGCCCCCCAAATGCCTTTCCTCCCTCATATGTATTGTTGCACTTTATGTAGATGCCTGTTTGATGTCAATTGGCCTTCTGTATCTGAGGCAGTATCTCGCTCAGTCAATGTGCAGTAATAAATGAAATTGTCAAGTGCCTGGGTTTGGATACTTCACTTTATATTTTTATGGATTTTATAGTTCATTTAAATTTTAAACCATTCTTCTTTTTAAGATTAATTATAAGCAGGAAACATAGAGAAATGAGAAAGCGAGTACCATGTTAAGAAATGACTGATTAAAACACTTTTGATCTGGGGTAGTTGCAGTAGACTCTTCTCATCTGCACTGGGCTAAGGAGAAGTACACTCTGTTTGGTTTCACATTCTTTTGATCTGGGGTAGTTGCAGTAGACTCTCTTCTCATCTGCACTGGACTAAGGAGAAGTACACTCTGTTGGGTTTCACATGAAATTCAAAATAGAAAAGAGTTCAACACAGCACTTAAAATTTGGTCCCCCGGTATCTGATGAACAATATTAGCTTGACTCAGCTTCTAGTATAATGCCATAAATCAAGAATAAGACTGTGGAAGCCCATATGAAAAGTTTGTTTTGCTGTAGTGATGCATCTCAATAAAAAAAATCTGGCCTGGATTGTCAGGACGTGCTGAAGGCATGAGGGCACGATGGGGCTCCTCGTGGAACCCCACCATGCTCACTATCGACACATAAACCCCGCAGGAGGGTACTAAGATGCTGACATAGAAGATTTCCAGAAAATAGTACAACAAGTTTAAATATTTCCTTACCCCCGCAGGGCTGGAAGCTCCTGGGAGGAGTCATTGGAGTTGAAATTCTCTCAAGCTGGGGAGAGATCTGGAGCCAGCGCTTGGTTTAGGTTTCTCGCTGCCAGATGATTGTAGAAGGTGAATCCCACGGCCTTTTCCTCTTCGGGTGAGAAACAGGAGTAGAGAGGGATGTTCTTTGAGTGAAAGGGGTGTAGGAGTGAGTCTGCCTGCAGAAGGTGGGCTGTGGGTGCCTGCACGAGGGATGGGAACCAGAGAAAGGGTGGGATTGCAGCCACACGCTGTCCTCATTGAATTTCACTGAATTTCACTGAATTTTTAGAGTTGGAAGGGACCATAGAGATCATCTAGTCCAACTCCCCTGCTCATCATCTCCTGTGTGTTACGGCTGCCTGGTGCTGTGCTGAATGGGACAACTTCAGATAACTGCCTAAAAGCAAGTTCCACCAAGTTCATCCTTTGGATCCCTTTCTGAGCTCCCTCACCGTGGACACATCTTCCTTCAGTTCTCTCCCACCCTCTTTCCCTTTGCATGTCCCCTCAACGTAGACACACCTCCCTTTCCCTGCCTCTTTGCACCACCAGAAGTTTCCATCCTCCTCAGCCTCCCAGCTGAGCTGTTTATAAGAAATTCCTGGCATCAGGAGTCAAATTGGCAAAGACCTAAATTGATTCTGCTCAAGCCATCCCAGCTAATTGCACTTAAACTGAGGGGGCTAATATGAGCAGGTCAGATTTAAGGCATGAGGTCCCCGTACACAGCCCTGCCGGTGACAAAAGAGTCCTTGTGGACTGAGGAAGGAACATCCAAATAAATTTTGGTAGGAGACTGAAGGTATTGCTTCACTTGGGCATTAAATCTGGGCTCTTTGGTGTCCTTCTAGCAATGGCCATTTTGCTGTACAGAAAAAAAGAGGGAGTCTTTTATTTCTATTTGAATAACTTACACAATTTCAATAGCTGAGTATTCAATAACATGCAAAAATAGTCACTATTGAATTTCCCTCAGTGAGAGGATTTTCAGGAGGAGATTTTTGACTTCTGAATTCAGTTAAAGGGGCTTCATCATAAAATTCTCTATAGCTAGCAATTCAGTCACCTTTGGTGCTTGCACTGCCAGGGAATATTTATAACTGGAGAAACAGCATCCTGTGTTAAACTAAGCCTTCTGTGGGAGAAAGAGGGTTTACTGGAGTACATGTTCAATATACATAATGGATACCATTTCACAGGATTAAAAATCTGGACTCCTGAACAGTAAATTTAAGCCGCCTTTTGACTTGCTTTTCCTAGTTATCTTTAGAGGCTGTGGTAGAAGTAGTTGAGAGACCACGATGTCCATGTTCCCTGGTTACAGAGCATGGAAATTGTACAAATTTAAGGAGAACGGCCCCAAGTAATAAAGCTCGAATGACACCTTCAACTCAAAAAGCCCTTGAAACAATGATTACAAAAATCTGTGAAGAAATAACAAGCTCAGACCATTACCAATCAATTTGCTTTCACTATATGAAATTCTAAATAAAAAAAAAAAAGACAGGTATATTGTGTTGTTAATGAGGAGTAAACAAAATACGCTCAGGTATATGATTGCCCTTTTCATTAGCAATGCTTCTCTGCAATCTGGCATGTATTAAAAAACAGAAAAAAAATGGTTGGTAGTACTTTATGCCTTGGGCTAATTTGTTTAAATTAGAAATATTGTACTGAGCAAAAATTAAAACATATGCTCTGTGCATATGTTATGCGGGCACCAAACATTTTATACATGAGGTGCTGCGGATAGATATTCTTCTCATAAGTAAATGAAGATGTTTTAAAAAATGTATATCTGATTTCTTTCCAGGGCTGTGCAGGCAAAGCAAAAGCGCCTGGTCTCAGTGCTGCTTTAACAGCAGGCTCACGGGGAACCTTGAATATTAGATACAAACCTCTGACAGTCAATGAGATATGCCACAGTAGCTTTTAAGTTTATTTTCTTATTGCTGTGTCTTGCAAAAATACCAAGAACACTGGCAAACTTTAAATAGATATATGTGTGTATATATATTATACATATATATTAGTCCGTCCTGCCTCCTAGCAAAAACCAGAGCTGGTTACATATTTATAAAGCCCTGCATCCCTTCCTCCAGCATCCCAGCAAGGCGGTTTGATTTGTTGTTTTGCAGAAAAGGAGAGTGAGGGACCAAGAAGTTAGGAGGACTTGCCCAAAGACACAGAGTGGGAAAATAATAGAAGCAGAAAGCAAGCAGAAAAAATCTAACTGTTTGTCTCCCACAACAAATGAATAATTCTTTCCAGTGCTATTATTGAATTATAACAGAAAGTCTTATATTCTGTATTTTCTTACCTTCAATAGGATTCCCTCATTGTCCAGTAATGATTTGTTGCTTAGTTATCTCAGCGGTAACCAAAAGCAGAAACCTGTTTCTCAGCCTATAAAATCCTCCTGTGTTTAAATTGAAATAAGAAAGAATCATTTAAATGTGAGAGATTGAAAAATCAAGATTTCTCTCACCAGGAAAATAAAGACTGTAAGAGGCAATTTGCGAGCAATACATGTGCCATATATGACTATAGGCTTCAGCTGTAGGGTTGATTCTCCTTGTCTAGGCATAAAAAATGATACCTAAAACTAACATGAGTTAAAGAAGCTAAAATAAAGTTATCATCTCACAGAATAATTCACTTTCCGCAGGATTTTCTAAACCTTGCACTGAAGATCAACGTTCTCAGTGTGCCTGGAAACTTTATTCTCTGAGCAGGCTCCTTAACCACCACACAGCTTTATTGAACTCTGCTGTCCTGGTAAGTAATGCATCCTCTCACAACACACCCACTGTTTATTTGCCCTGTAGATCTGTGGGACTCCTTCCTGTTCCAAAATTGTGATTTATGGGGTGACGTAGTGATTATGGAGCACAGCCAAGGGTCGAAACACAGAGCAACCAGAATTACAGCTTCTGAGAACATATCAATAGGATCTAATCCCTTTGCTTGGTTCTTGATTGCCGGGTGATTTCAGTCTATATTTAAATAATAAAAAAAAAAAAGTTTCAACATGGAATTAGTAAGGTTGTTGTGCTCAGCCAATCTTTAAACCTGGGCCTGTACAGAGCTGTACATCCATGCTGGGATCCTGGCTGTCTCTGCCACTGGCCGTGTCCACTTTGAACCTGGCAGAACTTCCCTGGCAGCATTTTTTGCTCCAGAATATGGCCCAGGATGAGGCATCTGTTGCTCCAGGCACACTTAATTCAGCTAAAGCCCTGGATTCCTCCTGCTGTGTCCGTTCCTGTGGCGAGCAGTACCAGGGCTTGAAGACAGGTCCCACTATGTCTTCTTTCCCCGTCTCAGGCCATCTTATCTCCTCCTCTTCTGGACCATGGCAATTGGGAGAGCTGGAAAAATCTCTGGAGCAAGCTCTGCCTGATCAGATGACACACTGGAGAACACCAAATGAAAATGCAACTGAGGTTTCTTCTGGAAGTAACAAGCACACTGGGTGTTTCTGCAAAGAACTAGTGTACTGGACACCTATTTGAGCTTTGAGCTCATCCAAGGAACCTCCGTGCAGCAGTGTAAGGGCAACCACTGGCAACCAGAGCTCCATATGTTCTACCCACCTAGAAATGGGGATTTAATTTCCTAAAAAAAATCTTAACCAGGTTTCTAAAGCCAAATGTCTACTCTGCAAATTGATAGGAAGTATGTTATTTTTGGCCTAGGCTTGCATTAACTCAAAAGTTGGGCAGAAAATAGTTCTTTTCTTTTTTTTTTTTTGTGTGTTTTGTTTCACTATTCATATTAACAGATGCAATTCCTGTCATTTGGTACTTTTTCTGTCAGTAACACACAAATCCCATGGAGACATGCCGAAGATTTTCTTAGCAACCAGGCCTCTTGCCTGATATACATGATTAACTACAACAGTCTGTTAAAAGCTTAAAATAAACCTGTCTTTTTATTTAGAAATTCAGATAGTAAAAGAAGACTCATCGGTAATGAATTTAGCCCAATTTCAGAAGAATCTCTTTCTTTTTGATGGAGGCTGAGCACTCAAGGGACATCGTGGTAAAAGCTGCAAAGGCAAATCTGCTGGGATCAGTCCAAGGGCTGAGTTCAGGTAACGTAAAAGGGTGTTGGCTCCCCTATGATTAAAATGCAAATGGATTCATGCCTTGTTAGTGCATAATAATACTGCTGCAGAAAGCATCCTGCTCCACCGAGAAGTAGTAAATTCCATGATGACAGATGGGATTTTGCCAAGGTATTTCTAGTTCCAAGAGGGTAAGCATTTTGGGGAAGAGTGTGCAGATTCCGGGCGCTGCTTTCTGATGCTCTGGAACATGAAGGCTAATTGTAATTCCAGAAAACAGAAATTGTAGTTTTTGTGGGCCTCACGCCACCTGTGTGGAAACCCTAAGGAGATGAGAGTCCTACTGGTTGGTGATGGAAGTTAGACTAGAAATATCCACATTCTCACTGAAACCCTAAGGAGATGAGAGTCCTACTGGTCGGTGATGGAAATTAGACTAGAAAGGTCCATATTCTCACTCATTAAATATACATATAAAAGATAGATAGATAGATAGATAGATAGATAGATAGATAGATAGATAGATAGATATCCCAGTGACAGGACAAGAGGGAACGGGCACAAACTTGAACATAAGAAGTTCCACCTAAACATGAGGAGGAACTTCTTTGCTGTGAGGGTGGCAGAGCCCTGGCAGAGGCTGCCCAGGGAGGTGGTGGAGTCTCCTTCTCTGGAGACATTCCAACCCCCCTGGACACGTTCCTGTGGGACCTGCTCTGGGTGACCCTGCTCTGGCAGGGGGTTGGAGGAGATGATCTCCAGAGGTCCCTCCCAATCCCATATCATTCTGTGAGTCTGTGAAGTAAAATAGAGCATTATCACAAGTTCTATCCTATTTCTAGGGAATCTATTTTATCTTTGCTTAGAATAATCTCCATTGACTTCACGGTCTTTGAATGAGACCCAGGGTGCAGGCTGATGGTACACAAAAAAGAATTATTTTTAGCAGCCGTGTACATAACTGCTATCAAAAGAAATAAAACAACAGTATCTGAGGTAAAGACTGACTCTCACTTGAACTCAGCTTCTTGTGGCACGCTTTTGTCACACACTAACCACCCATTTATGTTGCAGCACCTTTAGGTCTCTGTAGCTATTAGATGGAGCTAGTATTTAAATATCCTATTTCTCCAACAATCCTGAAAGTAGGTTTCCATGACCAGAATTGTTTGTGGCACTGAGAAAAAAAACCATAACCCTATTAAGTAGGAGAATAAGAAACAAAGGAACAACAAAACACAGCATTAAGTGTCATCAGCTGAAGACCTTAAGTAGCCCTTTATTCTGGTCTTTTAAATAGTTTATGGACAATGGCAGCCTTAGTGATCTCATAGGAAGAATGGCTTCCCCAGTAAACCTGTTTGTTGAAATGTAATGATACACCTCCCAGCACAATCCTCCTGATTTGTGCCTGTTCTGGGGCAAGCACAATAGGTGGGACAACTCTTCTCTTCACGAGTGACCCACAAGGTGTAATGCAAGCAGCTGCACTATGGTAAGGTGGGGTGATCTCAATGGCTGTGCTACACCTCACAGCAAGTCAGATGTTCTTAAAGCTGTGCAGATTAGTGAAGAAAAAAAAATATTAACTCTTGTTTTAGCAGGTTTTATAGCAAAAAGTTATTAGAAAAGTAAATATTAGATGTAACTTTGAAGGGGAGGAATACTTCAGCTCCCTGGAGCTGGGGGGCTTGGGCTGTGCCCCACTGCAATCGTTAGGGGTCTGAGAGATCATACTGGTGCCAGATGTTGGCACGGCCAGTGCCACGGCAATAAACCACAATGACCAGTACTAACCATCTCCTTGACTGGTTTCTGCTGCTGGGGGGTGGGAAAAGGGCTTCCAGGGCCCTCTGACAAACACTGCACACACCTCAGCACACTCTGCTTCTGCCTGATGCTGTTTCTAACCTTCCTGCCTCTGCTGCAGAGGTGTAAAATGACCTTCAAATAACAGACTCTTTTTTTTGTCAAGATTGGGTCTATGCATACATTTCTGAAGCAGTATTGGAGAAAATGGTCTTGTAGGTAAGGAATGTATTTTCAGCTCTAATCTCCCAAAACATAGATGGCCATAATTTCTTATGGATACAATAAATACATAGGGAAAAAAGTTCTGCAGGAGCAGAGAGAAAAAAAATCTAACTTTTTATTACTCCACGTGATATTTGCTGGCTGTCTGAAGTAAGAGTAGTTTTCTGCAATAAAACCAGTGTACGAGGTAGAAAAAGAAGATGATGAAGATGAAGAGAAGGCTCTGGGGAGACCTTGAAGCAGCCTTCCAGTATCTGAAGGGAGCCTACAGGAGAGCTGGAGAGGAATTCTTGATCAGGGAATAGAGCAATAGGACAAGGGGTAACAGTTTTAAACTGAAAGAGGGGAGATTGAGATGAGATCTCAGGAGGAAATTCTTTGTTGTGAGGGTGGTGAGAGCCTGGCCCAGGTTGCCCTGAGAAGCTGTGGCTGCCCCATCCCTGGAGGGGTTCAAGGCCAGGCTGGATGGGGCTTTGAGCAACCTGGTCTGGTGGGAGGTGTCCCTGCCCAGGGCAGGGGGTGGGAACTGGATGATCTTTAAGGTCCCTTCCAACTCCAACCATTCTATGATTTAAACTGAGCTACACCGTGCCTGGAACCAACTACTTTTAGGGCCAGGGAAGAAGTTTCTTCTTTTATGCACCATGCAGTAGTTCAGTTCTCATTAATTTCGATTAGAAGTTGATCAAGTTCTTTGTTTTATCACGTTGTCATGTGCACTACATTTTCAAATTGCAGTAAGACATTAAATATTCTCACAGGTGGTAACTGCTCACAGGGGATTTTATGCCGTGCAAGACATGTAATGAAACCCAACTCATTATTATTATTATTATTATCATTTATTATTTCTATTCCTTTATTGCTTAGGAGTTGTAGTCATGGATCAAGACCTCATTGCATAATGTGGAGAGCCAGAACAAAAAGGCCATTACTCCCTTAATTGTTATGGATCCGTGGTCGTTAGTGGCATTGCTTAGGAGCCTGAAATCAGTGCTGTCCCTGCTTCCACCCTCACTCTGCTGACCCTGGAGGAAACCCTTGGGCTGAGGCTGTTCCAGCAGCATCATGGGTCCCCTGCTGCTCCTCTGCCCACCCTCCCACAGCCTCCTCCAGCCTCAGGAGCAAGAACCCCTCACAAGAGCATCTCCCAGCCCTGCCCTCTCCATGCCAGTTCCTTGAACAAGATTTTTTGTAAGTGATAATGAATTTACCGTTTTTTGTTGTGGTTGTTGGAAGGTGTCAGCTATCAAAGATTTGGTGTGGGGAGGTTTGTTTGTGTTTTGTTTTTCACAAATATTCTAGTTTTAATAACAATTTTGTCATGATGTTATTATCAAAATATCAGCAATTCCTCCTCTGGAGGCAATATTCTCTGCTGGCAATATTCAGCAGCTTTTTGGGATGCAGGATTTGCTCACTCAGATCCTCCTCCTGCCACTTTCTAACAAATTCTCCTCACCTGGCCAGGCTGTTCCACATTGTCTGTCGTATCTACTGGGCAGAGAAAGAAACCCTGTCTTCACTTGACTTGCAAGCATTAAAAGGATTAGAAAATTAACCATTCTTCTGTCAACCTAATATCAGTTCTAGGAAATACAACAAAGGAGCAGAGACAGGATTTCATTATTAAACAAAAGGAAGGAGACCTGTACAATCAATACTAATAAGAAAACATGAAAACCAGATTTTTTCCAAAACAGCTCAGTACCTTTTTAGTTCATGTAACAGATTTGGTTGAAAAATTCATAAATGCCAATCCAATGTATGAAATATATGTATATAGGGGAAATTTCAATTATTTAGATTGTGTTTCTGCTGAATCATCACTAAAGTGGTAGGTGATAAAACCTGTTAAATGACTGATCTCAAACACAAGCATAACCAGGGGATCCTCACTGAGGAAACCCATTTTTAGTGTGTTGCTGTGTCTCTTCACATTATTTAACTTTTATCAGTGAACTGAAGGGAAATATAACACTGCTGATAAAGTTGGCAGATAAAGGAGAAATTGGAGGATTGTTAAATAACAAAAAGGACTGGTCTTCCCTCCAGCAGAGGCAATAAATTGAGCACAAACAAGTAAACCCTTGTCTCCAGCATGCTTGTGAGATGGACCTGAGATGTCACATACAACAGCCTGGTCCACCCCTGCAGCCTGCCAGGCTTCATCCCACCAAGAGGTGCTCCAGGATGTGGTCTGGATGCTCAGGAACATTTCAGGACCCACTCTCCACTGCTTTCCCTGCAGATCGGGTGCCTGAGCACTCTTCAGTTTGGTTTAAGAGTGAAGTGTTTTGTAAATGCTTTTGAAACAGAGCAGGTGAGAACCTCTCAGATCAAGAAGTAACTGATATCCTTCAAATTTGGGTTGTACTTCAATGGAATGATCTTTATTCTGAGGTGTCTCAGACCCTGGAGCTTCAAGAAGAAGATGATCTCAGCAAAGGTTATGAACAGTTGTAAGTTCACTAGTACCTCTCTGAGAAGAGTCAGATTCTGTGTACTCATTCTCCTCCTGTAAGACAGAGAGGCCGATAATATATGGCCAATAATATATAATTACAGAATTGGATTGGATTTAATTGGACAATTCCTCTCTTATTTAGGAATAATACAGCACGCACCAGCCTGAAAATCATGGCCCTCTTAATGGAGACTTGAAGAACTGTTTTTCTGAAGTCATGAATTGTCATCTTCTGTCATGAAAATGAAGATTTTCATTTTTTTCAAAAAGTACAAGATGAAATACGATTATTTTATCATGTAGTTTTATTCCTTAAATGTACTTCCCTTTTTCTTTGAGGCCTCTCACTTCTGACTTTCAAGGTTTTCTCCACAACTGTAGGAAAAAACCACCCTGGGTTTTGAAAATCAAAGCTAAAAATCTCATGGGATTTGCAGAGACTCAGCAGCCCTGAAATGAAATGCAATTCCCTGAGGTTTAGGATCACAGAGATGTAAACATGCCTGCCATAGAGGACTACCCAAATACACTAGAAGTTTGGGAGAACTGAAATTTCTTCCGACCTGATTCTGCTGATCTAACTAGAAAAAAAACCCCAATAAATTATAACATTGTAGAACACAATTGTAACATTGTAACACAAGATATGTTTATACTGAGTTTCCTGAATATCAGGTCCATCCGGGAGTTCAATCTGCTGTGGCAGGGATGGAAGAAGAGGTAAGTGATGGATTGGAGAGATTCACAGGGTTACCCACCCAAGGACTTCTGCTGGGCTGCCTTCACCTCATTGCATAATGTGGAGAGCCAGAACAAAAAGGCCATTACTCCCTTAATTGTTATGGATCCGTGGTCGTTAGTGGCATTGCTTAGGAGCCTGAAATCAGTGCTGTCCCTGCTTCCACCCTCACTCTGCTGACCCTGGAGGAAACCCTTGGGCTGAGGCTGTTCCAGCAGCATCATGGGTCCCCTGCTGCTCCTCTGCCCACCCTCCCACAGCCTCCTCCAGCCTCAGGAGCAAGAACCCCTCACAAGAGCATCTCCCAGCCCTGCCCTCTCCATGCCAGTTCCTTGAACAAGATTTTTTGTAAGTGATAATGAATTTACCGTTTTTTGTTGTGGTTGTTGGAAGGTGTCAGCTATCAAAGATTTGGTGTGGGGAGGTTTGTTTGTGTTTTGTTTTTCACAAATATTCTAGTTTTAATAACAATTTTGTCATGATGTTATTATCAAAATATCAGCAATTCCTCCTCTGGAGGCAATATTCTCTGCTGGCAATATTCAGCAGCTTTTTGGGATGCAGGATTTGCTCACTCAGATCCTCCTCCTGCCACTTTCTAACAAATTCTCCTCACCTGGCCAGGCTGTTCCACATTGTCTGTCGTATCTACTGGGCAGAGAAAGAAACCCTGTCTTCACTTGACTTGCAAGCATTAAAAGGATTAGAAAATTAACCATTCTTCTGTCAACCTAATATCAGTTCTAGGAAATACAACAAAGGAGCAGAGACAGGATTTCATTATTAAACAAAAGGAAGGAGACCTGTACAATCAATACTAATAAGAAAACATGAAAACCAGATTTTTTCCAAAACAGCTCAGTACCTTTTTAGTTCATGTAACAGATTTGGTTGAAAAATTCATAAATGCCAATCCAATGTATGAAATATATGTATATAGGGGAAATTTCAATTATTTAGATTGTGTTTCTGCTGAATCATCACTAAAGTGGTAGGTGATAAAACCTGTTAAATGACTGATCTCAAACACAAGCATAACCAGGGGATCCTCACTGAGGAAACCCATTTTTAGTGTGTTGCTGTGTCTCTTCACATTATTTAACTTTTATCAGTGAACTGAAGGGAAATATAACACTGCTGATAAAGTTGGCAGATAAAGGAGAAACTGGAGGATTGTTAAATAACAAAAAGGACTGGTCTTCCCTCCAGCAGAGGCAATAAATTGAGCACAAACAAGTAAACCCTTGTCTCCAGCATGCTTGTGAGATGGACCTGAGATGTCACATACAACAGCCTGGTCCACCCCTGCAGCCTGCCAGGCTTCATCCCACCAAGAGGTGCTCCAGGATGTGGTCTGGATGCTCAGGAACATTTCAGGACCCACTCTCCACTGCTTTCCCTGCAGATCGGGTGCCTGAGCACTCTTCAGTTTGGTTTAAGAGTGAAGTGTTTTGTAAATGCTTTTGAAACAGAGCAGGTGAGAACCTCTCAGATCAAGAAGTAACTGATATCCTTCAAATTTGGGTTGTACTTCAATGGAATGATCTTTATTCTGAGGTGTCTCAGACCCTGGAGCTTCAAGAAGAAGATGATCTCAGCAAAGGTTATGAACAGTTGTAAGTTCACTAGTACCTCTCTGAGAAGAGTCAGATTCTGTGTACTCATTCTCCTCCTGTAAGACAGAGAGGCCGATAATATATGGCCAATAATATATAATTACAGAATTGGATTGGATTTAATTGGACAATTCCTCTCTTATTTAGGAATAATACAGCACGCACCAGCCTGAAAATCATGGCCCTCTTAATGGAGACTTGAAGAACTGTTTTTCTGAAGTCATGAATTGTCATCTTCTGTCATGAAAATGAAGATTTTCATTTTTTTCAAAAAGTACAAGATGAAATACGATTATTTTATCATGTAGTTTTATTCCTTAAATGTACTTCCCTTTTTCTTTGAGGCCTCTCACTTCTGACTTTCAAGGTTTTCTCCACAACTGTAGGAAAAAACCACCCTGGGTTTTGAAAATCAAAGCTAAAAATCTCATGGGATTTGCAGAGACTCAGCAGCCTTGAAACGAAATGCAATTCCCTGAGGTTTAGGATCACAGAGATGTAAACATGCCTGCCATAGAGGACTACCCAAATACACTAGAAGTTTGGGAGAACTGAAATTTCTTCTGACCTAATTGTGCTGATCTAACTAGAAAAAACCCAATAAATTATAACATTGTAGAACACAATTGTAACATTGTAACACAAGATATGTTTATACTGAGTTTCCTGAATATCAGGTCCATCCGGGAGTTCAATCTGCTGTGGCAGGGATGGAAGAAGAGGTAAGTGATGGATTGGAGAGATTCACAGGGTTACCCACCCAAGGACTTCTGCTGGGCTGCCTTCCAGCTACTGCTGCTGCCCTGTGAGCCCTTAAAATCCTTTGTGAGCCATCAAAGGATGGGTTTTCCACCCTCATCTGAGCTTCTCTTCATCTTTCTTCAACCCAGCCCTCCAGTTGTGCCTGTGCCATCAGCTGGCTCCTGCTGTAGGTACCTTTCAAGCCAACGGAAGAAGACAATGAGCACAATCCAAGATTTTGTTGAGGGGCTGCAAGTGCACTGGGCATCAATCCCCAGTCATCTGCAACGTTAGAGCTGGGCTCGCTGCAGCTCTGCAGTTAATTAACCACCTAAGGAGAAAATATAAACCCACGTTATCAGGATGATGTTGATGCAATTGCACAGAGGAGTGCAGAAGCGATCATAATAAGGAGCCAGAGAGAAGGTAAGCATCTGAATCACCATTTTGTTGGATGTTCCTTCATCTCCTTGAAATGACAATAATTATCTGGACAAATGAGATACGTTTGAGGATTCAAGTCTAAAATTAAGCTCATTTTTTGTTGTGGAGCAGACATTTATTTACACAATTATCCCGTTTACATCACTGTGGACTTCCCCTGAACCGTGTATTGCCTCAAGCTGGGAGACTGTGGTAGGCACTGCCTACACTTCCCTCATCTCTGTGCTGCTTCATTAAAAAATCAGAACCAGAATAACAGATCAAGACATCTAAAAGCAACTTTCTTCATTCTAGAAAATACCTCATGTCACCCATGGACCTCCTAATCCCATCACTGTATCCAGAAAGATGACCCCACAGCCACATACCAGCATGGGTAGAGCACAAAAAAGAAAGTGAGAGTGAAACAGAAAGAGAGTGATAGACCTGGCTGCAGAAACACCACTTGTGCTGGAAAACAGATGAAGTCGTAGGGAAGAAGAACCCTGTAGGTCTCTCTAGATCCATTGACAGGTCACCGAGGATGGGAGAACCTGCATCCCTGAGATCACACAGTGGAAGCGAAGGCCCACTTCTTTGTTGGCATCTCTGGCTTGAAGCTGAGCCTTCCAGCCCTCTTTATGAGAACAGCCAGTTCAGCATCCTGGAGTGTATCTTCCTTCCAACATTTTGCTTGGTGATTAAGAAAATCACCATAGCCAAGGCCTGAGAAGTCTATTACAAGGTGTATTTCATGTCAAATATAGATTTGTAGATCATGGGCACTAGCCCTCAGCATCCTAAATAATTAGAGCATGAAATATTCAAGACGTGGACCTCTGATGTCCAGCTGTGGGTAATGAGCCTCATTACCAGCAAGTTGAGGCATTGGGGTTGACTTCAGAGAAGTCAATGGTGCCCTCTAAAGGAAGCTCATGTGATGCACAGGAGCTCCTGACAGCGGTACCCACTGCCCCACACAGACCCATGGGCCATTTCTGAGCAATAATTTCAATAATCAATAAGATGACAAATATACAGACTCCTTACTATCCCTTCGGAATGTGGGAAAGACAGCCTGTAAAAAGCTCAGTTTTTTTTTTTCCAAACGTTTATGTTTTAGAGGAAGAAGGGATCCTTGTCCCAAAACATTAACTATTATTGGGAGCAAGACCTCAGATCATGGCTTAGAAAACTACATCAAACTGGCGAGAGAGCGTGCCCAAGTAAAAGTGAGCCATGATATATTTCATAAAACTTTATCCTGAGCTAAATAAGACAAAAAACCAGCAGCAGGTGGAGAGAGGACAACTAAAAGAGCTACTCAGGAGCAAAGTGTGTGAACAAACAAGCACCACAGAGGAACTGGGGCTCTTTAAACAATGCTTTGTCTCAGCCAAGAGGAGCCTGTGATTTGCTTAGAAAACTCAACATATTCTCTTTCCAGACACACGGAGTTCCTACAACACCACCACATGCTTTGTTTCACTCTCAGCTGATTGCACCAGCCAGAGAACATCGTTTGGCCAAAATGGGGTAAAGAGCTCTTGATCTCCAATGTAGGGATGGTGCAGACCTTAGACAAGGGGATAAATTATTTCAGGAGACCAGCCCGCTGCCCAGGAAGATTTACCTGCCTCGAATTCAACAGGCAGCGCAGGGCTCTGCTGGCTCAGAAAGTCAGGACAGTTATTCCCAGATTTTGTCATTGCCACTCATTAAAGTCTGTATTTACTTGATTAGGTTTGGAGGCACTCTAGATCTCAGGGCGTAATTTATAACTGAGAACACCACAAAAATATTAATATTGCTTAAAATTAACTACTTCTATTGAATGCTGCTCTGCTTTAACTGTGCTTTTCCCCTGGATCGTGGGGATAGTATCAGGAGGACGCTGTGATTTCAGTTACAGTGAATTTATGCCCTTTGCTTACAAAAGTGACATCCATGTTTCAGCAGCTGTGGTCTGTTCACTAGAAACAAACAGAAAATCAGAGAGACAGGGTTTTTAGAAGACATTAGAATATTCTTGGGATCATTTTAATCCTAGATTTATGCATTTCTTCAATAGAAGAAATTGCACATCTCAGCTCGTTCTAGGACTGAAGATGGGGTGAGTGCCTTTTTCAGTAGAACACCTGAGATTTGGATGGAGGATGCCTTTTTACACATGTGAAAATGGGGGCCGTGCCTTATAATCCCAGAATCACAGAATGATTTGGGGTTGAGAAGGAACCTCTGGAGATCATCCAGTCCAACCCCCTGCCAGAGCAGGGTCACCCAGAGCAGGTCCCACAGGAACGTGTCCAGGTGGGTTTGAATGTCTCCAGAGAAGGAGACTCCACCACCTCTCTGGGCAGCCTCTGCCAGGGCTCTGCCACCCTCACAGGAAAGAAGTTCCTCCTCATGTTTAGGTGGAACTTCTTATGGTCAAGTTTGTGCCCGTTCCCACTTGTCCTGTCACTGGGATATCTATTTGTCTATCTATCTATCTTTTATATATATATTTAATGGGTGAGAATGTGGAAATTTCTAGTCTAACTTCCACCACCAACCAGTGGGACTCATCTCCTTAGGGTTTCCACACAGGTGGTGTGAGGCCCATAGGCTTAGAAATTCACACCAAAGTGAGCTTCACAGCCAGAGGAAGGTCAGGCAGGGGAGCTCCGTTGGTGCCCTTTGCCAATCCAAACAGGATTTCTTCAGGCTGAGGGCTAGTAATTAACTGCTCTCGAGTGAATTACAGCACCTGGGTTATCCCTCCTCGCTACCAGGAGAATTATTAAGCAGCAAACTGTGAAGCTCTAACAGCTCATTAGAAGCTTTGCAAAACACAGCAGCACACAGCCCGGGTCCCACACGCTCCCCATACATGGCAATGGAAACAAGACAACTGGTATGAAGGGAGAGTGACTGGGAAGGTCTGGGACGTGGGAGCAGCAGGAGGATGGGCAGAAGGGCTGTCAGAAGAACCCAAATTAGCAGGTCGTCAAGATCCTAGCACAGAAACCCACAGCTTTTCAGGCCTATACCCACTAACTCAAAGGGTTAAGGCCACTGAGGGGAGATGGTGGGAAGATGAACAGGCTGGAGCCCTTGGCAGCAAGGAGAAGGTGAGAAAGGACAGTGAGGAATTCCTACTCACAGAGGTGGGACAGGATGGATACAAAAATCACAGGCAGCCCCTAAAAGGCAGAAAGGACATTTTCCTCCCCAGCCAAAGCAGCACCCAGGAAATGCAAGGACTTCAGAGCAGGCAAGGCTTCTTCTCTGGGTCGCCGTAAGGACCCCTGACCAGCCCAGCTGGGTACAACTGTCTTGGTGCCTGGGCTCTGGACTGAAAGAGGGGAGATTGAGATGAGATCTCAGGAAGGAGATGAGATCTTTGCTGTGAGGGTGGTGAGAGCCTGGCCCAGGTTGCCCTGAGAAGCTGTGGCTGCCCCATCCCTGGAGGGGTTCAAGGCCAGGTTGGAGGGGGCTTGGAGCAACCTGGTCTGGTGGGAGGTGTCCCTGCCCAGGGCAGGGGGTTGGAACAGGATGATCTTTAAGGTCCCTTCCAACCCAAACCATTCTATGATCTTAGTACTTCCACACCCATGTGTAAGCACAAGTGAAACCAGTTCCTTCCTTCCCTCCTGCAAGGTCCTTCCTACCCTCTTGCACCATTGCTTCCACCCCCAGGTGAGAAGAAACACAGCTCAACATGGCTGGTAGGGAGCTCCAGAGCGAGAAAAGACACTGTGGGAGAGGAGATAAAGGCAATTTAGGGAGAATATAACTGTGATGCTGAGGGGATGAAAAGCAGAAGAGTGTTCAGGCAGAAGGAAGGAATGATGGTCCATCAAGAGGAAAGACACAGTGGAAGCAGCAAGAGGAGTTTAGGAAAGATAAGAAAGAGGGTTGTGGAAAAAGGGAAGACTCACAGAAATAACAGCAAAAGGTCCTGAAGACAAAGTTTGAACACAATATTTCAGGCAACTGGGAGAAGAAGAGTAAAGAAAAAAAAAAAGGGTATTGGAAGGATGAGCACACACTGTGGAGAGGGAGAGCTGAGTTGGGATTTGTGTCCCGAAAACAATGCTGTCATATTCAAGAACAGATGGACACACAGGATGTGTCTGAGGCAACTTTGTGCAGTAGCACGAAAGGGCTGTTTTACAACGGGTTTCTGCTGGAAGGGAGCGTTAATACCAGTGGGACGTGGCAGGGGTGACAGGAGCACAGAGCAGCTCTGGATGGGACCTTGGCAGGGCCATCTGGTCCAAACCCCTGCTCAGAGCAGGGAAAAGAAAATAATGCACAGGAGATGAGAGATTTCCTTGTAGGGATTGAAGATTCTCTTGAAAAAGAGAAAGTTAAACCTTAGCCTATACCCCAGAAATGCATATCTAAAGTCAAACCTTCCCTTGGATCCCTCTGGTTGATGTTCCCCTCTGGCAGCAATCCTCACCTTACAGATCACTGGGATTGCCACTGGAATTGAGTTGGATCCTTCACTACAGAGTGCAGAGGGGTTTTTTTTTGCATCTCAAAAGCAGGCAAAAGACAAACATGAAGATCAACCTGTAGCACACACGCACGTCTGATGCAGAGTTGGTGCCAGCGCAAAACGAAGACAGGAGAAAAAAAAATATATTTCTGATGCAAAGGGGGTTGGTGGTTAATCAAGTGAATGGTACCTTTTGGAGAGGTATCCTAGCAACTCCCCAGCAGCCACCGGTCCCGCCTGACAGTGCACACTGATGCCATTGTTCTCCTCCTGCAGACATCAAAACTTCACCGCTAATCAAAGAGATAAATTCGAAACAGGAGACCACGTTAAATCCCCTCCGACAAAAGGGGATGTTATAAACGAGGGATGTCACCCGGGGCATCTCTTCTGCTCCAAGTTGTCACCTCAGAACAGGTCAGGCTCAGCGAAGCCACGTAGCTCTGGGAACAAACCCTCCCTTTCCTGCCATCAGCGACATGATTCTCCCCAAGGTGTTGCTTCTGCTGCCTCCATTTTTGCTGGGCTCCACTTCAGAACACTACGCAGTTTATTACAGACTCACAGAATGCTATGGGGTTGGAAGGAACCTCTGGAGATCATCTCCTCCAACCCCCTGCCAGAGCAGGGTCACCCAGAGCAGGTTGCACCTTCAGCACCACCAACCCCCTGCCAGAGCAAGGTCACCCAGAGGAGGTTTCAGCACCACAGTCAGAAACCACCAGATGTTAACGGGTTGACTCGCAAAGAAACAAAAACCCAACCCTCCATACACTACACGATCCTTAATAACCACAGCAGGTACATCATGCCTTGGAATCCTCAGCTGCAGGAAAATTAAACAGCCCATCCCAGCATTACCCACAAGAGCAAAGTGCCACCTTCTAGAATGGCAGGAGCCACCCATGAGTAGGGCAAGAAAATTAAGACAAATGACCATCCATTCACAAACACCTACTTCTCCCACCTCTTGCACCACAGTATCCCCCCAAAGAAATCACTGCAATTAAACAGCCCATCCCAGCATTACCCACAAGAGCAAAGTGCCACCTTCTAGAATGGCAGGAGCCACCCATGAGTAGGGCAAGAAAATTAAGGCAAATGACCATCCCTTCACAAACACCTATTTCTCCCACCTCTTACACCACAGTATCCCCCCAAAGACATCACTACGGAAGAGTAACAGAGTTAAATTCACTGTTGCTGGTCAGGATTGTCCTGATATTCCCACCAGCTGCAAGCAAAACCACCCAGCTAAATCCTGGAATATTATAATTGATAAAATCAGGGTTTTCAGGAAGCAGGTGAACATGAGCTGCTCTTCACTCCAGGGTGAGAATGATCCCACACGCTGGGGCTGGGGCTGCAACCAATTTCCCTTCTGGATGGGAAAGCAAACAAAGTTATTGCATGATGCAGACACCAGCTTTTCTCTCCAGAGGAGCCATTGTGTTTAGAGAAATCTTGACTGAAAGCATCTTGAAATCACAAGAATTCTCTGCATTTCAGTATGGTTTGAATCAGGCTCATAGGGAGCATATCAGAGAGGAGTTTCAAAATCTGTTATTCTAGTTCTTCTAACCTTCAGCTTATTCTCTGGAATGTCTTTGCTAAATCCCTCATTTCCTACTTTTTTAATTTGTGTACGTGGCAGTGACTGGTGAATAACCTCACCAGCAACACCCCCCCCCCCCCCCCCCAATATCAACATCCTCATATAAAAAAATATAAATCAGAATTTTGTGTTAAGGATGATCTCCGCACAAAAATTTACTCAACTCATTTAATAAAACCATTTTGTTAAAAAAAACCAACTTAGTAATGATTGGAATTTTACATACAAAATTCAGAAATTACAAAAAATGGCATTATGTAATAAATATAATCTAAATACAAGAGAAGAGTTAGACAAATTTGGTAGTAAGGTCTCCAGAAAACCTATGCAGAGGAGGGACTGGCTGTTCCTGAGTTAGTTGTGCTTCTGTTGATGTTCTTCTGAGACAACATGATTGCAGTGCAGAATATTCTCTTTCTCCCCGAGCCCTTGTGCCAGGTGTCTCCTACCCACTTCCCCACACTGGTGCTACACGTGCCTTCTCCTGACACAGTTAAGAGGCTCCCCAAATGCCTGAGAAAGAAAATATCTGAGGCCAAAAAAAAAAATAGTAGTAGTATTTCAAATGAAAAGCAGAGAACTGTGAGCAGCCTGCAGGGAACACCACCCCAACGCTCCCTACAGCCAGAGATGCCCATCAAGTAGCCACCCCGAATGCCAGGGTTGCCACATAAAAGCTTCTCACCTTTCTTGGCCAACTCATCCTGCAAGAAATAATAACACTCCCTCATGAGAAGTGTAATTCTGGGGCAAGAGTGTTCCCCCTCAAACGTCCAGCCAGTGCCTGTCTCATCTCTCCAAGTCCCTGGGGACACCTTTCCCTGTGTTCCTGCCACAACTCACCACCAGGTCTCCAAGCTCTGCCTTTGGACATGACCTTTCAGAAGCAGTTTCCTGCACAAGGGTTAGGCTGCTCTATCAAAGCCCATCTTTCCTCTAGACATACACCCACTCACGGAAATAATTACTCCTTCATAAGGCTTTACAACATATCCAAAATGCTTCAAATCTGTATCTAATAAATATTACAGGAAAATAATTTTTTTTTTCAGTATTTACATACAAAAGATACAAAAATATGATCAGTGTAAGATTACTTCTTCGATTTCATCTTCTAAAGAGCCGAGGGTCCTCACTGCTGGCTTGCTCGCAGCGTGCTGCGGACGGTGCCGGGTTGGGTTCCTTCCTTCTCCAAAAAACTCACCTTCTTCTTTCCCTTTGACTTTACTGTTTTTATCGAGGGGGACAGTATTTCTCAAGTCCCACTCTACATCAAAAGGTGTTGGATCGTTGTTTTTAGAGAGAAGGATGGTACCGGCACTGCTTCCAAAGAGCTGTTCCATTAAATTGGACTTCTTTTCCTTCTTGCTGTTGCAATCTGTGTTTTCTTTAACGTTTTCTTCTAAATTGTCACTTTTTTGGGTAAGCCAACTCGGTCTCCCAGATCCTTTCCCAAAGGAAGGTACGTAACTACCAAATGTTAACTCACTGCTCAAATCCACAGTCCTTACGCTCCGCTGCTTCTGCCCCTGTGCTCTGGTGGCATCATCCCTGCTGTCCCCTACCCCAAATCCGTTACTTACCCTCCCAGGAAGCTCAAAAAATTGAGTAGTTTTTTCTTTTTTCTCCAGCAAATCGGATTTTCTTGCTGTATTTACCGACGGCGTTTGGGAAGCAGGTCTCATGTTTGTTACATTCTGAGTTTCTCTATCAATTTCTTGCATTTTAGCAAGGAGGAACTCTCTTTTTTGCCGCTCTTCCAGCATTTCAGGGCTTTCTCTCTCTACTTCAGCTTTGGGGATTTCTGGCTCCATCTTGGTTTTCTCTTCTTTTTCCAATAAAAAGCTGCTTTCTTTTTTCATTTTGTCATATTCTTCCCTTTCCCACTCTGCAGGAAACATTTAAACATTATTTAAAATTTTTCATTTTGTCATATTCTTCCCTTTCCCACTCTGCAGGAAACGGTTAAACATTATTTAAAAACCTGTCCCCTACCCCAAATCCGTTACTTACCCTCCCAGGAAGCTCAAAAAATTGAGTAGTTTTTTCTTTTTTCTCCAGCAAATCGGATTTTCTTGCTGTATTTACCGACGGCGTTTGGGAAGCAGGTCTCATGTTTGTTACATTCTGAGTTTCTCTATCAATTTCTTGCATTTTAGCAAGGAGGAACTCTCTTTTTTGCCGCTCTTCCAGCATTTCAGGGCTTTCTCTCTCTACTTCAGCTTTGGGGATTTCTGGCTCCATCTTGGTTTTCTCTTCTTTTTCCAATAAAAAGCTGCTTTCTTTTTTCATTTTGTCATATTCTTCCCTTTCCCACTCTGCAGGAAACGGTTAAACATTATTTAAAAACGTTTTAGTTTTAAAATGCCTTTAAAAGAATATTTTTAAAATAATACAACCAAAAGCCATTGAGTTTTTAAATGTGCTCTTCTATGCAGAGTGTGGCTTTCCTACGGCAAAAATTTCCTAAGGCAAAAATTAATCCCTCAAAAACTACAACTAAATTCACACCAGCTTCTCTGCTAAGACATAAAAGTTTACTGTCATTTCCCAAAGGGATTAGGACATTATCCATGTTTTAGAGTTTTCAGAAGAAATTCATTTCTGCCAACTGCCTTCCCATTTCCTGGGTTTGAATGAAAATGAACCCAATGTCACTGGGTTGAACAGTTCCCACTTTCACAGCGCTGCATTTTTCTTTGTCAGCATCTCTGACCTCAGGACAGCGCTGGGATACGTGGGGTGGGGTTTTTTTCCCCCCCCATGAAAGGAATTATTCCTGTGAACCCAGAGTCAAAGCAGCCATACCAGTTTCAACTTGTGAATGATTTAAAATATTCTGCATCTGCTGCACCCAGAAAACACCTTCATATGAGTGTCCCTGCCCAGGGCAAGGGGTTGGAACTCGATGATCTTTAAGGTCCCTTCCAACCCAATTCTGGGTTGGGATTCTATGATTCTGGGCATCACCACATGAGTGTCTGTGCAAATACCAAACGTTGGTTTGCACAGCTATACATGGACACCAAAGGTGCAAAACAGTAATACACTGACAGATAGAACTTGCAAATACATATACAAGAAAAAGGAAGCTTCCCAAATATTTCTCTCTTCTCAGGAAGTGACCGTCCCCGTCCTGGGCACTGGTAAGGTCCCACCTTGAGAGCTGGGTCCAGTTTTGGGCCCCTTTCCACGAAAAAAAGACATTGAGGGGCTGGAGCGTGTCCAGAGAAGGGCAACGGAGCTGGTGAGGGGTCTGGAGACCAAGTCTTCTGAGGAGAGGCTGAGGGAGCTGGGGGTGTTCAGCCTGGAGAAAAGGAGGCTGAGGGGAGACCTTCTCGCTCTCTACAACTCCCTGAAAGGAGGGTGTAGCCAGGGGGGGTCGGGCTCTTCTCCCAAGGAACAGGCCATGGGACAAGAGGAAATGGTCTCAAGTTGCACCAGTGGAGGTTCAGATTGGAGATTAGGAAATATTTCTTCACCAAAAGGTTCTTAAGCCTTGGAATGGGCTGCCCAGGGAAGGGGTTGAGGCCCCATCCCTGCAGGGATTTAGAAGATGGGTTGTCATAGTGTTTAGGGATATGGGTTAGTGATGGTTTTTATCAGAGTTAGGTTGATGGTTGGATTCAATCTTCTGTGATGGTTTTTATCATAGTTAGGTTGATGGCTGGATTCAATCTTCTAGGTCCCTTCCAACCCAGACAATTCTATGATTATATATTTTTTCTATTTTGTGTGTTTGGCCAAAAGTTGAACAGGACTATGTGGGCACTTCAACACACTTTATCCAAATTTCTGACTGATCTTTCCAAAAAGTTCTGTGTTATCTATCATACTTCAGATCAAGCTTACAGAACTAACTGTAACAATCTGGTTAATATATTTAATATATATATTATTTTTTCCCAGATCAAGCTTACAGAACTAACTGTAACAATTTGGTTAATATATTTAATATTTTTTTTTTTCCCAACAGTGTATTGTTATACCAAGTGAAGTGAGGAGCTGCCTTTCTGTAGGTGAGGAGGGGAAAATCTCAGCCTACACGGTGAGTTGGGAAAGGAGGTCAGAATCCTCTCACTTAGAGACTGAACGGAGCGGATCCTTGGCTTGTGTGAGTTGTGCACTGATGCCAGGGGAGGCAGGGGGTTTTACACAGAATTCACCTCTGAAAGGTGAACGAAATAGATTTTTAAAATTCTTCTTGGTCATCTAGAATGAATGTTTTTGCAATATAATCACTGAAAGATTATTTATAGCGTGACAGGGTGCAGTCCATCTAAAATACTTTCAAATATTAAGAAACTTACAAATGTAAATCATTAAGATGGTGTGAAAACCAAATAAGTAAAAAAGCAATATTAAAATATAATGATAGAAACTGACATTTCTCACCCACCAAGTGATTCAGGTAAACACAAATGGAAAGAGAAACTACAATTTCAAATGATACAAGTAGATATGGCCTAAAAAACCAAGTCATATTAAGGAAAGCACATCTGTTCTATACCAGCTTCCAACCTAAATGATTCTATGATTTTAAGTAGATACGTACTGAAAAAACAGGTTGTATTAAGGAAAGCACATCTGTTCTATAACAATAAAAATCTACCTGGATACCATCTAGCACCCCAGAGATACCACCAGTGTTTACCTGCCATGCCATCCTGCTTTTGTAAAGCAAAATCTCTCAGGCTTCAATATTTTTTAGCAGACAGCATTCTTTTGCCGCTGCATATTAATCACAGCTGAGCACAGGACACAGATTACTCCGTATCCCCTATTTCTTTCTGATTCTCTTTGCATAATACAACTGAAAATAATTTTCCACTGTAGTGATCTATGCAAAATCATTTTGCTCTTCTCCCAGGGAACCAGCAGCCTCACTCCATTAGCATTCTATGGGGTACTGCAGGCTTCAGCTGCCCATTTCCTTACCGTCCTGTAGTTTTTGAACTCTCTCCTCTAAAGCCTGCATTTCCTGAAAACGTTTCAATTTCTCTTCCCTTTCCCTCTCTTGCTCTTGTCGAAGGAGGTCTGCTTGCTCTTTCCGTTCTTTGTCTTGAGTTTCTTTTTCCTGAAATCAATTAATACAAAAATGAAACTTGGGGTGGGGAATAATCAATAAAACAAAATCGTATGAACTTCTCTGAAATCACATTCTTACAGCTAAACAAAAACGAGCAAATCATCTAAATCAAACCAGCTTCAACAACCCAGGGGTTTGGCTCTAAAGAAATCTTCTCAGCTCTAACATAGTTTTAGGCACCAGAAACAAAATGAATAGACAATCAACTCCGTTCCCTACCGCACACGTCAGGGAAGTTGCAGCTCCAATGTCATAAAGCAGAATTATTATTCCAGAAGTTGTCTTTTTCAGGGATTTTAATAGAAGGCCAGACCCCACCACCTTATTCTTTTATCAAGCAAGCAATTGGTTACCCTCTATTTCCACAATCTGATCTTTTTAGTCTCTCGAGTGGGTTGTAGATTCAGAGTTTCACAGGGGTACTTACAGTTATGGAGTATCATGTAACAAATAGCAGGAGAGAAAGGATTAATCTTGGCTGAAAAATTCAGCTAGTGAGTATAAATGCACATTTAAAAGGAGAAAAACTGGCAGAAAAGATATTAACAGCAGCAGTAAAAATCACTAACACGGAAAAGTAGCGGCAACAAAGTGAAGAGAAAGCCAATGGAATCCAACACGTGGATTCTAACTTTGAAGCTTGTGCTTATTTTAGAGTAAAATAAACTTCTAGATTAAAATAAACTTCTAAGAGAAACGGTTACTACTTAATGAGCAAAAACATTATAACTATTAGCCAAAACAACGTCAAGTATTTTCCCTTCATGTTAAAAATTACCATCTTTATATTAAAAAACCAAACAACTGGATGAAGAGATGGCAGCCAGGTATTCAAAATGCTTGACTTGGAAAAGTGAAGAAAGGCCAGGCTACCCCTAAATCTAACTTATGTCACATAAAACAACACCATAAACAAGCTAAAGGGGTTTGTAAGACGACACAGACTTGGTACAAGTGGCTCTTGTGCAGTTCCATACTCGGTCTATGCTGGAGGAATGCACAATTAAATACATCCCAACTTACAGAAGGGTTTTGGAAAAGAGAATATATGAAGAGAACAGCCATGAAAAAGCTTCAGTCCTAACAGAAGGTACAAGTGGCTCTTGTGCAGTTCCATACTCAAGTCTATGCTGGAGGAATGCACACATTAAATACATCCCAACTTACAGAAGGCTTTTGGAAGAGAGAACATACAAACAGACATGAAAAAGCTTCAGTCCTAACAGGAAGCCAGTCAAGGGCATAATCAGGGCATTATTTCTGACAATACTCCTTACCTAATGCCATCAGAATTTGTACAATTCCTACCAGAACCTGTCTCATTGGGATTTCCAATACCTTACAAAGCTCTCTGGGTTTAGCCTGAGGTCCCAGAAGCGTTAGCAAAGCTTCTAATGGCACTATTTTATAATAATAAGGGAAATGGAAAAACAACAACAACAAAAAGAATCCAACCGTATTCACAAAGCTGGAAAAACGACAGAAGAAATACCAGCACCCTGACAATAAGAGGAAGTGTTAGATTTATGCGTTGTGAAATAAATCTGGAAAGTAAAAGAAACCCTAATTAAGACCAAAGCAAAAAGACAAGGCGGCCAGCGCGGTTACAGCAGATTGCTCAAATAAGCATTACAAACAAAGAAAAGGGGAGAAAACCAAAATGAAGTCTTAAAAAATTCAAAGAAATCACAGTGGCAGAGAAAAAAACCAAATTGAATTAATAATTATCAGTAAGACCTAAAATATGATGAACTTAGCATCACAAAAACAGAGTATGATATTTCTGTAAGGGCAGAGTTTCTGTTAAAGATCAGAATACTTTTCTAAATTTCATTTTCTATCTATTTATATTTGTAATATTTACACATCTAATATAAAATATAAATATAAGCTGAAATATAAGCTCTGCATTAAACATTCAGTCTGACAGGTGAGTTACCTGGAACAAGCCTCAATTTTTTATGGAACTCACTATTTTAGGAAGAATTCCTTCTTTCTTGTGTATTGCATCACCACTGACATGTTCTGCTTCTGGAAGAAATTCCACCGGGGAGAAGTATCCACTGGTCTGGACAGCTTTTGTGAGCTGGGCTCCTTTTTTAATATTTTGGTTGTTGGCTGGAGAAAATACAAACTAATTAAATAATGTTTTCACTTGAAAATACCCCACTACATCCCCTATCTCTCATTTTTAATGATTTGCAGCAAACATAAAAGACAGTATCAGAGCCAATGGAAGTGGAAAGTATTGGCAAGTTTCACATAGTTGTCTTCAGCATCTGTAAAAGTTAATTTAAGAGAAAATGGCATGCAAAACTCCTACTGAAAAAAATAAAAAACCCACCTTAAAGCTACTTATAAAGCCATTATCGTATACTGAATATTTGCTAAAAAAAATCCTCACAAAATCTCTCTCATCTCACTGCTTGTCACAGAAGCTACATGTAAAGAAGCAAACTCATAAAATTAAAATTCACTTATTTGCATCTTTGAAAACACATACGCTTATCTCTGTGGAATGACATGTTTCAAAATCCTAACCTAAAATGGAATAATAGTAGAGTATCTATAATAAAGCAAGCAGCAGACAAACTGTTTGAAAGGCTGCCATTAAATATTTAAAACAGTCCCATAAATTCCTGCTGCTTCTGACAAGTAGATTCTACTGCTCCAGTGAAAATGAGCTAAATGCACACACACACACACGGATACACACACATTGGTGTGGGTAGCATAAGGCTTGAGGCTGCTTGTCACACCCAGAGAAATCACTGCCCTGATACTTTTAGGAGATTGTGTTCTGGGACGTGTATTCTTCGAGGGAAATAAAAAAAATTGCAGCTCATCTCACAGACAGTACATTCAAATTAGTAAAAAACAAATAAAAAGCATAACCAAAATATTGATAGTAGGGAAGTTACATATTTTTAAAGCCTCTGTAATTTATTGTCATATACACATCTATGATCTATTAGGGAATTTACTAAATGTTTTTTTCCTGCTCCTTCACCCAGGAACAGCTGCTTGAAAGGAGCCATATTTTTAAAGCCTCTGTAATTTATTGTCGTGTACACATTATCGATGATCTATTAGAGAATTTACTAAATGTTTTTTTCCTGCTCCCTCACCCAGGAACAGCTGTTGTGAAAGGAGCTCAGGATGTTTTTTGATGAAGTTGTGGGTTTGGGTCCTGCTGCAGTTACAGAAGAGGCAAATAAACGTTCCTGACCAGGCAGCTGAAGGGTCAAACACTGAATGGCACAAACCATATAACCCAGCAGAGCAATTTAAAAGCACCCCTATTAATTTTTCTGCTTTTATTTCTTTAAGTTACCTCTTTTTCTTTGGATAATATCCACATCTTTTCTCGGGGACAGCTTCAACATGCGATTAGCATATATATTTTTTGCTTCAAGTTCTCTTTCTTTTTCCTGTGAGTGAAAAAGGTAGGAATAACAGAGTAAGTTACTAATGTTTCATTTACTAGTCATTAGCAAAGCTGTAAATTAAATTAAAAATACATGTTGTAAATAGAAACAGAGTAAAGCAATCAGTAGTTATGTACAATGTTTTAAGAATAAGCACATTCCTAACTTTTCCTATGCTATAAGAAAGCAGATAAAACTTCTCCCCCCAAAAACTCAAAATATTAAATTCTCCACTAATGTATCAGGCTTAAAACACTCCAAATAATTAAGATTTTGAGTAATTAATGCTACTGCTACTTGCTTGATAGCGAGTAAGGGGGTAAACTGGTGCATCTCCAGTATAGAAGTAGGAGACTTGGGGTTTCAAGTACTTTACTTCAAATCTTATTTTTTTTCCCTAAAGATAAACCTCCTAGGTTGAACATAACAGCATTTTCAGTCCTTAAATTTAGAATTTGGGCAACGACAGGGTGGGGGAGTGCAAATAAACCTTTGCACAAATTTAGCAACACACATGGATATCAGAAATAGATGAAATTCATCTTTACACAAACCCACTGCACTGCAAACATTCATAGCAGATTTCATTTTAAAAATCAAGCCTTCAAAACCTAATTTTCCAGTAGATCTCACGGTCTAATGGCGATGCTTGGGTTATGTACTCAATTTTGCTTTTCTTAACTAGTGCTAACAATAATGATTAACACAGAGACATTCCTGTTACAAACACTGTAGGGTCAGAGCATGGACCATTTCAATGTAAAGCAGGGAAAGAACTCCTCCGTGGTACCATTAAGTATGCTCCAGAGACTGCAAGCACAGGGAAACTATTCCAACCTGCTTACAGATAGTGCCAAAGATAAAATGCCAGAGCAGTGACCAGCCTGCACCGCTGCCCGTTTTACCTTCAGCTTCTGAGTGAGTTGATTAAGCTCTTCTTGGAGAACTCTCTTTTCCTCTTGAGCCTCGTACATCTTTTTTTTCTTGGAATGTAACTCTCGTTGAAAACTGCTACCGCTTAATTCAAGATTTTTTTCCAGATCCTTCAATTAAAACAAAATATTTTTTTTAAATAACTCAAGGACTCTTTTAGCAGTCAAATTACTTCAATAGAATAACCCCCCCAGCTTTTTGGATCCAGATATCAGCTTCACCATTGCTGTAATGCTAAATACCTCTAAACCCTTAATCCTAACTCTGAGGAGGCAGCCAGAGCACCTGCAAACGCTGCAGCTCATCCTCCTGGAGAACAGAGAGGTGATCTGAGGACACAAGGGGAACACACACTGCCTCCTGCAAGGTTCTCGGCACAGCACACCTCCCCCTCTCTTCAGACAAATCTTAAATTGATGGTTAAGAAAAAAAAATACCTCCCTGAAAGTGCAGGATTAGAAGAAAATAAGAAAAAAAAATGTAAACCTTTCTACTAGAAACGAATTTGTGATTGTGCTTTCCTTTACGTGTTCTCACACTGCAAGGGGTGTTTCAAGTGAACCTGTGATGATGAGAGAAGGGGAAAAAGAAGTAGAAAATGCCTTACTTTTTAGAGCAGGATTCGTTTTCACATGATCCAGCACTACAAGTGTTGAAATACCTGATGATAAAACTACAGGTGCCAGATGGTGACACTATAGGGTGAGGTGATTTAAGTACTCAGCAATTTATATCTTGGTATTTTTGATATTTACTTTATGAAAGCTTAGTTTCCAGATTAACCCTTTGGATTTCTAGATCTATTAACTTTGTAATGGAATTTAGGTTTAATTACTAATATAGAGACTAAATTTTAACATCATCTTAACAATCAACAGAATTTCAGCTAAAAATAGTATCACATACAACTACCAACAGTTTCATGGTGTTAACACAATTATTTTTAAACAAGATGAGTTTTTAGACATGTTTACAAAAATGTAAACGTTTCTGCTGAACAAATTTAAAATATATGGCACAAAACTCTTCAAATGCATACCCGTAAAAACACCGCTCATTTTGCTATTAAAAAAATTGCTATAATTTTAGCAATTTTAGCTTAGCTCTCAGATATGCAGAATAGTGGGCAATCAGACACTGCATGAATGCAGCTCACCAAACTGAAAGAGAATTACTCTCTGTATGGTTTTTAGAATTTTAGATTAGAGTTCCCTAAATACCCAGAAAATATTTAACAAGTGCTTTCCCTCCAAGACGATAAATTAGATTGCATGAAGTTGTGTGACAGCTGCATGCATTTCTGAAAGGTTATTACTAGTTATAAAACCACTTAAAAGCACATGTCCACAGTTGTATATTCTGACAAAATATACTTCATTTGTAAATAGAAATTTGAATGCAGAATTACTAAGTATATAATCACCTCGGAAATAATTTATTTGATGCTACTTATGTGTAAAAGTTAAAAAAAAAAAAAGGATGTTTGTCTATTTGCTCCACAACTGTGAAAAAATACAATTCATGAAGCTCCCTCTGGTAAGAAATACCCAGAGCAGTTTCTGATGAAAAGAAGGTCATCTCACCTTAATTCTTTTCTCGCTCTCCTCCAGCCTGCTCTCCGCACAGGCCAGTTTCTTCGCCAGGTCATCTCTTTCAGCGAGGTGCTTATCTGCAGAGAGCTTTTTCAGTTTCTGCAAGACTGTTTTTGTTCTGTACAGCTCCTCTTCTGAATCCTTCAGCCGTCTCTCGGCCGCCCGCTCTCTCTCCTGAGATTTCCTCAGGCGCTCCCTTAATATCCGGATCTCGTTGTTGTGCCGAGCCAGGAGCTGGGAGATTTCATTTTCCGTATCTTCAAACTTATTCAAGGCTTTCTCCTGCCTGTGCTGAAGCCTCTTCAGCGCCCTGTTTTCCTTCTGCACCTCGTCCAGTTTGATGTGGAGTTCGGTCAGTTCGTTTCGGAGCTCGTTGATTTTCAGCAGCCTGGCAGAAAGGACCCTTTTGGTAACAAGATCTATCTCTTTGGCAGGAGAATCCCTGGTGAGGCTCTGGGAGCGGAAGCCCCACTGCGGCCCTCTCTTGCTGGGTGCGTATTTGGAACCCAATTTCTTTGTGGCTGAGAGAGGGGAAAAAAAGAAAAAGCATGTTTACTGTAAGACAATGCAATTTGGCTGCTCAAGACATCCCTCTTGGAACAGCTCTGGCCTGAAACAATTTTACAATGCAGAGATTGCAGCTTTCAAAGCAGACAATAAAAGGCATATATGTGATACTTATGTTCCTTTTGATAGATAAAAAAATGGAGATTTATCTTTGTGATCTACTGTAAGAGATAATATTTGCAGCCATCAACATAGGACCATTGTAAAGTAATCATCTGCAAACTGCAGCAGAAATAACACTCCTATTTGGTTAATATTTGATGATGTTTATTAAAATGTTTTAGAAATACTGTACTCTTATGCATACAATATTATCAAATGCCTTTAAAATGGTAACAATTAGCCGAGCCTTAGCTGGTTATGTATTATGCAAGATGTAATTCTCTCAGACAAATGCAGGAGTATTTTCAGATCCAGCTGCCACGCTCACAGACAAAACACCAGATTCCAAAGGCTCAGTGCAAAAAAGCCTCCAAAGCAAAATGATAAACCCCATGAAAATTCAGTTCTTCCCTTAATAATTTATTCTTGTATCACAAGTTATTTTTCCACACAGCACCCTTATTTGATTAGCAGCGTGCATCACCCGCATTCCTACTGAGATTATTATTTTATCATCATCCCCACGGATAAAAGCTAAACATTTTGTGTCTGTCTTACTTGCCTCTCAAGCCACTCTCAAGGAATGAAGCTTATAATTCACCAAAAAATCTCTCTTAAAACAACTGACTGTATGGAGAATGCAGAATTCATTAAGGTACAGTGCTCAGAGGAAAGACACTGAGCAGCAGCTTCTCATTCAGGCTGGAAAGCTGGGACACAGCCTGTCCCTGGGACAGCAGGTTCTTCCTCCCCTTTCACCACGTTTCTATCCTACAGAAAATATGTTACTGTAAAAAAAAACCCCACCAAACCCACAACCCCAGCTTTAAAATATTCTCTTGTAATTTTCACTGAACATTTTGCACAAATACTCATCCATTTTCTGCTTAATGCTCATTTTTTCCACAGCTTGGGCAAACAAAAAGAAGGGTAGGGTTTTTTTTTCCTTTACAAAAACCAATTATGTCACATTCAGGTGTGAAAAAATTCTTCAAGAAATGCACTGCAGGAATGATGCCACTCCTATCCCCAGCTAAGGGAATTCTCATTAACCCTACACTTCCAGCCCCATCTGGAATTTCTCAACATTTAGGGCAGAACAGAATATTCCAATACCAAGTTTGCACTTTTGGGGAATTAGTGTCTTTTACGACATTCACAGAGTAATTGTGTTCAGTTCTGGCTATGGAATCAAAGAAGTAGTCACTCATTTGCCCCCCTCCAAATTAAATAGCCCAAATTTTGGTTTCCCAGAAAGCTAACCCATGACTGCTCTGGAGAAGATGCCACCCCTGCCAAGGGTCTGAAGAGATATGCTCCCTGGGCATCTTCAGTATTTAGGGTTTTATGTCCTGGCAAACTCAAGATGACAATGTTGACCAAATCAATCACACAGTATCCAGGTCTTACAAACGACACCGAAGACTTGCTTGAGAAAGGCAGGATATGTCCTGACTTCACCAGAAAACATGTGAAAATATTTAGAAGAAGCTGTCAAAGCACGGCAGAGAAGCTGCACATCCCTCCTCCAGCCCAGGATCTGTGTAACCATTCTCTGCCTTTTTGTAGGGATGTTCCACTCCCCATCCTCTCAACCAAGGAAACACCTTACGGAGGTGAGGTTTGTGCAAGGGAGCTCAACGTGGAGCTACTTCATCTCAAATCAGAGGTATTTTACCCTCGTGGAAGGACCAGGAAAAACTTCTTGAATTTCACATTCGATTTCACCAAACACATTTTCTCTCTCTTGTCTTTGTTTTTTCAAAGTACCCAGGATTACACCATAAAACTCAATCAACTGGACTTCCACAAGAGAGATACCTTTAGGGGTATCTTAGATAACTTGATATCATCAAGAAACATTAACAATTGTCTCTCTCTTACTGACCACGGAGTAAGGACTTGCCTTGAGTCCTTGTCCTCGAGCCTTTTTGTCAAAGACAGAAAGAGAAGATGAGCCTGATTCAAGAAAAAGCTGGGAGAACAGCCACACTCACTCGTTAACAAAAATATGATTAATTCCAAAAAGGATCAAAAATCACCCTTATGCAAGAACAGCTTGGTTTCAGTTTTCAACAGAGCAGTTACAGTTTACCTGCAGCATAATTCACCTGAACCTTATTTATAGTTTCTCACGATGGTAGCTTCCCACTTTTATTTTGGCTTTCAAAGACAATTAACTCATCAGAGGAGTGACAAAGCAGCAGTTTCTGTATCTACCTACCTTGGTAGTGCACGAGGCTGTTTGAAGTTTGGGGTTTGTGATCTCTTTTTTCGTGGCTCGTAGAGGGATAGCTCAGTGTTGGCGAGGGGCCAGAGGAACGAGAGGCATTATCTTCATCGGAATAATACGAGTCGCTATTTTTATCCCCGTCCGATTTCCTCTCGTGTTCAGAATCTGGACTTCTGACTCTTTCTCCCATTTTTTTCAGATTTAACCGCTTTCCAAATTTTTTTTTTCCCCCTCAAAGACTGTTCATGTTGACACAAAGGACCTTTCAGTGGCAGCAGTTGGATTATTTCCTTGGATTTATCATCTTCATCTCCACAGCGCGAGATCTTTGGGGCTCAGTTCAGGAAGCAGGAGTTACCCTTCAGAATGCATTTTTTCTGTAACAATTCAGAGACACCAAAAAAAGTGAGAATGGGTTTTTGCTGTGTAGTTAAGAAAGGTAGGGAAAAAAACCCTGCAAAATAATATATATCCTTATATATTATACAAAATTATATACAACCTTCTGCCATGTGCTGTGCTACATTAGCCTTATTGCTTATATTAAGCATGACAGACATCATTCTAGGAACACTACTGGTATTACACTTCATCCCCAAAAAGAAAGCAGAAAATTAACATGGCTAAATCTAGAATAAGAGAGAGGGGAAAAGAAGCATTTGGAAAACAGAACAGAAGACAAGTGAAAGCTTGATGCTATTCCGGAAAATAATTTAAATATACTTCAAAACTTTTAACCAAATAAATTACCAATGTATTTGTACTACTAGAATGGAGATACTTGTTGAATTTGACTAAATCTCCCATGTCTCAATTTCTGACACTCCAATGTTACATAAAGGGCCTGAAAATCAGTTTTCCCACATTCTGTCCCCAAGGGCTAACGAGGCCGTACACACGTATCACAGTCTTTGCCCCACAAAGTTCTCTCATTCCCTACAACACCCCGTGTTTCGTGCCTTCAGGGACCGGTAGGAGCTCACACTGTGTCACGTGCTTTAGAGGAAAATGCAAATGTAGCCTTTTGGGTTTTTTAATATCTGATAAGAGAGACCACAGAGCTCGTATATGGTAAACACTGGATCTGCAGCAGGGATAAACTGAGAAATGCTGCTCCTGCAGCCTGTTTTCTGCTGTAAACTGAGAAATCCCCTCATCTCACAGTAAAGAAATCACCTTATTTTCATTTTTGGAGACACTTCCTGAGAATGTAACGGAGCAAATATATCTAAAATTTTCCTCACCTTCCCAGTGAAAACAATTTTCTCCTCAGTTTAGGAGGTATTTTTCTGCCTACACTCAGCCTCCTGTGTTTTTCCTCTCTCTCTTACCACTCTTCACAGCTCTCAAGCTCATTTCACCATCTATCTCACTTCACCCCAACTTCAGGACATCAAGCATCCACCAGGTGAATAAACAGCACTTGCACCAGAGCCCAGCTCTGCCTCTTGACTGACATAAGCTCCTCGTCCATTTCCAAAAGGTAAAGCAAACTACACCCCCAAATTTGAGCACCTTTCAATCCAAACTCTTTTACAACATACCCGTGAATGAGCTGTAATTTTTTCACTGTATTATTACCCAATAAAATAAACATCTAATGCTTCTTGGCCTTTTACTCCCCTGTCTATACATGCAGGATGGCACAGAAATCTCAGCTGCCAAGTCAGGTTTTGTTCTGAATTCAAGCTTCCTGCCCCAGTTCCCTGCCAGCACAACTCTGCCTCCAGTGACTGGGATCCGTTTCCCCTCATCATCTACACAGAAGGAATTAGAGGAAGAAATATTCCTAAACTGGTAAAGCTGCTGGGAAATTAACACTGAATTATTTGGAGGAGAGCGTCTGATTTTACTTGGGGAGTAACTTTGCAAAATAACACTTTTTTAAACACCTCAGTATTTCCAAATAAATCACGTGCCTAAAACTTATGTCAGAGAGGATTCTGCTGAAAACTAAAATTACACTGCAAAGCCTGGGAAGGAAACAAGCTACGCTTGAGATCACTTGTCTAGAGATTGCTAAACACGTGCTGGAAGGTACCAGTTATAGCAAACATTCAAACAATCAGTAACAACGGGTCTTTTTTCTTCTGAAATAATGCAGTTATTAAAGATATTTCAAAAGAATATACAGATAACATTGTGTTGTATCTGTATCTCTTCAAAAGAACACAGATAATATTGTATTATCTCGTTTAAGCGTAACAAAGACCCTCAGACACGTCTGAGTGCTAAATTAGGATCATGTAAGATTTTTAGAACCTATCAGGGTGCATCACTGCTCCCAAGCAACTCCTCTCCTAAGTCCTGGCCTCACAAACATCTGTGCAGAGCGTATGTTATTTCACTCCCTGAAAGAGCAAACTGAGCCCAAACTGAAACACAGGCAGAATTTTGGGGACAACCTGTTCTCTAGAGGGTGCAGAGGCAAGACTGCATCAGTTCTGTCTCCACAGGACAGAATCTCAGGGAATTCAAAAAACCCAACTAAACACCAACCAACCTAATAAATTTATATTAAAACACTAAAATAATATAAAAGATAAAAATAGCACTCTGAAAGGCTGTAACACAGACCTCATATTATTACAGTCATCCTAACTAAAATAAAGTGTCAAAACAGTAGCTGTGTTTGTAACCCACAGAGTGTAGTGATGTCATTCATGGACTCAAAATCATAGAATGCCAGGTTAGAAGGGATCTCAAAGATCATCTGGTCCAACCTTTCTTGGCAAAAACACAGCCCAGACAAAACATCCAAGCAGCCTGTCCAGCTGAATCTTAAAAGTGTCCACTGATGGGGAATCCACCTCTTCCCTGGGGAGATTATTCCAGTGGCTGACAGTTCTCATGGTGAAAAATTCTCCTCTCCTGTCCAATCAGAATGTCCCCCGGAGTAACTTGTACCCATTACCCTTGGGTTTTGCCATGTGATTCCATATAAAAAGGGAATCTCCATCTTCTTCATAGCCACTGTATAAATACTGCTCTCCCCTGAGCCTTCTTTCCTCGAGGCTGAACCAACCCAGTTCTCTCTGTCCTTCTTCCTATGTCAGGCTTCCCAGTTCTCTGATCACCTTGGTGGCCCTTCTCTGGACCAAACTGTCCACAGCTTCTTCATATTTCCAGGACCAAAACTTTGTCTGAACTCCTCTTGAGTGCATGAAGCTTTGCTATAGCTTATGCAGCTGCAACACAATTAGTTAACAACCAGGGAACTTATCTAATTTGGGTTAGCTTTTTGTTTTATACAATTGCCTAGCACCTACTGTTACATTTATAGACAGCAATAATAAGTAGTTATTCTTATATGACCTACAACCCTTGCAAAAATGCAGGGATGGGGTGGCTGCAGGGGCCAGAGAGCACAGACACAGGACAATACTAGGCCCCATAACAGCTCTCCTGTGCTTAATTACTGGTCATCAAGGGGATGCAGCCTTGGGGGCTGGCTAAAACCAGTTTTATAGGCAGCTATATATAAAGGAAAGAACAAGTACTCAACGTATGTGAAACACACCACGTGTAATAAATCCAGATGTAATGTGGAATCACAAAGAATAAAGAGCAAGGTGCACAGAGTGTTAACAGGGATACAAAAATGATCCCAAAGGGACCCAAGGCAAGGAGGAAAGAAACTGTCAGCATCCTCCTGCCAGGGAGGGTCTGGGATGCTGATAACCAGCACATCTGGAGGTGTCAGCCCAGCCCTTGTGGGGAGGGAGGCAGGGATTACGCCATGGGGCAAGCATCTTCAACAGTGTAAACAGAGCCAAGGTACACCCACATGTTGGCTGCCTTCAGAACACAGAAGGACAGACAGAAATCATCACACACAGACTTCTTCTTGAGAAGAAAACAAGTACCGATGAAAACAAATGGGGAAAAAAAAAGAAGTGCCTACAGTTAAATCATCAAGGTGTCTAATTACATACAAAAAACAAGAACACTCACTTTCATTTACAGACTTAAAGCTGATCAGTTACTTTAAAGTCCCAAAAGAGGCAATAATTTTTTGAAGAATGCTTTTCACAACTCCCTGTATTTAAAATAGACAAATTGGAAGAACTGGAGGATCAGAATTATCCATCATGTCTCTACTGGATATTCCCCACTTTTGAGAGTATTTTGCTAAGTACCATCTCGACATACAGCAACGTAAATGAACAGTAATTTGTGATGCATTCTGGAAGTACTTGGAAAAGCAATGGACTGAAAACAAATTGAAAAGGGTGAACTGATAAAAGATCCCCTGAGAAATCACCAAAACCATTTTCTGAATCTTCAAATGGTTTTCAGTTTTATAAATTGGTAATATTATCAAATTTTCCATACAGAACAAGAAACCTTAATCTGTCAAGTCTTGCCAAACCCAGGTTTTCCACCATTTCTGTTAATTTGATTAACATAAAAAATGCACAGTTTATCTTGAGAAGGAATGAATCACTAGGATATTGGAGTTTTACTTCACTTAGCCTAAGGACTGTCTAATTAAGAAACGCTTTGCTTCACTGACTTTTCAATTGTTACCAACCAGTTTGAGTTGATTATAAAATAAGTTCAACTCATGTAAGATCCACAAAGATGTTTGTTTTCCCCTGGTACATTTAATAAGTTTGAGAGGAGTGAAACACTGGGAGTTAGCAGTGGGTCTGCTAAGCTCCTACCACCACTAAAACCCCAAATCCCTCCCCCCAAAAGCTCCACACGTGCTTTTAGAAGCCTCCTGTGTCGAGATCCCATCAGTATAGAATGAATGAAGTAAATCTGGGACTCGTACAAACTTTAGAAATAGTTTTCTTCCCGGAATTTCATATTCCTACACTTCAGCAACTTCTACTATTGCTATTAATTGCATATTTTGTATTGAAACATGATTATTGCAAAAACCAAACAAAATAGAGAACACAACACAACTGCAAGGTGACAGAATACTGTCTCCCTATCCTAAGTAAATCACAGAAACAGAAATTGAACTATTAAGCAATAGAGAGAGAGGGAAATTACTCAGTAATTCTTCTTTCGCAGTACATCCAGAGCTTAGTTCTGTAATACAAGTTCTTTAATGCACTCATAAAACTTTTTAAGTCCTTTTCAGTTGTAATACCCTTCTAAAACCAGAAGAAGCTCAATGCCTTTACTGGTCACCATATGACACTCCTGAGCACAAATGCTGACCTCTAACGGTCCACTCAGGTTTTTCCACCTATTCTGGGAGAGAAAGAGCCAGCTCCAGACAAGTAAAAAAGCACCAGTCCAAATTATTAAAGTGCTAAACTTAAGGACATTAACTTCAACAGGAATTTATCTCCCTCCTCTTCCTCCACCCATCTTTTCCACATGCAAATACTGTAGTTTTTCTAGAAAAGGAAGGAGCAAAAGAATTTACTTGTATCACATCAAAACATATGCACTGATGGGGCCTCAGCGAGGAACAAGTATTTTATTAGGAAAACTTTCTGCAGCTGCTGACTTAATATATGCATTTCTTTTAGGTTTAACAGCTTTTGGTGAATTAGACTGCTATATGCTTTTAAAAGCCAATGTTTAAACTTATCTGACTCCGTGCCAGCAACACTTAAGAGTCACTTTCAGCAGCAGATCTCAAAAGGAAAAAGTTGCTGTAAGTCCCAGGTGAGAGCTGAGGAAAGGGCAGTCCCAACAGGTAATACGCAGGGCAGCCCTGCCACCAGGACAAGGGATTATGTTTGTAAATCCCGTAGGGAGGAGGCTCTGGCTGTCGGTCTCATTTCCACCGACCCCTCTGGTGTGAGCACCCTTACCTCCTTCAGCCTGGCCATTCCTGAAACCGCCTCTCCCCTTCCCAAACGGCAAGCGAGGGATTGTCCTTCACTGGGGAGAAGTCCTTGAAGAACATATAGAATACTATTTTTAATTACCACTTTTTAAAAAAAACTAACGACTCCACGTCTCAAGCGCAGTCACTTAACCCTGCGCCAAACGGTCTCTGAGGGCAGGGCCCGAGCTCCCCCACACGCAGGGCTCCGCAGAGGGCCCGCTGCCGGGGAGGAGGCCCCTCCAAACCTCAACTCCCCCCGCCCCCGGGCCCCTACCGCCCTCCCCGCTACTCGCTTCAGGCCCCAGCCGGTCAGCCCGGCCCACACCGCCAGGCCGGGAGTAACACCCGCGGCTGCCCCCCCCACCTCAAGGCGAGGCCTAGGCCCGCTCCGAACTCCAGCAGCCCCCAGGATAAAACGCACACACCCTCCAGCTCCTCCCTCCGCCTCACGACGGCCCCGTCGCCCCCCGCCAGCCCCGGCCCGGCCCCACCGTCGGTACCTGCCCGCCCGCCGGGCGGACGCGGCGGCGGTTGCCGCGCTACGCTTAAAGGGGCGACTGCCAGCGGCTGCCCCGGCAACGGCGCGGAGGAGGAGGCGGGCTCTCCTCGTCAGCCATTGGCTAGCCGTCCTGCCAGTTTGACGGTCCGCGGCGGCTGATTGGTAGGAGCCGCCGGGGGGCACCCTCTCTCCCCATTGGTGGGAGGCTACATTCCGGCTGCTGATTGGTTAAGGCGCCTGAGGGGGGATTGAGGGGGGCTCAACGCTCTGTCGCCGCCATTTTGGGCTTAGAGGGACGAGGGGGTTTAATTGAAGGAGGCGGCCAGTGGAAAGTCAGAGAGGCGCCCGAGGAGGGTTGGGGATGAAGGCAGCGGTCCCTTGGGCTTGTGGGGACTGGGGGGTTTAATCGAAGGAGGCGGCCAGTGCAAGGCCAGAGAGGCGCCCGGGAGAGCGGGGGGTGAAGGCATTGTGTGGTAATGAGCCTTCCCCCCTCATAACCCCTCCGAGGAGCGGGGCCGAGGGAAGCCTTGGGTGGCTTCAGGCACTTAAAGTCATCTGGGGTTTAAAAAAGAGGGTTTGGGTCAGAGCAACGTCTGTGAGTAAGGACTGATCAGAGGTGGCAGCAAAAGGGGAAAAAAAATACTCTTTGCTTTAATATTTAAGCAGGATGGGAAGCTAGGTGAATAACCAGAAAATGACAGCTTTTATGTATATATATATATATATATACACATATACACACACACATGCACTCTGTGTGATGTGATTTAAAACCAAAACTCCCCTGAACCAGCAGGAAAGAAAAAAAGGTGTGATACCCAATGATAAATACCCCAGAACTTCCAGCAAAATGGATTATACTGACAAAAGGATAACAGTACTGTGTAAAACTAGCAAATAAGCTTGAACTAAGGGGCAGCCTTAATCTAAAAAGGCTGTTGTGTTTTATTCCCCAAAGCAGGAGGAGGGTTTCTAAACCTCGGCTTTTATTACTCCAAGTTACTGCTTTTTCTTTTTTTTTCCCTAATGCTAAAATTTAATAACAAATGTAGTCAACTAACCTTTCTGGAGAGAGGAAAGGAAAAAGAAACAAGTAGCAGATCTTTCTTGCCTCACTGAGCTTACTGATGGAATATGTTTTGATAGCCCAGTGATGAAAGCGACATAAAAAATTGGGTGGAGCAGAATAAAACAGAACATTTCATACAAAAGTTCTAGTCTGCCTGCACGGGAAGGCATAAATGGGACATTCAGGAAATGGAGACACGTTTGCACTTGACAGAAACATGTCTCTGCAGTTCTGAATGTTCAAAATTACCACTCATGGACCACTAAATAAAAATAAACTGGAGAAAACAGGACAAGGTACCAGTGTTGTTTCCCAAGGTGATGTTTTCAGGCAAAACCCCTCACCTTCTTCACAATAAAATACAAGGAAATAAGTGAGAAAATGCAGTTTGAATGCACTTGAAATTAAAAGATTGCCATCGCTCCAGAATAAAAATTTCAGAAGGAAAAATTGTATCCGTTTCAGTGGAAAAAGAAAAAAAAAGTACGATTATGAAAGTCAGAATTGAGAGATTCTCAAAACTGACTTAGGCATTGTGCACAAGAACTCTGAATATGCTTAATTAAATTTCTGGAAAATGCAGTTTAATGAGCAGGCTGGAATGCAATCACAAACACAGCATAAACTCCAGCAAAAGAAGAGATGGGAACAGGTATTTCAAAAGCATGAGAGCACCTGGGAGGCACAGACCCGACATGAAGTCTCCCAAGCTGAACGGAGCTTTTAATTTTTTGATCCTAAAATCCCAGAAAATAGGCATGAAGCGTGCAAAAAAAACCCCCAACAGCCAGGCTGTGAATGCTGTCATTTTGATTGTCTCCCTAATTGCACTTAATATTTTTGCTATATTTGCATTACTATTATGAAATTGGTTTTAAAAAAAAAGAACGATAAAAACTCGTGGATAATTTTTAAAATTAATTCTCCTGTGGCTTTGTATAGCTCACCCTTGTGCTGAACAGCTAGAGCATATAATTCATCACGGCGACGCTGGCAGAGAATCATTGATGTCCTTCAAAAAGATCCAGAGAAATGCGGAATAACAAAGACGGAATAATTTTATTGCTTGCAACTGGAGGGAATGTATTGCTTGTGTCTGGCAGCAGGCCAGGCCAGCAGCTGAAATGCTCTTGCTGCTGTAAATAGGATGAAAGGGATGCATAATCCATCTCCATGCCCACTGTAGCTAGGAAAATTATAAGCAGGAAAAGCAATTAAAAACAAAAAAAAAAGAAATGATGAGAGAAAGCATTAAAAAACGTGGAAGAGACTTATTTTTTAATGTCGATAGTTTATAGACTTAATTGTCATGGCTAAGAATTTGGGGCTGGGTTAGCAACTAACCAAAAGTTATTGAATATAGGTGATACAGGTATGGAATTTAGGCAGTGTGTGTATTTAATACAGGTATTGAGCACAGATATTCTGAACAGGGACCTTTTTTTTCAGAACAAATGACATCTCACCAGACTTCCCCATCAACTGCTCCATCCAGAGTAACGCTGATTTACTGGAATCAGCTGCTGAACTGGAATAAGTTCAGATGTTGTGCAGTATCAGCACGGAGGATAAATTGATGGAAGTTTGTTAATCTAAAACCTACAAGTAACGTATTTAAGGTGTTACCCACTACGTAACAGTTGATGCAGTGCAGATAAATGCTGTGGTATTTCACTTTCCCTTGGAGAGGACAAATGTATAAATCACCTGAGCAAGGAGTAGTGTTTTGCAGTTTTCTTCTGTCTCTGTGAAGCAAATCCGATGTCTTAACTGCTTGCTTGGGTGGGAAAGTCACTGAAACAGAGTTATTTCATCCAAGAGCGGGATGGGAAAGTAGAAGGCTTGAAAGGAGGTGTTTGAGGTTCAGAAGGGAGGGTGGAAACCTTGGGATCCTAAATTGGGTCATGGTATCACCCGGTTTGGTATTCCCAACAGCCATAGAATCAGCTGCTGAACTGGAATAAGTTCAGATATTGTGCAGTATCAGCATGGGGGATAAATCGATGGAAGTTTGTTAATCTAAAACCTACAAGTAACGTATTTAAGGTGTTACCCACTACGTAACAGTTGATGCAGTGCAGATAAATGCTGTGGTATTTCACTTTCCCTTGGAGAGGACAAATGTATAAATCACCTGAGCAAGGAGTAGTGTTTTGCAGTTTTCTTCTGTCTCTGTGAAGCAAATCCGATGTCTTAACTGCTTGCTTGGGTGGGAAAGTCACTGAAACAGAGTTATTTCATCCAAGAGCGGGATGGGAAAGTAGAAGGCTTGAAAGGAGGTGTTTGAGGTTCAGAAGGGAGGGTGGAAACCTTGGGATCCTAAATTGGGTCATGGTATCACCCGGTTTGGTATTCCCAAAAGTGATAAAGCCCCCCAGGCTCACTGAGATGAGTGGAACCCACACTCACTGCATGTTACACATCGCTATCGATGGGAAATCCCTGATGCACAGAGAAAATGCCATTGATTTCCACTGGCTGGGGCATATTACAGTGGCTGTACAAAAAAACCAAATACCTTTTGGCATCTTCAGCTTTCACATTTTAATGCCATTGATTTCCACTGGCTGGGGCATACGGGACAGGAACTATTACAGTGGCTGTACCAAAAACCAAATACCTTTTGGCGCCTTCAGCTTTCACATTTCGTCATGGTATCACCCGGTTTGGTATTCCCAAAAGTGATAAAGCCCCAAGTGATAACTGAGATGAGTGGAACCCACACTCACTGCATGTTACACATCACTATCAATGGGAAATCCCTGAGGCACAGAGAAAATGCCATTGATTTCCACTGGCTGGGGCATACGGGACAGGAACTATTACAGTGGCTGTACCAAAAACCAAATACCTTTTGGCGCCTTCAGCTTTCACATTTCCTGATGTTTTCCCTCAGAATCGGCTGTAGGATCCTGCCTTGCACGTTGCAATATAAGCATAAACATCTACACGCATGGCTCTGTGTACACACCAGAGGCAGTAACTGGCATCTGCTTTATTAAAAATCCAGGAATTTATACTAAAGACTATAAATATATATATTTTTTGGCTCAAAGCAGTGCCTCAGATCCGGGTAGCCAAGTTCAGGCTGCTGTTTCCAGTAGCAGAGTTCCCCCTCTCCGCTGCTATAAAAGTGACTAAGATCTCTCTAATTATTAGAGCCTGAGTGTGGGTGGAGTGAGGGTCCAGCTGAAGGTTTTTTTCCCTAACATATGTTGGAATATTCTCCAGTTTGGAAGATCCGTTGTCTGTCAGCACATACTTCTTTTTGCTCTCAACTATCTGCAATCATATCATCAAAATATTTTAAATCCTAACGCAAATAAAATTAAATGTCAGTCTGTTTCAGTGCTATAAATATTCATGATCTCCTTGTGCTTTTCAACGCATTTGTCAAAAATAAGCTGTGGTTTTGTTGCGGGCCGGCTGCTTTTCTTCCTGCACGCTCACCTGCCTTGAGAAAGTCCAAAGGTCTCTCTCAAAGCTTGTCTTCCTCGAAGTGGGCTCTGAAGTGACCCAAAATCTTTTCACTCTTTCTTTTCTCAAGTGCTCCCGAGTCACCTGCTGAAAAGCAACCGCTCACCTTTTACAATTCCCTGTTATAATTCTTTGAAAGAATGTCTGTCGGCGTCACTTTTCGTACCGTGGCTGGTTGTGACCTTCTAAAGGGGGTTTTCTTGACGGCGGCGGCGCTGGAGCTGTTACTGACACCCCCTTTACAGATTTCTTGAAATCCTGTGTTTTAGGATACCTGCTTGGATTTTGAGCTCACAAGCGCCTTGTGGAGAGAATCGAGGTGAATAACAGAAATTGCAGGAATATAATCACAGGAATATAATTTCCAATGTGACGATTTAACATCCCGCATAATAAAACAAGACGCTCCATCGCTACAATATGAAGCTTTAACTGCTTTTGTTGTGGATATAGGTGTGTTTTAACAATTAAAACAATGAAATTACTGAATTACTTACGGGCTAGCAACAAATATTTAATAAGCAATTTAAATAACAAAAAAAAAGCCCAGTAAAACCTGGGAAGGGGAAGAAGATGCTCAGGAAACAACTCTTGAATCTTTGATTAGAAAAACCCGCTATTTGAATGAGACATTTCAGTTAAGGACGTGGTTCTCCAGAAGACATATGCTACTGGGAGGAAAATTTCATGCAGATTGTTTGGGATCTGGCAGTTTTATGTTAAATGCTGCGTTTGTTTTTAGCAGGTTTTAGTAATGTTTTTCTAGAAAACCGCTTTTTGAAGGACAAACGTGGTATCTCTGGACTTGTTTCTACTGCTTTTGCATAATCTACCATTTCATATGCACAATATGTGCATTATTCTTTGACAAAAAAAATAATGCAGTGACCAAATAATTTTGACATATTCTTTAATCAAAAGCATGTGTGTTTCTTCTGAACATCCATCTCTTTTGGCTTTAAAATTCATTTCTATTGCTAGGATAGCAAATGAATTTTGTTCTGTCTCTGCAGAGTTTAGTGATATAAATTATGTTGCAGAGAAATAAGGTCAAATGTATCTTTGAAACCTGTAAAGAGAATGGATGTTCTATCAGAATAAATTTGGCCTTAGTGTTGAACACAGCTTTTATGAAAACGTATTTATTGTCCCAGTTGTACAGGTGTGGTATGGGGACGAAGGAAAATCTCCCCCTTAAAAAAAACCCCTTCATTCAAAATATAAACACATCTTATTAGTGTTAAACTCGGAAAGAGGCCCAAGCAACTCACGCCATTTCTATGCACCTGATTGTATCGTCAAAATCTTATTTTTTTCTTTAATTTTTAATGCAAAATGGAACGCTTCCAGGGAGGAGGGAGAAGTGCCAGCGTCTCAGCCCACGCTCTTACGTATCACAGACTGTGGGCAAGCAGGAGGTAGGGATTTGTGCCCACTCGCCTAGAGGAGGGATTTGAAACTTGGGTCCCCAGATTTCTGGATGTGCCTCCCAAGTCAAGCTTGTTAAGGGAGATGTGGGCACCTTGTGGGCATCTCATGTGGGCATCTTGTGGGCATTTCATGTGGGCATCTCTTGTGGTTATCCATGAGATACATCCTGAGCTGCCTGTGACCATGAAGGCTGAGATGCCTCTGAGCAGAACACGTGCCTTGGGCACCGCTGATTAGGACAGCAGCTTGGAAACAGCATTCTTGACTTAATTACCTTAATTTGTTAAAATCCTATTTAGGGTGAGTCTGAGCCTTTTACAGCTTGAAATGTATAAACTCTTGCAACGTATGCATCAGCTTACTGGTATTCTCTTTGTTGGAATTAAATATTGTTAAACCAGCATCCTTTTCGCCTTCTCAGGATTTGCAGTAGTTTAACTTTTTGGGGCAATACAAAAGCTAGACTATTCTATTATTCATGTTGTGTCTCCATCCTGTGCTTCAAGAATGCTTTGATTGATGAAGACTGCTTTCTTGATGTTTCTTTCCCGTTCTGTTTTTATAACCGAAACTCTCAATCCTCTCCTAAGACCTGGCAAATAATGAGACCAGTCCCTGTGTAGGTGGCAGAAGAGCAAGGACAGTGACTGGGGCAGCCCTGGGTGGCAGATGAACAAACAGGGGAGGAGTATTTCAGGTAGTTCAAGCAAATTCCTGGTCCTGCTCAGAGGGATTGAAGGACTGCACAAGGGATGTTTGCAAAGGCTAATGTTAGGCTCGAGGGGGCTAGTCCTCTAACCCGTATCATCAATAAAAATTGAGAGATGACCATGCAGATAGAGCAGGGGCAGGTGGCTTTGCTCTCACATGCTTTCTCTCTTTCTGTCCACCACACAAGGAACCTTCTGGAAGCCCAGCACTGTTACACAAACTGCCTCCCAGCTGGATGCACCTTCTGAAGTGTGGTGAGCCAGCTACTTCCAGGAGGGGGAAGGTGGTGATGGGGAATGCTTCCGCAAAAAAGGGTTGGAGGAGAACCACAAAGATGCTCCAAGGGTTGGAGCACCTCTGCTATGAAGACAAGCTGAGAGAGTTGGGGATGTTCAGCTTGGAGAAGAGAAGGTTCTAGGAGAGAGATGACCATGCAGATAGAGCAGGGGCAGGTGGCTTTGCTCTCACATGCTTTCTCTCTTTCTGTCCACCACACAAGGAACCTTCTGGAAGCCCAGCACTGTTACACAAACTGCCTCCCTGCTGGATGCACCTTCTGAAGTGTGGTGAGCCAGCTACTTCCAGGAGGGGGAAGGTGGTGATGGGGAATGCTTCCGCAAAAAAGGGTTGGAGGAGAACCACAAAGATGCTCCAAGGGTTGGAGCACCTCTGCTATGAAGCCAAGCTGAGAGAGTTGGGGATGTTCAGCTTGGAGAAGAGAAGGTTCTAGGAAAACCTTCGAGCCCCTTCCAGTCCCTAAAGGGGCTCCAGGAGAGATGGGGAGGGACTCTGGATCAGGGAGGGGAGCCATAGGATGAGGAGTAATGGTGTTAAACTGAAAGAGGGGAGAAAATTTCTGGGGAAGAACTTGTTTGGTGTGAGGGTGGTGAGAGCCTGGCCCAGGTTGCCCAGAGAAGCTGTGGCTGCCCCATCCCTGGAGGGGTTCAAGGGCAGGTTGGACGTGGCTTGGAGCAACCTGGTCTGGTGGGAGGTGTCCCTGCCCAGGGCAGGGGGTGGCACTGGATGGTCTTGAGGGTCCCTTCCAACCCAAACCATTCTATAAAGCCGATTCTCCTCCTTTCTCTCTCTCCTGCACTGTACATGCTCATGAATTCACTGCAGTTCTGGATACGGAGAAGGTGTCAATTTGTAATTGGGGCTTTTGGTCCATTTTAGTTAAAGTAATAAAAAGATGATGATAAGTCATTGGGGGTTTAGTTTGAAGAGGAAAGTGGCATCACATCTTTCTGTGCTACAAGTGAAACATAGCTGCTGAAAAAAGGTGGTTCTGGTGTTGAAAAACTAGAAAGGCTTCACAAACACCTTTCAAGAATCACTGGGGTCCCTGAAACTTGATGTTACAGGGAGAGATACCCGAGATTCTATACAAAAGAGTTGAGAGATGATTTGACAGCGAGTTCTGTTGTTCTTGGGGGTAGGTGGCTTTTTGCCTAGCATTAAAAAAGCACAATGAACCTCACTAGTTAGAAGTCAGAAGTAGTTCGAAGCAATAAAACGCACATTTTTAACAGTAACTAGCATTAAAAAAGCACAATGAACCTCACTGGTTAGAAGTCGGAGGTAGTTCGAAGCAACAAAACACACATTTTTAACAGTATAAGGAAGTGCTTTTACCCAGATGAAGTGAGCAGAAGAGATGGGGGAGTTTTAAGTCATGAGTGCCCCAAGCTCTCTGCTGAGCGTGAGCAGAAGAGATGGGGGAGTTTTAAGTCGTGAGTGCCCCCAGGTCTCTGCTGAGCCCCGCTGCTGCAGGTGGCTGCTCTTACAGGAGCCTAGAGGAGAAGGTGAGGGGCTGTATCTCGGGTACTTCGGGGTAAGTCTGCTGTTTTTAGTCAAGCTCCTCTACGCTGGTAACTGAAGTTGCTCTTCTGGGGAAGGGGGAATTGTATCAGGCTGAATTACCACGGCAGTGTTTGCCAGAACTGGTGGGTTGTGTCCTCATTACACCATGAGAACAATATGAAAGTCCTAGTTGAGTGTGACTCCGTGTCACTTGGTGAAACGAGCGTGACAGAGCAGCTGGAGTAGCTCTCAAAAGCAGGATGCTGAAATCAGCCAAGCTCGTGCCTTTAGCTGGATCCTGGCTCCAAGGTCATTTCCAGTCTGGAGCAGCCTCTGTGTGACTGGGATAGCTGGGTGCCTGTGCCAGGGGGATAATTAGGTCCTGATCACTTGAACATAACCTGTAATTAAGTAGGTGTTAGGGTTACATCAGTGATGTATGAGCCAGCAATGCACCCTTGTGGCAAAGGCAGCCCACGGCACCCGGGGCTGCAGGAGAGGGGGGACCCTTCTCCTCTGCTCAGTGCTGGTAGGGCACATCAGGAGGACTGGGACCAGTTCTGGGCTCACCAGTGCAAGAGAGACATGGACCTACTGGAGGGGCTCCAGTGATGGGGTGATGAAGGGGTCGAGACATCTGACATAGGAGGAGAGGCTGAGTAGGCTGAACTGTTCAGCCTGGAGATGGCTCTGGGGGGACTCATCAATGCCTACAAATACCTGATGTGGGGAGTAAAGAAAAAGGAACCAAACTCTTCTCAGTGGTGCCCAGAGACAGTACAAGAAGCAATGGGCACACTTGACTCATCAATGCCTACAAATACCTGATGTGAAAAAGGAACCAAACTCTTCTCAGTGGTCCCCAGAGACAGTACAAAAAGCAATGGGCACACTTCGAAATACAGAAATTCCATTTAAACATAAGAAAACACTTTTTACTGACCAGGTGATCAAAGACAAGAAGTTTACCCAAGGAGGTTCTGGAGGCTCCATCCTTGGAGATCCTCAGAACCTGAGTGGACACAGTCCTGGACGACCTACTCCGGCTGGGTTGGACTAGATGATCTCCAGAGGTCCCCACAGCCTCAGCCATTCTGTGATTCTGCCACACCAGAATGTGTGTTACATGCAAGGGGTGCTGGGGCTGATGACACTCACCCTGAGAAGATACTTTGTCACTTGGATTCTCATGTGTGCAATGTTTTGATTAGGACTGTGGCATCAGCGCCCAACTGCTCTTGATTAACCCCTTGGAATTTCTTCTGATGGGGCTCTTCCTCCATGTCTTATTTCATTTTAGGACTCAGCCCCCAATCTAGAAATTTAATGATGTTTTTTGTTCTTAGGTGCTTGAGCTTGCACTTGGCTTCTGCACTAACAAAAATGGATGTTTTTTTCTCAACAATCACTCTGTGTAACAGAACTGTTGCCTTTGTTGTTTTCCACATTAGCAATTTGTGTGTCATATTGCAAATTTTATGTGCAATAATGCTATGTTTTCATCCAGGGCATTGATAAACATCTTGAAAAAGTGGGTGCCAAAACGGATCCCTCTATAAGCTCACAAAATCTGCAGTCCCTTGGACTGAAAACACTCCAACTACGGTATATTTTTATGACCTAGTTGTTAACTAGTTTTAAAAATTATCATTTATTTATGTGTTACATTGACTTTGTTTAGAGTTATTTTTTTAACGCAGGATTATGTCACATGTTTGGTAAAGACACTATTTCAGCCCCGATCTTCATTATCAGTCTAATGCTTAATCTCATTAAAACGGTATCAAATTTGTTTGACAGCCTGAGTTCCTGGGAAACCGTGTCGACTGACATTAATAAATCCGTAATCCGTTAATTCTTTCATTAGTACCCCGTATCAGAGTTTCTCTTCGTTTGCTTAGTGACACTTGCTGCTGAAGCTGCCTGTGCTCACCCAAACGATTAGATTTATCAGCTAAAAAATATCGGTTCAGCGTTAACTTTTTCTCTCTACAAAGTCTGAAATTCAAGCAGTGGAAGTGCCATCCCCGACCCCACCCGCCAGCAGAAGCAGAGGATGGAAGGAGGGTTTTTCTTCCGTTCCTTAATTGCCGTTTTTTCTTCGCTTCCTTAATTGCCGGGTTTTTTTGGGTTCCTTCGCCCTTCTCGCAGTAGCGCAGCGATGCTCTAGGTGGGGCTTCAGCACCGGCAGAGGCAGCTCACCCCCCCCCCCCAGCAAACCCACCCCTTCCAGCCGATGGAGGGGGGTTGAAATAGCTTCATCCCAGCTTTAAATTTGTCTGGTCCTGTTTATCTTCCCTTAGAATCAGTATCCGTGTGGAAAAACGTGCGTGGAGGAGGTTTGCATGGGTGTAGACTTGTTAGCAGGAGATACATCCACAAGTCCTCTAAACTATTTTGGACATGTCAACCTCCCTTCTTCCTGCGTTAGTGTAGAAGACAGGGGGAGGTCATCCTGCCCCTCTGCTCTGCCCTGGTGAGGCTGCACCTGGAGCACTGTGTCCAGTTTTGGATTCCCCAGTTCAAGAAGGACAGGGAACTGCTGGAGAGATTCCAGTGGAGGTTACAAAGATGAGCAAGGGACTGGAGCACCTCTCTGATGAGAAAGGCTGAGAGTCCTGGGGCTGTTTAGACTGGAGAAGAGAAGACTGAGAGGGGACCTCGTCAATACTTATCAATGTCTAAAGGGCAGGTGTCAGGAGGATGGGGCCAGGTTCTTCTCAGTTGTGCCCAGTGACAGGACAACAGGTAACGGGCACAAGCTGGAACACAGGAAATTCCATCTGAACATGAGGAGGAACTTCTTTGCTGTGAGGGTGGCAGAGCCTTGGAAGAGGCTGCCCAGGGAGGTGGTGGAGTCTCCTTCTCTGGAGACATTCCAAACCCACCTGGACACGTTCCTGTGGGACCTGCTCTGGGTGACCCTGCTCTGGCAGGGGGTTGGAGGAGATGATCTCCAGAGGTCCCTTCCAACTCCTACAACTCTGTGGTTCTGTGAACCATAGAATAGCTTGGGTTGGAAGGGACCTTTAAAGGTCCCCCACTTAGGGCTCCACTTGGGGATGGAGTCACCCCATCTGGCAGTGCAGATCAGCACAGGTCAGGAAATGGGTCTCCAGAAAAAGCCCTGGGGTCCTGGTGGACAAGAGGTTGAACATGAGTCAGTGATGCACCCTGGGATCCCCAGTACAAGAAAAACACTGAAAACCTGGAGTGAGTCCTGTAGAGGAGCACCAAATTTAGGTTAGGTATTAGGAAGAACTTCTTTGCTGTGAGGGTGGTGAGAGCCTGGCCCAGGTTGCCCAGAGAAGCTGTGGCTGCCCCATCCCTGGAGGGGTTCAAGGCCAGGCTGGATGGGGCTTGGAGCAACCTGGTCTGGTGGGAGGTGTCCCTGCCCAGGGCAGGGGGGTGGAAATGGCTGTTCTTTAACCCAACCCAAACTCAATTCTATGATTCTGTGATACTAGTCTCTTATTCCAAAACTGGGGGCTGTAGCCAGACCAGCAGAGCTCCCCGCCCTTTGCTGCCCCCAGACCGTGCATGGGGACCTTTGGGCTGGGGACAAACCATGGCAGTGGCCATCCTCACAGTTTCACAGTGAAGGAGATCAAGTTCCAGCATCTAGAATGCTTTAAGTAAATAAACACAGTTTCCAGAAATAGAAACATAAAATATAAACATGGAAAATAAAACCCCTTTTTGAAACAGAAAACTGAATATTCAGAACCAAACTAAAGAGTTCTTAACATTTGACTGATTTTCTGTGATAACACGTATCTCATTATTAATTCCTTATCGCTGGTGAAGATCCATTCATATTAAGATTTATAAAACACGATGACATGATGATTTATAAAACATGATGAAAAGAATTGCTCACTTTTTCCCTTATAGAAGACAGCATTTACTTTATATTCATTTTTAAGCAGGTTTCCTGGAAAAACAGGAAGCTGAGAATCTTTCCTGCGCCTTGCAAGTTCCCAGTGTCATTCCTGGGGGGTGGAATATAATCCAAAGCAACTGAAAATGCCCTGCCATCAGCCTGTCTCTGTTTAATCTATTAGCTACTCAGCTGTATATTGTATTATCTGACACACAGCACTAAGCAGCTTAGCTGTCCGAGATCATATTAAATATGTTGGGTTTAGCCTAATTCTGCAGTGCCCCACGAGGAGACACCCTGGTGTCCATCTGGAGCCCTTCTGAGCCAGTTTGGTTCTACACAGGGATGGGGACCCTCCTGCGTGGCTCATGGAGGAGAATATTCTTTCTTTTGGGGGAGAATATTCTTTTCCATCATCTGGTCCTTCCTTCCTTCTCTAAAAACCCTTTTTTCAGCTCCTGTTCCTGCACTTACGAAATGAAACATTCAAGCGAGCCCATGCCCTAGAAAACAAAAATATCCCTCTAGCAGATCATCCAGAAGTTTATAGGTTAGAATGGAACTGCCTTTAATGAGTTCTGCTGGAAAAAAACCACAGTTTAAAAAGAACTCCTACCCTGCATTTTCCATACTTTAAAAATACATCTTTTTACTATTTTGTTAATAGCTCACTGGAAGATTTACAACCACATCTACTCCCTCTATTTTCTCTTCAATTACTTGTAAAATTCATGTCACCTTGCAAAAAACCCCTGAATAATCAGGTTTCTCTTGAGTCTGCCAAAAGCCCCTGACACTAATACATGGTGCCTCTTTTTGACACCTCTCTGAGGTTGAAGGGATGAAGGCTCTGTCCTGACAGGTCCTCGCAGCCCCCTCTCCATCGTGGCTCCAACTGTTCCTGGCACGGATGCCTGGGCTCCTTTTGCTGTTTGGGGAGCTCCATCTGCAGCTCAGGGATCAATCACCAACTGAATTTTACCCAATATATCTGGATAGGTTTGATGGGGATGATGAATGTGATAGAATCATTGAACCATAGGTTGGAAGGGACCATTAAGATCATCTGCTCCAACCGTCAACCTAACTCTGATAAAAAACCATCACTCAACTATGTCACTAAGCACTGTGTCAACCCTCAGCAGTCACTGCCAAGAAAATAGCAACATTATTTAAAAAGAAAATATATCTGCTCAGGCTTCTTCTCCTTATAAACTCTAAAATGCCTATTTTAAAGTCCTTTTGGTGGGAAATTACATTGGCTGTTGGAGTGAAAGGTCCTATGACCTCAATCGAGATGGGTGCCAGCGCCGGGAAAACAGGATAGAGTGGTGCCATTTCCATGGGATTTAAAATTAACCTCATTGCCTGATTGGCTTACATTGCTAATCCGATATACCAGGGCTAAATATAGCCTTTGAAGACAATGTCTTTCCACGCAAATAATCACTGCAGGCTAAAAATGGGTAAAAATGGAAATGAAGAAAGAAAAATGTTAAATTAAATTCTAGACAAACTGTCATCTTGCTAGAATATTGATCTGAAACTGTGCATAGAGAAGACACCTGCAAGGGAGAGGGAAAAAATAAATAGAGAAATTAGTAGGTTTGAATAGCTATTTATAAAGGGAGAGTTTCTGATGCTGTCAGCAATTTCTGTCAAAGATCTACCTTCAGAGGCATCGCTGCTGACTTTCAGACATTTCATGTTTTATTACTGCATTTCCATCATTAACTATGAATGGTGTCCCTGGATGATCTGCAGGAGCTATGAATCATTCATTATAACTAAAACAATTTTTTTTTTTTTTCATTAAAATAAATACGAAAGAGTTTCCGAAAAAAATGCGGACAGCAAAACCTTTAGGAAAGAACTCAGAATTGCAGATCAATGCTACAGAAAAGCTGCAAGGTCAGAGAAGGAACCAGAGAGTAGAGACCTGAGATTAAGACTCTATGCAGGTCTTTTTTTTTTGTTTTCTCCTCTAGTCTCCTAAATTCCCAAAGAATGTAAATGTAAAATGTATTATGTAGGCAGGTGCGATTCTAGTTTAATAAGTCCATAGTAATATTTTGTAGATAAAAGAGCTGCTTCTGTGTGAAAACCAGCTCTGTAGCACTAAACCTGTTTGGGAACAGTCTTTTATTTCCCATATTAGTGCAAGACGTGATTTTCCATGTGACAGACCAAAAAGACTTGCTTCGCTGACAAAGGTTCCTATCATCTCTGCTGGAATTCAGTGAGCTCCAAACATAGGAGAAATATTATGACCCAGTTCACTTGGTCTTATTTATTTGTTAGTATAACTTGTACCAAGAAGTATAAATAGCCTGGGGAGGTTCACGGCGCTGGTTTTGATCAGCCTCACAAGAAATTTGCCCTGAATCCCGAGGGGGTTCATTCTTAATACATGAATTCCAGCCAAAGGGAGAAACTGCATCTTCAGCTGAGATCCTCATTAAATCCAAGTCCCGTAAATAATCAGAATCATTCGGTTCAACATCTAGATGAAGTGTTCGGATGAACAAGTGAGGCAACCCAGGCTTGGAAGTGACAGCAACATGGAGATAGCGTGAAGATACCACAAGTAAAGCCGAATCGTGGCAAGATGGAGATGTCTATGGGTATAAAAACCATGATTAGCAATTTTGAAGAAGACATACCTGCTGCTACACATCAGGTTGGCTGCACAACTCAGAAGCAACCCAGGCTTCTTGACCTGTAGGCCAGTATCTGGCCACTGGGTCATGCTATGGAAAGTTTGAGAGGTCCTCACCAGTCTTATAAACTCTAAAATGCCTATTTTAAAGTCCTTTTGGTGGGAAATTACATTGGCTGTTGGAGTGAAAGGTCCTATGACCTCAATCGAGATGGGTGCCAGCGCCGGGAAAACAGGATAGAGTGGTGCCATTTCCATGGGATTTAAAATTAACCTCATTGCCTGATTGGCTTACATTGCTAATCCGATATACCAGGGCTAAATATAGCCTTTGAAGACAATGTCTTTCCACGCAAATAATCACTGCAGGCTAAAAATGGGTAAAAATGGAAATGAAGAAAGAAAAATGTTAAATTAAATTCTAGACAAACTGTCATCTTGCTAGAATATTGATCTGAAACTGTGCATAGAGAAGACACCTGCAAGGGAGAGGGAAAAAATAAATAGAGAAATTAGTAGGTTTGAATAGCTATTTATAAAGGGAGAGTTTCTGATGCTGTCAGCAATTTCTGTCAAAGATCTACCTTCAGAGGCATCGCTGCTGACTTTCAGACATTTCATGTTTTATTACTGCATTTCCATCATTAACTATGAATGGTGTCCCTGGATGATCTGCAGGAGCTATGAATCATTCATTATAACTAAAACAATTTTTTTTTTTTTTCATTAAAATAAATACGAAAGAGTTTCCGAAAAAAATGCGGACAGCAAAACCTTTAGGAAAGAACTCAGAATTGCAGATCAATGCTACAGAAAAGCTGCAAGGTCAGAGAAGGAACCAGAGAGTAGAGACCTGAGATTAAGACTCTATGCAGGTCTTTTTTTTTTGTTTTCTCCTCTAGTCTCCTAAATTCCCAAAGAATGTAAATGTAAAATGTATTATGTAGGCAGGTGCGATTCTAGTTTAATAAGTCCATAGTAATATTTTGTAGATAAAAGAGCTGCTTCTGTGTGAAAACCAGCTCTGTAGCACTAAACCTGTTTGGGAACAGTCTTTTATTTCCCATATTAGTGCAAGACGTGATTTTCCATGTGACAGACCAAAAAGACTTGCTTCGCTGACAAAGGTTCCTATCATCTCTGCTGGAATTCAGTGAGCTCCAAACATAGGAGAAATATTATGACCCAGTTCACTTGGTCTTATTTATTTGTTAGTATAACTTGTACCAAGAAGTATAAATAGCCTGGGGAGGTTCACGGCGCTGGTTTTGATCAGCCTCACAAGAAATTTGCCCTGAATCCCGAGGGGGTTCATTCTTAATACATGAATTCCAGCCAAAGGGAGAAACTGCATCTTCAGCTGAGATCCTCATTAAATCCAAGTCCCGTAAATAATCAGAATCATTCGGTTCAACATCTAGATGAAGTGTTCGGATGAACAAGTGAGGCAACCCAGGCTTGGAAGTGACAGCAACATGGAGATAGCGTGAAGATACCACAAGTAAAGCCGAATCGTGGCAAGATGGAGATGTCTATGGGTATAAAAACCATGATTAGCAATTTTGAAGAAGACATACCTGCTGCTACACATCAGGTTGGCTGCACAACTCAGAAGCAACCCAGGCTTCTTGACCTGTAGGCCAGTATCTGGCCGCTGGGTCACGCTATGGAAAGTTTGAAAGGTCCTCACCAGTTGTATCCCAAAGGGAATTCTGCTCTTTGGGTTCACTTTGATTCACAGTTGTCGTCTCACAGCCTGAATCTGCAACCCAGCTTGCTGAGTGTCATTCATTCACACAGATGAATTTTGATGTTTATTTGAGTGAATTCTCTAGTCTGAGTGAGGTCTACTCAACAGGAATGAGGACCCCAGATACCGGCGTTAGTGACGAGGTGGGGAGCAGGCAATGGAATGGAAATGAAAAAGCTGAACTGGCTCTGGAGTAATATGAAACAATAGTCTTCCTTTCTGTGAAGCCTTCTGTGAGGTCTTTGCTGGACCCTTCCTCGTCTTTGATGATGTGAGGGATCTCAGGAGGAAACCCCTGACACTGGCTTCCACTGCAGCCTGCTCTGCAGCCCAAACTGGTCTGTGTTATGGCCTTTTGTCTAGGTTCCCTTAAGAAATGCTGCATCCAATTATGATACCAAAGTATGCATTGTGCTGGGTTTGATATTTGTCAGATTTCCCTAGACTGCAGTCATCAACATTAAAAAGTTAAAACTGAGTCAAAGTTATCTCCTGTTATTTCAAATAGAACTGTTTTTTAGTAGCAAAAAGTGTAGCAAATAGACTGGGCATCACAAGTATTTACCCGCTTAGGCTCTGAAATAGCTGTGATATCATATTTGTCCATTTGTGGCCAAAAGACAACTTTTTTATATATAAGTTAGGAGACAATTCATTAAAAAAAAAAAAAGTTTTTTCAAAAAATTGTAGCTTCTTTTTCAGGAACTATCCAGAAGCAGCCTATGCTGACCAATTCACGGCTAAAATAATAGGTTGTGATTGAGACAGGTAAAATAGGCTAGTTTGTGTGCATTGCTCTTGTAAACCTTAAGATTTCAGGTGTGTTTCTACTTGCTAAACAACCTCCTTAATCATTTTCTGTTCTAAATTTTAGTCCAATCTTTAGCATTTTTACATAGCATATTCTGCACTCGAATTAATCCCCAAAAGCATCAGAGAGCAAAAGGTTGGTGTTAGGTTTAGCAACACACTTGTTTGGCCGTACCTTCGCTAGTTATTTTATATCTGCTCTTCTGAAAGTAATTCCAGTTCAGTCCAGCTACATTTAGAAGGAAATCAATAGCAGCTTTGACACACGCTTCCCCTTGCCACGCCGTTAGTACAACAGCGGACTGGTCCCCTCTGGCTGCACGATATGGCTGTTGCTTTAGTGAAACACAGAGTGTGTATCCAGAAGCGATGAATTTTGATGAATCAAACAAATAATATTTCTTGCTGCAAGATTAATTTTGCTAACCTCTCATAACTTCCCATTGGGCTTATCGTGTCTGTTTTCCAGATTTCCGATGAAGACCAGTTGTCCGCCTTTCACCATCCTTTTCCCAGTTAATTAAAAAACAAACAAAAAAATGGGGTTGAATTAGTTTTTTGTTCTTACCATCCAAGTCATGCTCTGAATAGTCTGGAAGCTGTTCTGAGCTGTGCCTTCACTGACAAAAGTAATACATACTCATTGTGTCAACCGGCACTTCTCCCAGTGGGAAAACATGGACACAAAGAATGGCATTTTTGCTGCAGAGAAGAGCTGGGAAGGTCAGATGTGACCAGGGGTAACACTGCTTTCTGGAGCTAACTTTTGGGAAGTGCTAAAAATGCCACTTAGCGTTTTCACCACTTTATGTTTTAGAGCTGAACAACAGTAAGACATTAATTAGTCCTCTAAGGAAAACATTCTTCCCAACCGCTACCTCCCCGGTACCTTTATGGCAGCAGACAGTAAATCTCAGATAGCTTTGGGATGGAGAGAGCTGCACTGAAGATCTGATCTGGGAAAACATGGCACAAAAAAATCTGAAAGGAGTAAATAAATGTTAGCAAATCTTGCAGGGTTACTTTACCAAAGAATTGTATCTGCTTTGACAGGCAGATCCATGGTTAGCACCAGGGAGCCGGGTTGAGGCTAATAAGATGATGCATGAAAGGGCAATGAATTGTCTACCTCTCACTTGAGAAGTTGTGTGGTTTCTCGTTTACTCAGCTGCTGTTTGGCCTGGCTTATGTTGCTCCTGCATCCTCCTTTGCTCAGCACATTAGTTGCAGAGGTTGTATCTACGCTGACCTGATGGTTTCCATCCAGTGTCCTCCTGCTCTGAATCCTTGTCTCTTCCAGGTGTGTCCAAGCAGCAGAATGTTCTCTCTGTTCACACCAGCTCATGAAACTGCAGTCAGGTCCCTCGTAGGGTGATACAACCCATCTGCAGCACATCCCCAGTCACCGCTGCCATGTTTGCCTTTTCCACCTCTCCCACTTGCTGGAGCCCCTTCTCCAGTTCGAGGTTTGAGGTTCCTAAAGGTCACCTCAAACCTGTGCCCGAGTACAGCTTTGTGTTCCCACAATGTCAATGTGGCCTCCATGTGTGGGCTTGAACCCACGTGTGAAATGCAGTACACACATAATCTTTATCCTCAAATTTATGTCAGCTTTCCAAGTCTGAGATTTTTTTTCCCACTCTCTGTTCTGTGAAACATCTAAAAAACTCCCAAGTGCTATAAAAATAATAACTATTCTTAGTTTATTTGGTACATACAGTTTAGGAATGTTGCCAGTATTCATGTACTCAGCTGCTTCTTATTCTCCACAAGATTACACTCTCCTTGTCCCCGTATTCCTAAATATTATTGCTGACCCACTTCTCCTGCGTCCTGAAGAAATGAAGCTTTTAAAGTGCCTCCTCAGAGTGGAACCGGACAGACATGGAAAACCAGCTGGAAAACGGCCAGAATGAAGGTGGTGGTAGATTGCTTTTCCAAAGGCTTGGCAGAAGATCCCTCAGGAAAGGTCTGGCAGGACTGTAATGCTCTGTGTCTGCTCCCTGGGTGCACTTTGCATCTCCAGCACTCGCTAATTTACATTTCAGTGGGAACTGCAGATGGGGAAATGAGATTTGTGGGGGCTTTCAACCCTCGTCCCTCTGCAGTAATGGAGATTACTAAATGTCGTTCAAATTAGCAGAAATAAGGATGAAGACATGAGTGCAAAATGAACTCTGACACGTCTCACACCACATAGCTGGAAGTTTAAGGCATGATGTATGATTTTATACAGAGTATCACCTCCAGGTTCAGTTATTGCAAGTCAGATGACTGAGATAAACGAGATAATGAATTTCACAGGAAAATGTTTTTCTTTTCAAAGGTCCCTTGTATTAGGAGTTCATGGAGGGAATCAAAGCAGCCACAGATACTTGCTTCATGTCCTACTTCAACTCAGGGGCAGCAGATCGTGACTTCCACTGAAAGGCAGCAGCTGAGAAGAACGGACTCCTATATAGGTTTGGAATTATCTAGATATATTTAGATTTAAATGGCATGAAGGAAGGTTTACTCAGCTCACTGTGGGGTTTTTTTGTGCTATCAGGATTAAAAATCACAGAATCACAGAATGGTTTGGGTTGGAAGGGATTTTAAAGATCATCGAGTTCCAACCCCCTGCCCTGGGCAGGGACACCTCCCACCAGACCAGGTTGCTCAAGACATGGTCGAAAAATAATTCTGAAATGAAGACCAGCTGTACCTTTCCACTTTCCTCAATATCCCACACATTTGTGAATGCGAGAATCAAAACTGTTCTCAAAATTGTTCCAGCTCTGTCTCTTCCCGAGAGCCTGCTTTGACACCTGCACTTTGTAGGAGCTTCAGAGTAATTCAAGTCAAAAGAGTAAAAGCTTTTGTCTTGGGACAGTGTTTAATTCTGTTGATGTTATCTCTAAAATTCTGACAGTGGGGAAAGCTGTGAAATGCTCTGAATGTAAACCTCTGGCTGGGGAAAAACCCAGAGTCCTGGGTGAAATGGAGTTTGTTATTGGGACACTCTGGTGTGACTTACACAACCTCCAAAGCCATTTTTGCAAGGGATAGAGTGACCTTGGCTAGGAGCTGTGTGTGTTGAGGAGGAGCCACAACAGTATGTGCAACCCACGCCTGCTGGCGTTAGTGCACAGCGGAGAGAGTGTACCCTGGAGGCTCCTTCCCTGATTAAACCGATACCTTAAAAATCCAGTGGCTTCTAGATTGTGTGTGGAGGATCAGGCTCCAAACAGCATTATCTCATAGGCTTTCAAGCTGTGTCAGAGAAGATATTTCCAGACCGCTCCAAACAGCATTATCTCATAGGCTTTCAAACTGTGTCTGGAGAAGATATTTCCAGACCATCAGCCGCCGCGCTGAGTGCCATCACTCAACAAATGGAAAAATCCTGTACTTACACCACAGTACTCTGCCCGCTTTCTGTGTTTTACAGCCTTTAAGGTATCTATTTTCTCTTGGGATCTGCAGCACGAGATCAGCTGATGATATCCCATAGCTCTCTTGCAGCTGGAGTGCTCTGTTTTCTCTACTATTTATCATCTCCTTTTGCTGCTCCCTGGCATGCCAGCCACATGTCTACCAAGGAACATTGCTCAGGACTGTCAGAGCTTTTAATGACACTTTAAACCCATTAATTTTCAACATGCTTTGCTATTTAGAATTTTTTTAAAGTCCTAAATACCCCAAGTGTGTGGATTGTTCCAGAGTCTGTGTGAACTCACCACGTCTTGGCAACCTTTCAGAGAACCCAGAGAAATAACGGGTGGGTCCCAACAACCCATAGACCAGAAAACATCTAATACACCTCAGTCAGACTGCTCCTTCCAGGTGAGAGATGAAGCCATTTTTATCCACTTTTTCAGTTCTGAATATAAGGTTCCATTTCTCTAGGATTTCCCCCCTGTGCCTGTTGCATATTGCTGTACAAATAATCTTTTATCATAATTAGAACCTTCTTTGTCTGAGGCTGCACTTTCATACTTCTGGTTTCACATATTCACAAGCCTTGGTTTTGTGTGTTCTTTGTTCCCTTAGCAGCAGCAGCAAAGTTCTCTTTAATCTTCCATGAAGATCTGGCACAACAATGAATCATTCTTACCGTGAAATCTTTAGAAACTACCCTCTGCCCCCCATAAATTTACATCTCTAACTCCAGTCTCCACCTCCTGTAAACATAGAAAATGGCCCATAAATCATTTTAACAATGTTTTTAATTTATCACAGTTCTTCTACTCAACTAAATATTTGGTCTTCAAGCCTCTAGAACTGTACAATAGAAATGGACTAGAAGGTGCAGCCTCATTTACTGGCAGTGGCTGCAGGATGGAGGGTGGTGGCCAGTTTCAACCTGTGCAAACACCTGAAAGCACAGAATTTCACGTGGTTTTACCCTCCACAGAGTTTTGGAGTACTTGTCTGCTGAGGGAGCTGCACAAAGTCAGAGGCTGCTCCACAAGCTTTGAAATCTTCAACTTCTCAGTGCAGTGTTTCTTTTTCCTAACTTTCTGGGTTACTTCCATGATGGAACTAGCTCTTTTGTGTGCATGGAAATACCAACAAAAGAGAGAAATGAACAAGCTGTCTGGATTCTCAGTGCTTAGGCTACATCAGTGTTGCTGTGGAGAAGTTTGAGATGCAAGATTTTTAGCCCAAAATATTATAAATTTACTTATAAAAATTGAGAATTACAAGAAAACTCATTGAAATACAGCTTGGGATTGTTCAAAATCTGTTCCAAAGTGTGTTTGAAAGGACACTTTAATGAAAGGTCCTGCATTCACGGTCAAGTAGTAGAAGGCAGGCAGGAAGCCCCCTGCTCTGTCTTCGTTGGTGTCTCTAAATCTATATGGAATAAGGGTGCAGAAGCATTGGCTAGAAGCTGTGTCCAGCGTGATGGGTGGAAGATCTCCATGAGCTCTGGCACTTCAGCCTTTCCTATCTTTTTTTTTTTTCCTCTTTTGCTTTATTTAAGAAATATATTAGAAGGCAGGAGTTACAAATGTTGTAATTTAATACTAGATATTAATGATGTGAGAGAATCAAATACAGTCAGCTGCAGTGAGTTGCCCTGATTCCATTTATTTAATATAATAACAGTAAGGTCAAACTAGAACATTAAAACCAGTATTTTGTAGTAGGGAGTAAATAGAAAAGTAGTTGGTAGTAAAAATCTTCTCCTTTTTAAGGAATTTTAGAGAGAGGCAGGAAAACATGTTGTCAGAAATAATCCTGCACTGTGAAGGAAATTCGCTGTGTAAGGTAATGGGGATTTTCCAGGAAAATCCCTATAATGACTCAGCTGTCACAGCGTTTTAACAAGTTGCTCGGAGTTACCTCACAAGCCAACGTGGAAAAAAAAAAAAGTTGTTTGCCTCCTTTGTTCTTTTTGCTGGTTGTTCAGCAGCGATTAACCAGTAACCACACTTTGGTCACTGGTTTGTGGTTCCCAAGGCAGACAGGAGCACTGAAGCCAGAAAAGCTTAACCTTTGTACCCAAGTTTACTCCAATGAAGTTGACCCTGTTTTCAGCAAGCGCCCTCCTGAAAGCAAAGTAATGCCTGCTTATAAATCTGTGCCAGACCTGAATTCCCAATGTTAAAGGCTTGGACTTTATATGGCTGATACCGAGCTCTGGTCCAGAGGAGAGGGAAGTCAGTGGAAAGCCTCCCGGTGACTTCTACGAGACACAAATCAAGCTCAGAATGAGCACTGAGCCTCCTGATTGTTTTTTTATGGCTCTTGTCCACGCAACCTGCAGAATTTCAAAATGAATGATGAATATTTGAGGGGTAATGGTTTTGAACCGAAGGAAGGGAGATTGAGATGAGATGTGGAGAAGAAATTCTTTGCTGTGAGGGTGGTGAGAGCCTGGCCCAGGTTGCCCAGAGAAGCTGTGGGTTTTAAATTATGTGTTAAACCGTGTTTGTCTAATAATAAAATAATGTGACTCAACACAAGACATCTGAGCAGTGTTGTGTGTGCCAAAGAGAACGATGGAAAAATAAGAGTCTTTTATCCTTGCTGCAGTCCCTAAAGGGGCTCCGGGGGAGATGGGGAAGGACTCTTGATCAGGGAGGGGAATCATAGGATGAGGGGGAAGGGTTTGACACTGAAAGAGGGGAGATTGAGATGAGATCTGTGGAAGAACTTGTTTGGTGTGAGGGTGGTGAGAGCCTGGCCCAGGTTGCCCAGAGAAGCTGTGGCTGCCCCATCCCTGGAGGGGTTCAAGGCCAGGCTGGATGGGGCTTGGAGCAACCTGGTGTGGTGGGAGGTGTCCCTGCCCAGGGCAGGGGGTGGCACTGGATGATCTTTAAGGTCCCGTCCAACCCGAACCATCCTGTGACATTCTACGAAGGCGGCACTGGTGGCCCCGCTGGAGCAGGCCGGGGAGCGGGCTGCCATGTCCCCCCCCTCTGCGGCCCCTCCATCCCGGTAGAACTACAGCCCCCGTCGGCCCCTGCGCGCCGCCCCCACCTTTCCCGCCTCTCGCCGGTCCCGCCCGCCTCCTGTCAGCCCGCCGCCGGACCCGGCTCGCCACAGAGGGGCTACCGCTGCGGGCAAGCGGGGTGCTGCGGGTCGGCGGCCAGCCTCGGGGGTGGCTCTGGCGTGGGTGGCCTCCGTCCTCCCGTCCAAGTGTTGTGAGGGGAGCGGGGTCCCCGCCGCTTCTCGTTGCCCGGTCCCGTCGCCGCGGCGGCTCATGAGGTGAAAGATGGTGATCCGCGTCTTCGTCGCCTCCTCCTCGGGCTCGGTGGCGGTGAGTCGGGGCTGAGCGGCGGGGAGAAGGGGAATAGAAGCCAAAGGGGTCGCCGCGACCGGGGCTGAGCCCCCGGGACCGGCGAAGAACCGGGGGAATGGGGCAAACTGCCCGGCGGTGTCGGTCGCCATCCCCGCGGTTGCCCTCAGGAACTCGCCACAGCTCGCCCCGCACGGGCACGGCCCCGAGGGTGCTGCCAAACGCGGCTCCCTTTACCCTCCGCAAAAAGGCTGCTAAAGAGTAACTTGTTCCTTAATTGCCTTTAGCAATCACACACACACATCTCCCCCCCCTCCCCGCCCCCTGAAATTTGTGGGCGACAACTATTGTGTGTGTTTAAAGGGGCTTAAAGGTGATTAAAGGGGGAGAAAACTCGGCGCCTGGGTGCGGGGGGAGGCCGAGCCGGGTCAGGTGCGGTGCCAAGTGCTAGGGGTTTAACAAAAAACCAAACAAATAACTAAAAGAAGAGCCCCCAGAGACAAAGTTGAGGCCGGCGGCACCTCCCTGCGATAACCGGTAACTCGGGAGGAGGTGCAGCTCCTTTCAAAGGGGGTTTTGAAAGGCGTCCCTCTGCTTAATTGAAGCTCTTATAGCTTTCTCCTGTTGAATTAATTATGCATGTGACCTGTGAATTTCTGTGTTTTCACAGAAAGTGGCAGCTCTGGTTTCCGTTAAGGCAGTTGAGCGTTCTACTGAATTTGCTCTTTAATGAGAAACGTCAGAAGGATTTAGATATAATCGCTATTCTTCATGCTCCAGCAGTGAAGGCAGCAGCATTTTGGGGTTGCGGAAGGAGGTAGCGCTGTATTTTCCCGACTGAGGGTTTACTGTGTGTTCCCTTCCTTCAGCCTTTTACTGGGCGATACTTGTTTTCAGTTCAGTGGCACGGTGACAGGTATGTGTTCTGATATGTTTTGGCATGAAGCCTTCAAAATGCTTAGTGGCTGCATTACAGCTAATAAGAACTAATTATCCGTTTCAGCAGCCAACTGAGTGAAGGCAGAGCATCTTCAGAACTCTGTAATCCATGTTCATCAAGCATCCGTGATAGAAACATCTCCTTCCCGGCGTGGGCAGTTGGTTCCTGCTGTGGTAGCTCAGCATTGTGAGGTTTAGTTTCTGTTTCATGCCTCACAGCCTGAACAATAACGCAGAGTTTTACAGTTTATTTTTGTTGAAGGCAGGGAAAAAGGGCCACCACGTAATTAGCTCCCCCGTTATCTCCTGTTCTGACCAGTCTGCAAATAGGTTATTGATGGGAGGTTTTGATTTTGCCCTCTCCTTCCCCTATCTCTGCCTGCAAGGTACATGTCCCATTAGCAGTAGCAATATAACCCTCTTTACTGTTTATTAACCCAAATCTGAGTTAGACAAGCAATTCAGCTTGCACATCAGTTCATTTGCTGACTTTTTTCTGGGTTGGACAAGAAAAAGATGACATAAAATACGAATAGCAGTTTGAATACTGGTGATGGTCAACTTCGCATAGACAGCAGTATATCTGAGTACAACCAAACAGCGAAGAGCAGATAATTTAGTGATTGAAAATACTGTTACACAGGGCCTGAGCCCTGCCATCTCTTTTCTGTCAGTTTTTCTTCATCTGTGTTATCGCAGGAACCTTCATTGTGGGCTGGGTTCCTGCTGTGCTCAGTGTCACATCACCCAGGCTTTTTTTCTGTGAGCTTTGCAGGGGGCAAAGCGATCCCAGCTAAGTGATGGAGAAAACGACAAAGAAAAATCTGTTACCAGCTGGTTATGTGGGAATCCCCATCTGGAGAAAAGGGTAGTTACTGTATTGCAGGTCTCTGAACAGGGAAGTTCTAAACTTATTTTCTTCCTCCTGGAACTAAACGTTAGTGAAAGGAAACAAAAAAGTGTTTGAGTCGTGTAATTCCTTGTCGTCTCCTCCAGACTTCAGCACAACTATGTCTGCTGCTTTTTGGTGTCCTGTGCAATTAATGAGACTGGATGATTTCCCTCTCTAGAGGAATTAGTACCTCTTAGAGATCCTGCTCTGTCTCCTGATAAAAACAGAATCCGTAGTTTAATTTCCCCCCCTAGGTCAGCTTGAGTCAAATCCTAGGGTAGCTGCTTGCTGTGGCTGAGATTACTGTCTGTCCTGCTGTCATTGACCAAAAACTTACATATGTAATATTTGCTGATAAACTAAAAGATAAAAACTAGAGTTATTTTGTTAAATTACTCTTTAAGATGAAAACTCCATCTAGTCTCTAGAGTAAGCTTTTGGTTCTGTTTGTTACCTCGCCGGCAGCGTGCTGTTAAAGCAGGGGCACTTCTCAGTCCTATTTCTTCTTTGTGCCTGGAATAAAACTGGTTTGAGTTTGCAGAGAGGGAGGGGTGAAGGCAGTGATTTGTTTAAATAAAAACAATATGCAGCAGTTTCCTTATGTTAACTGGTGGAAGAGATGATATTGCCAGGCAAATATAATGAGCTAATCTCTTTGTGCACGGCTCCTCTTGAAATCTTCAGAATACCCAGGCCAAATGATAGGCATTTGGCTGAAACACCCCTGAGAAATTATATTCTGGTTGTGTAGTCAGCAGATGCTCGAGTTTGCATAACTTTCCTGGAAACTTCTAAAATGTTTATTGATCCTGGTACTCGGTGTAATCTATTTTGTGCTAACGAGGATAAAAATATGTAATAGCCGTACACGATTCTGAGAGTTCAGCACATAAAATATTTTAGGGGTAATTCTGGAGAATGAGAAAGGGAAATAATTGGAGTGGATGAGATGGAGCCAAGAACAATGTGAACTTTGGTCTTGGACTTCTCCCTGCAGCATCTGCCTCACTCTGAAGTTCTGAGACCTCTGAGAGCTTGATGGTAGTAACTTTTTTGCTGTTTTTTTAAATAGAACTTATGAGTATAAATGCCTTAAAAGAGCTCAGATGTCCCAAAACACAGTTGTTGCTTGAGTGGAAAACATTCACCTTCAGTGTTCATGGAAGCTGGAGGGTGGGTTTACCCTGCAGGGATGCTGCAGGCAAGTTCCTGGGACCTTCTTGAGGGAAGGGAGGAGAGAGGCATTGTGTGTATGGGGACATTTCTGAATAACCTTGTGTTGTTTTAAGCGTGCCTTAGGCAGATCCCATTGTGTCACAATGCCTGAATAGGCAGGCAGGCGTGTTTCTACAAGCCTTACTGCCTCCTACTTTTTTCTGACCTGAATTTCCACTTGTTGGTAAGCTGTGTCTCGAATTCCCAGCCCTTCTGTGTGGGACTGGGGAGGCAGGCTTTGCTGCTCCTCCCTGATAAGGACAATCCATGGTCTTTTGTGCTTAGGAGAAAGGCTACTTTAAAATTAGCATTTACTTTTCTCCCTCTGCAGCGGTTTGCTGTTTTCGGCAAATAGGTAATGCCCTCATTTTTCATCAAATCATTCCAAGGTGACTGTAATTTAATCTGTTTCACGTTTTCCAGTCTATCAATAAAAATTTACACCGGTGCTACTGTACTGTGTATTGAGGCAGTTAAATGGTTTTCAGTGTTTTAAAGCAGCTCTACCTTTGATGGGAAGCTAAGTAGCTCTACCCCTGGAATTCCTCCAGTTATCTGGGAGTGCCACACCAGAGGAGACTTCAGTCAGAGGACTGAAGCTCAGGTGAGGGGGATGTCACTGAAGAGCTTTCAAATAATAGAGAAATTTCAAACCACTCTCTCATTTGTACTTTCTCTGTGCTAATCATTTATTGCCTTGGAGCTTTGTCTGTTAAGCTGAATGATAGGGAAATTACTGAAATAATGGAACAGCAGGTTGCCTTGGAGCTTTGTCTGTTAAGCTGAATTATAGGGAAATTACTGAAATAATGGAATGTCCTCTGACCAGTGAGAGATGCAAAACACTTCCATATCTCATGAATATACAAAAATTTCAAGGGGAAAAACTCGTGACTGAAATGAACTCCATTTAGTGTACAAGGACAAGCCCTGCTCAGCCACGGTCTCCAGGAGAACATGATTAGGACAGGAAGGTTTGGGGAGAACAGCAACAACCTGAAACGAATAGCCTTTTCAAAATGACCAAAACTTGGACTTTGACTTTTTCTACTGAAAAGAATTACGGATTTTTTTTACTAGGAAGCTTGATAAGATAGGGGCAGTTATAGCTAAATTGTTTCTATAGCAAATATTGGTTTTATGAGACAAAAGCTCTGATTTTGTTTAAGCACATTATGCTTAATCCAACAAGTTGGACTTTTTGTTTCCTGGAATGATTTTAAATTACAGTATAAAACACCAGAATGTCAGAATAGTTGCAGTCGTGTTTGTTTGGTTCACGTGTTGTTGGATAAGGTGATGAAGACAAACACAATGCTAACATTCTTGAGGCTAAGCTTGTCTCCTAGCGATAATGATGAATTTCAACTCCACCCTTGTTTGTACAGTCATTGTAACTCAACATTGCTCAGGAAGAATGTGCTTCCTGTTGAGAGGTGTGGAATAAATTAATTTAGAATGTGCCACTTCTAGAATATCCACCACCCAACAGTGGTTTTTTGTTTTTTTTTTTTGGTCTCTGCACCCCAAGAGCACAACAAAGTGATTTGGTTGAGTGACACAAGTGCCTTTTGTGAAAACTATATTAGTTATGGTGGTCATTTGGAGTGACTTACAACTCGGTGCATGTGATTTACAGAAGTTGAACTACTGATGATATAAAATATTAAGCTTTGCAAATTATAAATGTTAGCATGGTTTTTTAATTTCAGACGTTTGTAAAATCAGATCGTAGCAGCAGGTAAGTTAGTTTTTCAGAAATGAGAGGATAATCTTTACAATTAGAAGGGATCCCACAATATTTACATGTGAAATAGCAGTATTTTGAATGTCTAACCACATCTGTCGGAGTGTTGAGGGTACACCTGTTGGATCGGATCCTCAAAGCCTGGTGATTTATGAATCTCAGAAGAACTGAGTCGCTTCACTAGGTCAAGCTGGCAGTGCTTTTGGCTGGGCACCTCCAGAGTTGTGCTGTGGCAAAAGCAGCAATGCTGGAGGAGAAGTTGGATCCTTGCTCAGGCACAGGACGTGTCATGTGTAGCCATAGCAATTATATTGTACTCATAGGAAAGATCTGGGAACTCTCTGGATCTAGTCCCTTAGACTGGCAGAATTAGTTCCCTCCTCCTTCCTGGGGTTTCTCATTGTCAGGGCAGGTGGCTCATATTCTTCTTTTCTGGCTTCTGTCAGTCCTGTTTTGCAGGGTCCTCCTGGCAGAAGGACCTTGAGGGCCCCGCTCATGACTGTGACTTCTGCAAGACAGGGAGGTCAGAACTGAAGGCTACAGCTGTTCTTCACCCTGAGGACCCTCTGTAGATCTAGCTCTCGAGGCTGTATTCCAAAAAAGTCTAAATTCTAGTTACATCCTCCTGCCTTGTGGTGGGGAGATCTAAGAGCCTTTGAACAGCGTTTCAGGCCTCTTAAGGAGGTCTCTCAGGAGGGAGCGGGTGAGAACACTAGTCACAAGGATGCAGGGGGAATTTAGCCCTGCACTTAGTCAGTGTGTGGTGTTCAGTACCCAACTCTTGCACCATTCTTGTGTGCTTTAGTGCTTTTCAAATATTTACACTGCTTCTTGGCAGATAGGTCATGTCAGAAGTAATGCTACCTTGAAGAACACGCTTTAGACTACACAGTGTCACGGGCGGTGGGAGTCCTACCGACCTTTGATAACAATTATAGCTGTAATAACACTTCAAAGGAGGTATTGTTCTGACTGTTTGGAGTGTGTGTGTTGGCTCTCTGATCTGCTTTGTGCAGGCATATGATGGTTCAATGTCTCTGGCTACTATATAGTGACATTTTCATTAAAGATTTAGCCCTTTATTTTGAATATGTCCACATGGGTTACAAAGAATAAAACAAGAAATAAAAAGCGACTTGTCCGTTTTAAGAAGGTTTCTCCCCGCTCTGTTTTTCTGTAGAGTACAGCAGTGTCAAAGTGCAAGTCCCTGAATGGACATCACAAATCATAGAGTCATAGAATTGTCCAGGTTGGAAAGGACCTTTCAGATCATCTAATCCAACCATCAACCCAACGCTCATAAAAACCCATCACAAAACCATGTCTCTAAGCTCTATGTCAACCTGTCTTTTATATACCTTCAGGGATGGTTACTCCACCACTTCCCTGGGCAGCCTGTTCCAATGCTTAATAACCCTTTCAGGGTAAAACATTCTCCTTAATCTCCCACCTGTGTCATCAAAGCCTGGAAATTCATCTTTTTTAACCCTGGTCATAGTGTCAGTGATCACAGGAGGTCACATATAACTGGTCACATATGAACTTGCATGCAATTTATTGGTAGGACTGACTGTTGGATTCCTTCTATTTTCCACCTTGTAATGTGAAATGAAAATTAATTTGGGCACATAACTCACCTGCCTGTTTTCTAGAGAGTGCAAGCCAGGAGGAGAAGTAGGGAACGGAGCATATGCTGTTCTTTGGTCGTCCCCATTTTGTTGTCTGGCACTAGTGCAGCGATGTATAAACTTGCCACGTTTATGGCACATTCATCATCACATTATTCCCTGCCAACATTGCTCCTTGCAGAGACAGACTCCGGCAGAGGGGCAAGGCTGGCAGCTCTCCTGCTGTCACACCTCGGATCAGCTGCTGAGCCACAGCTCTTGGTACCAGCGACTTTAAACTGGTGAATTCAAATTCAAATTCAAATTGGAAGCGGAGTGGTTTTCCACATGCAGGCTTGGTGTCTGGTTTCTTGTCGCTGCAAAGGTTTCTCAGCCAAAGGACAATGAGTTGAATTCTCTTACCTGTGGCCATCACAGAACTGCTTTCCCAAAATTTGTTCAGCTACTCTTCAGTAGTGACTTTTTTTTTTTTTTTTTGCTTATTTCTTATTTATTTTTTGTCAGAGCTAGGTTGATGGTTGGACTAGATGATCTTTAAGGTCCTTTCCAACCTAGACGATTCTATGATTCTATGAATTAAGTCACTGCTGGACTAATGCAAATCCTATCAGCTGCAGTCGTTTGCTGGGATGTGGTGTCTAATGTAGTACATTCCAAAGCTTATTAGAATTAGTAAAAACATCTTAATTGACCAACTGGGCTTTGATTCAAACCAGGTGGCTTCTGTGCTTACCGTTAAACATAAACAGTGTCTCCTGTGAGTGAAAACTTCAGGGCTTTAACAATGTGGATTGTTCTAAGTGTTTTTATTCATGTATATAAACTGTACAACGCTGCTGGCTCCAACTTTTATCATCACAGGCTGGAAGATCTGGTCTGTTGTGATCGTTTTCACCAATCTGCTATGAAATACAGGTCTTCTGAGTGCACTGGGTAGATCCCAGTTGAAGCAAGAGAGCATGACTCAGAAAAAAATGCGTCAGCATTAATGTGGAAATTCCATCACAACTTTCACAAATTGGTTTTATTTCCTGACATTTTCATATATTGCAGAGGATGACACCAGGCATTATCTGTGCTATTAAAACCTTTATGAGTGATTATTTGGAGCAATTTAATAGTAACACTAAGAATCAATTTAAGAGTGGTTTCTTAATCATGGAATCAGGGTCTGTGTTTTCAGAGCAAGGCAAGTGAATTTTTGTGTGTCTTCGTTTGAAAGAAAGGTTCCTTTGATCTGAGGAACAATGGAGCATCAGCAACTGAAACCTGTCATTACTTGGCTGCAGGGATAGTGGAATTATCATCCCTGTCTAATCTAACGAAGCACAATTCAAGTATGCATTAAACCTTTGATCTGGGTCTGCTTTTCTAAGGTCAGACAATCTTCCTGAAGCATCTCTAATGGAGTGATCCCATACGTTTATATAGAAGCAGAGACAGGAGCAGCCTTTGAAGGATGTAGATAGCATCAAATTCTTCAGTAGGAACCTGCTAGGAAGCTAAAATTAGTTAGAAAGGAGATACAAAACTGGTCTTTGATCAGAGGAGGCAGCTGCCTTGAAGGCCCTGACGTGGAGCAGTCCCATCCTACCCAGTGAGACTGGTTTGCCTGCAGCAAGGTGGGGTTTCTGGTAGAGGGTTCCCAGCATCAGGCCCTGGGAGAGTCTGAAAATCAGTGAAAATTCAGCAATGCCTTTGGCCACGTGGAGGTGACTCCTGTTGAACTTCCAGGAGATGTGTCTGCAGTTTATGGGCTAATAATCAGATGGCTGCTGTGTTTGGGGACGCCCCTAGCCATCAAGAAATGGGGCTGCAGAAGCATCAAAGAAAAGGGAATTTGCACAAAGGGAGCTGCAAGAACACACAAGCCACAGGGATATAGTTGTTTTTGTTGAAAGAGAACTAACGTTGACGTTTGTTAATAAAGTTAGAAGCCTCCTTTTGCTCTCACTTGAGTCAAAGGTAATTCTGTTATTGATCTGAGTAATAGCAGTGGCAGTCAGTCCTGCTTTAGAGAATAATCTATCAACAAAATCCATCCTCCTAGCCTTACAAAAACATACAATAGCACTTTGCAGGAATACAGTCCCGTTTTATCTGAAATCTGACATTTGTCTCGGGAGCCACAAATGCATTTTTCTGTTGCTATTTCATGTACTGGTGGGAAAACCTCTAAATATCCCTGAGAACGTAGTGCAACAAATTCAGAATGACTAGCACTGCTGCTACTGCTGCTGGTTTAAAGTGCATTATCAGGGGTGTGTGTATCTGGAGTTGGCAGAATGACACAGCTGTGCTGTGCGGATAGTCGCTGTCAGGAATAAAGAGTGAAAGTATCGACAGCTTTATTTCCTAAGCTTGTTTTTCAACTTCTTTTGGGGAGTTTTGGAATCGTAGTATCTCTGGTCCTTCAGGAGGAGAACACAAATAAATGCAAGCATGGTCCTGCTTAGGGAAAGGCCAGGTTTTTCCAAGTGTCCAATCATTCTCTGAAATTCACTGTGGAGGATTAGTGTGGAAGAAATACGGATGTGACCTACATGGGAACAAGGTTCTCCATGAATCCCAGTGTGCCACCACTGGCTGAAATGGTGCTGTGGTCTTGGCATTTGCCTTAATATCTCTTTGAAGCTCCACTGTGTTGTCAGGAGGCTCTTCAGCTGCATGTGGCACCTTAGGGCTCCACATCTGGTCCCAGAAACAGCTGGAGCTGCAGTTGGGTGTTGGGCTGTGGGTCCTGAGTGACAAAATAGAGAGGGTGCAGCCTCTCAGGTGGGGCAGGAGGACTTACATCTCCAGCTGACAGAACTGAGACCCCACCTAGATGGAACAGGACTAATTACTTAGCACATCTAGGTGTTTTTATCCATTCTAACCCATAAATGTTCCTATGCCGCTGGGTTTTGATGCTTAAAGCTAACGAGAAGGAAGAAACATGACCTATTTTTTTTTTTTTAGTGCCGAGAAATTTGCTTTCATATCTCATTTGCAATAAGTGCAGAAAATACAGCTGGGGAGGCTTTATTCATTGTTACAAAACAATGTGACTGATAAATACATAGAGCTAGTTCACAGCACTCAGTGCTCCGCTGACTCACCATGTCACAGAAAAAAAGACAATTGTCTGTTTTCATCTCAAAAGTTCAGGTGATAAACATGTTAGATAATAGGAAAATGTGTGGATGTCATAATAGGAAAATGTGTGGATTTCTCGTTAGGGAGATTTTTTGTTTTTAAAATTTTATTTTTCTTTGTGGAATTTAAAATAGAATAGAATATTTCAGTTGGAAGGTACTTAAAACAATCATCTAGTCCACCTGCCTGACCAGTTCATGGCCAACCAAAAGTTAAGCATGTTATTAAGGGCACTGCCCGAATGCCTTTTAAACACTGACAGGCTTGGGGCATCGACCGCCTGTGTGTTTGACCACCCTCTTGGTCAAGAATTGCTTCCTAATTTCAAATCTGAACCTCCCCTGTTGCAGCTTTGAACCATTCCCACATGTCCTATCACTGGGTACCAGGGAGAAGGGCTCAGCACCTCCCTCGTTTGAGGACCTTCACATCCTTCTTAAATTGTGGGGCCCAGAACTGCACACAGTATTGAAGGTGAGGCTGCACCAACGCTGAATTTCTCCCCTTTTGATCGGCTGGAAAACATGTTAGATAATAGGAAAATGTGTGGATGTCATAATAGGAAAATGTGTGGATTTCTCGTTAGGGAGATTTTTTGTTTTTAAAATTTTATTTTTCTTTGTGGAATTTAAAATAGAATAGAATATTTCAGTTGGAAGGTACTTAAAACAATCATCTAGTCCACCTGCCTGACCAGTTCATGGCCAACCAAAAGTTAAGCATGTTATTAAGGGCATTGCCCAAATGCCTTTTAAACACTGACAGGCTTGGGGCATCAACCGCCTCTGTGTTTGACCACCCTCTTGATCAAGAATTGCTTCCTAATTTCAAATCTGAACCTCCCCTGTTGCAGCTTTGAACCATTCCCACATGTCCTATCACTGGGTACCAGGGAGAAGGGCTCAGCACCTCCCTCGTTTGAGGACCTTCACATCCTTCTTAAATTGTGGGGCCCAGAACTGCACACAGTATTGAAGGTGAGGCTGCACCAACGCTGAATTTCTCCCCTTTTGATCGGCTGGAGATGCTGTGTTTGATGCCCCCCAGGATGCAGCTTGCCCCCTTGGCTGCCAGGGCACCCTGCTGACCCATACAACTATTACAGCATTTTCTTACTTTCCAAAACTTGCTTATGAAACAGCTCTCTTCGCTGCTATTTCAGTGAACTTTAAAAAATTACCAAATATTTAACATGTTTTAAGAAAATAAAGAAACAAAACATAATTATTGTGGTTTTCCTCCCTCCACAAAATCCTGATTTTTGGGACAGCCTTGTTTAAAAACATAATTATTGTGGTTTTCCTCCCTCCGCAAAATCCTGTTGGGACAGCCTTGATTCACATTAACAAAGCAATAGCTCTTAAATCTCTGGAGATTTTCAGCAATACCAGTGGTGGACTTCTGTGTGCCAGACACCAAATTATTCCCTGCTCTCCTAACTCTGCAGGAGGAACTGAGATTCAAGGGTCCATTTTCTTTTCATCCCTGCAGGACTAAGGACTGAATTTCCAGTGGTTTAGAACTTTATATTTCTCAATTACCTTGCTGAACGGGGACTTTACTGGAAACCAAAGGATATTCTTCAAAATCAATTAACTTACAGAAAATCAAAAGAAATAAACATATGAATAAACGTAATGTAGGATGGAGATCAGAGAAGTACTTGCATTTAATTAGGATGTGCTAAAGAACAGCTGAATTAATAAGGGTTGCAGTTATTGTACTTGTATTTATGTGTAAGTATACATTTTGAAAAGGAAGAGAGATGTTGCTTGTTGAAAGGGTTTCTTTCATGATGCAAAATACTGGCTATAAATATGCCATTTTGACAAAAGAGAGTAGTATGAGGAGGAGTTAAATGTAGAATGCTAAACAGGAGAGTTCAATTATTCTCTGGCAACTTTGAGAGGTTTCTGTTGGAAAAATGCATGAAAATAACACTTTCTTTTTAACCACTCTCTTGAATTACTGAAACATATGGCGAATTGCAAACAAAAACATCTATCTATTGAAAGAAGTTAGCTGCCAGCTAGGGTTTGAATTGTTTGTCTTTGGAAATGACTTACTCTAGTCCCGAAGGATGCTTCCATCTGGAGAAGTTTTTGATAGCTGAAAATACGCTTTATGAATCCCTGAAATCTTCCAGGTTGCTCAAAGTTTCTCTTGTCTTTTGTGGTAGCCACTAAGATCCCCAGACTTGGTTAAAAAAAAATAAAATAATCCTGGCACATAATTCCAATAATACGTCCAGCTTCAATGCTATTCTTACTCTTTTGATGGGAAGTAATAAGCCAAGATTTGGTTCTGATGGCATCTGGTTTCCTCCAGTCCACCAGAGACTCACACCTAAGTGGATTTTCAACGCTGTAGGAACACGTTGTTCCTACTGCAAGAAGAAAATTCTGATCGAATCATTTACTTCATTTGTGTACATCAGTGGCAAGTCTTGTTTCCTGAAATACAGAAGAAATCAAAAGAAGTAGAGTTGGGAGTGACTTCAGGGGGTTTGTGAGGTGCACACAGCTCACTGCCTGCAGCTGATGTTTCTGTAGAACCTTCTGGTTTTCCTTTCTTGGTCTTTTCCCTTTTTCTGTTTGTTCCATATTTGTCTCTCCTATTCCCTTTATGCTTATTGAGATAATACCAGGGAAACCCCTGAGTAAACTCCCACCATTGCTTGTTTGGAGCAGCGATAGATGTATTTGTACTTGCTAAAGACTCTGTTTCTGAGTCTTACCTTGTTACTTGCAGAGAGAACAGTGATTTTTTACAAACTATCTTAAATAAGAAACTTTTCCCTTCAGCTTGTAATGGACATACACAGAAATAGATTTAAGTGCGTTTTATCACAGTGCAACATCAGACAAGGAAAATCTGAGTCGAGTGGGCATTGAGCATGGAACAATTTACTGTTTTCTGTAGCTTTATATATGCACAAAGCTGAACAGATTGCCCTCCTGGTTCAAGAGAACATTGCACATGGTGTGTCCTTAATTACATCTCCGTGTGCGGGCGGAAGGTTGCTGCTGGCAGGAGAGCAGGGCAGTGCAGACTGCACGTGGCCACTTCTCAGGGACAGCTCTGACCAGATTGCAAAGTTCTGTGGTTAATTTTGAGGATGTTGAAACATTTTCTTGAGGATGAAGCATTGAAAGTGTTTTCAGCTCCTTGGAGGTTTGTTCGGAGGAGACTATTTTCCTTCTGTTGCATGTAATGCAGTATTTGCTGCGGCAGGCAGCCACTTACTTTACTTTTGGGAATAGTTATGCAATGCTGACTTTTTTAGTTTTTATTTTTAAAATGTCTTATTATCTTTACCTCAGCTTCTCATCTCCTTTTTCCTTGTGTAGATAGCTGAGTTGTATTTTCCTGTGCCAAGAATTGCAGAGTGATATGGGGTTGGAAGGGACCTCTGGAGATCATCCAGTCCAACCCCCTGCCAGAGCAGGGTCACCCAGAGCAGGTCCCACAGGAACGTGTCCAGGTGGGTTTGGAATGTCTCCAGAGAAGGAGACTCCACCACCTCTCTGGGCAGCCTCTGCCAGGGCTCTGCCACCCTCACAGGAAAGAAGTTCCTCCTCGTGTTTAGATGGAACTTCTGTGTTCAAGTTTTGTGCCCGTTCCCTCTTGTCCTGTCCCTGGGCACCACTGAAAAAAGCCTGGCCCCATCCTCCTGACACCCTCCCTTTGAGTATTTATAGGTGTTGATCAGATCCTTCTCTTCTCCAGACTAAAAAGGCCCAAGTCCCTCAGCCTTTCCTCATAGGAGAGATGTTCTAGTTCCCTCATCATCTCTGTACCCTCTGCTGTACCCTCTCCAGCAGTTCCCTGTCCTTCTGGAACTGGGGAGCCCAGAACTCATCAAGAATGATGAATGAATCATAGGACCCTTTGTAAAGGTCTGTCAGGGCACTGCCATCTCCTTGCAGTAAAAACTGGGTCAGTTGTGCTGTCTTTTCCTAAGCCAGGCAAAGAAAGGGAAATTTGGGAGAAAGTCTCCGTCGCTACAGGTTGCAGATGTGACGGGACCACAAGGGTTTGGGTATCAGCCCCGTGAACCTGTGGGATTGTTTTTCATTGCTGCTGTGTGAAATCAAAACCCACAGTGGGAACAGAAGGAAGGAATGCAGATGTTGCTTATTGTGTTCAAGGCACAGCCTCCTCCTCGCTGTTCGGAGGGAGGCATGTGTAGGTTTGTGTTAAAATTGTTTGGGGTTCTGCTCCTTTGATGTGGTTCGGGCTTGCATCTCTTTTTCTTAGAGATGCTTAGAGGTTCTTTTTCTTTTCTTTCTCATCTCCTTGTTATCTGGGAGTACGTGTTAAGCCTCATTGGTAGGAGAGGAGAAGATGAGTGGTCCTCGGCAGTAACACTACGACATCTGTAATCCCCGTGGTTCTGTTTGCATGATTTATACAGGCTCCTGTTTGATGTTTTCGGCTGTGGGAGTGTTGTGTTTCTCTAACACAGCTGCGGGTTTTGCAGTTCATATTTCAGATACCTGTAGCTGGTCACGCTGCAGCTTCTGCTGAGCCCTTCTCTTAGGGTGCGGTTTTGCTGCTGACATAAACGGAGGAGGTTGTGGTGCTGACATTATTAATGCTTTTTCCCTCATTCCCCTGGTTCCTTCATTATGCTTGTGCAGGGAAAGCTGCAGGAGCTGCTTGGCAGGAGGGAGGAATGTTGTGTCATCTCGGTGACAGACGGTGGTGAGATCTGCTTAGCTGTGTCATCGCACTGCACCCTAAAGGTGCCCCTGCCAAAGGCAATACATTGAATTTTGAGCTGAGTCAGTGCCTGGCTAACGTGGTGCTGCAGTTTGGGAGTAAAGGGCAGGCACCAGCAGAGTCACCAGCTTGAAAGAGAAGGGAGGGAACCAGCAGGACCATCTCTTAGAAGATACTCATCATGAGGCCTTGTTCTCAGCACTCAGTGGTCTGAATATTTTTTGGGGTGGGATTTTGTGGCAGAAAGCAGGCTGTTTGTTCTTGGGATCTGTCTGCAATGACAGAATCACAGAATCTTCTAGGTTGGAAGGGACCTTAAAGATCATCTTGTCCAACCGTCAACCTACCTGACAAAAATAGACACCCGCACAACAAACAAGGAGCACCACCATCACTAAACCATACCTCCCAGCACTACATCAACCCGTCTTTTGAACACCTCCAGGGATGGTGCCTCAACCACCTCCCTGGGCAGCCCATTCCAATGGCTGAGAACCCTTTCAGTGAAAAAATTTTTCCTAATATCCAGCCTGAACCTCCCCTGGCGCAACTTGAGGCCATTTCCTCTGGTCCTGTCGCCTGTGACTTGAGAGAAGAGACTGACCCCAATCTCTCTACACCCTCCTTTCAGGGAGTTGTAGAGAGCAATAAGGTCTCCCCTCAGCCTCCTCTTCTCCAGGCTGAATAACCCCAGCTCCTCCAGCCTCTCCTCATAAGACTTGTGCTCCAGACCCCTCACCATCTTTGTTGCCCTTCTCTGGACCCGCTCCAGCACCTCAATGTCTTTTTTATGGTAGGTGGCCCAAAACTGGACACAGTATGACCAAACAGTGCAGGTCCCTTCAGTTGCAGGATGAAGAGGCTGTAGGACAGTGAGTACTTCACATCTCAGCAGCCAATGCACCCAACGGTACCTGCTGTGATTCCCTCTGCTTGCAGGTGGGAGGACTGAAGCCCAGGGAACATCTTATCTCCAGACGGTGGGAGTTAAGAGTCCAGAGCAGAAGACCAACCTCCCATGTCCACTTTGTGGGCACCAGTCTCTCCGACGGTGGGAGTTAAGAGTCCAGAGCAGAAGAACAACCTCCCAAAGTGTCCACTTTGTGGGCACCAGACTCTCCACAACATGACTTCTCACACCCTGGAGAGATTTGGAACTGAGAATGGGTCTGCTTTGTCCCGTTTATATTAACTGGGTTAATAAAATGAGGCAGAAGAGTTCTCTTTAATCATGGCTATTTCACAGTTCCTATTAATACCGCTGTTTGAGTCATCTGCCTGTAGTGTAGTATAGTATTTATCCTGTGTGGGTTAGATAAATCCTGGACTAGTGAGATTTTTGTAGTGTATTGAATATCCTTGTTAAAATATTATAGAATAATGACATAGGCTATTTCACAGTTCCTATTAATACCGCTGCTTGAGTCATCTGCCTGTAGTATTGTATAGTATTTATCCTCTGTGGGTTAGATAAATCCTGGACTAGTGAGATTTTTGTAGTGTATTGAATATCCTTGTTAAAATATTATAGAATAATGACATACTGCTGCCATTTAGTAATGGAGAGACCACATGATCAACTTTTTTGGTTCAGTCTCTTTAATCATGGCTATTTCACAGTTCCTATTAATACCGCTGTTTGAGTCATCTGCCTGTAGTGTAGTATAGTATTTATCCTGTGTGGGTTAGATAAATCCTGGACTAGTGAGATTTTTGCAGTGTATTGAATATCCTGGTTAAAATATTACAGAATAATGACATACTGCTGCCATTTAGTAATGGAGAGACCACTTGATCAGCTTCTCTGGTTCAGCAGCCAAGTCTTTCTGCTGCAGAAGACCCTCCGAAGACAGGCTCAGGAAATATAGAGAGGGGGGAAAAAAGAAGCAAATTGTGACCTGTTGTAAATGATGAGAAGCTTCCAGGGAACTTTGACTAGAGGATGGGATCTGATTTTGCTAAATTTCTGGTCCAATCTGGAGATGATTTAGGATGGTAATATCCTTAATCTGCTGTTAAATGAGTGATAGATTTACCTTTATACCGGAGATCGCTGTTCAGATTAGCTGGGAGATCTGTTTCGTGATAGATTTACCTTTATACCGGAGATCGCCGTTCAGATTAGCTGTCATCCCTCTTTATATTAGTTGTGTAGGAAACATGGATCTTAAACAGGAGAGTTTTCAGTCTCACCAAAGATACAAAAAGCGAAGTGACTGAAAGCCAGAAGTGAGGCAAATTCTCAACAGAAGCAAGCAAATATTTTAAGTGAAGGCAGTTAATTAACTATGGGAACCATTTACAAAGACTAACAGATTCTCTGTTATTATCAGTTCAGGAACGGAGCTTAGGAAGAAAAAAAATCCAAAGAAACTCTTTCCTCCTAAGAGGTATTAATGCAGGGATGGTGAAGGTCAGAAGAGATAATCCCAGCGGTCCCACCTGGCCTGGCCTGAGGATGGCTTTGAAGTGTTTCTTCAAAGCGGGCTGAAAGCGGATCCTCCTGTTACCTGTTGCAAATCAGCATAAAGAAATGAAAACCAGGGGAGAAAGCCAGATACTTTAGCTGAGAGAGACTTTTTTTTTTTTTTCTTTTGGTAAATCAGGCTACTGAACAAGTGATTAGCTCCTTTTAACGGTGATGTATGTCAAAATGCACATCCTGTTTTTCTGCTTTTTAATCCTAATAAGGAGACCAGCTCCAGATACTGGGAGAAAATGGAGATGGGAGCTTTTTTTACTGGGCACTTTTTCCTGTCTTACTTTTGTGAATAAAAACATATGTTAACAGTCAAACCAAACCCAGAGAAATGTTGTTCAGAAAACAGTAAGCCTGCTAAATGTATGAGAGACAAATATCATGACTGGCTCTATCAGAGTTTTCTTCATGTTAAAGATAGATTTGGATTGTATTATGTAAAGAGACACAGGTTTTGTTTTAAAGTCAGTGTCACTGCTCAGTAAAAAGAGATGATGTTGCCTGTTCCTGGTTGTATTTCTGGCCAGTACTCTTTCCTGACTACAAGGAAGTTTTAAAAAAACCCAACACCAAACTGATATTGCTTTCTCCTCGTGTCCTGTTGTCGTTGCTCAGTGTTTCGTGTGGTCCAAGGCTGGAAATTTTTAGGGCTCAGAGTAACCAGAGGCAAGAGCTGTGGGCAGGGATGTGAGGCTGACGCACTCCCACGGCACGGATCCAGTTGTGGAGGAAGACAAAGGTCCTGTGGTTTTCTTGGGGAATAATCAGCTGGCTCCTATTGTGGCAGATGCTCTGAGCATCCATCTTAAACAACAAGGCATAATTTAATAGGATTTTTAATGTGCTCTTGTTTCAGTTTGCAGGCTCGAATCAAATCCCTCAGGGGAGGAGAAGATGCCACTTTTTTTTGGCTAAAAATTTTTGGGGCATTTTGTTTAAATTTATGCTGCTGGTGCATCCCCAGCTGATAACTCATGCAGATGTCGTGTGGAGAATTGCAAGGCTTCTGGCTAAAAAAAACACAATTTATTTCCCTTCAACATTTTAATTAGTTTTATAAAAATAAAAAGGAGAGATTAGGAAATGTGGGTTTGTGGGAGAATTCTCGTGGCGTGAGCAGTAAAATATTAGGGATCTGCTTAAATCTGAGTTGCAGATTGTCTCTTTTCGGCTTCTCTTGCAGCTTTTTTTTGGTGAAAGAGGAAAATATTTTTGTCTTTCACTTCTACATTAACAGAATTTTGTCCTTGCAATCTTTAGGGAGGCAGGGAAAGGCATGTTGTCTTTGGTACCAGCAGTGATGATGATGCAGTAATTTTGCTGTTCTCGTTAATGCATTATTTGCATCAATTTCAAGAGCTGCCTTCTGTATGAAAAAGTGATCCATGTCACCCCACGTGTAAAGAAAAGGAAAAAGAGTAAGACACTGTGACACAAACTCCCTATGCAGCCCACTTCTTAAAAAAGACAGAGTAATCATTTAAGAGCTTTGTCTTTGCAGTTCCTTGGGATGGTTTCCCTCTTATTTTCAAGGAAACAATGACTCCATCAGCATCGCCTCCAAAAGTAATCTATTTTTGTGGTGCGTTTAGGTAGACAGAACGGGTTGTGTGACAAGAACAACTAGCACATGCACTTTAAAATTTCTCTGATTTTCAAATAGTATCTAGGTCGTATGATACCCACAGGCGTGATTCATCCACCTGGGCTTTATGCCAGTCAGCAACCGTGTGGATCTCACACTCCAGCAATACTGTAAAATCATTAAAGCTGTATTATTTGTTTTTTTCTGCAAATAACGCTGTTGATACTAACTAGAAAAAATGCAGATAAAGATTTTGTTTCATTAAGTAGCTGCGAAAAGTACAGCGTGGACTGAAAAGAACGGAGAGCAGACATAGCTGACTGAGCCCAGGCAGCTTCCCTTGGCCCTACAGACTGTCCTTTCAAAGGTTGCTCTCTTGATATAAAGTCCCATGTCATAGAACCATACAATCACAGAGTTTTCCAGGTTAGAAGGGACCTTTCAGATCATCTGGTCCAACCATCAACCTAACTCTGATAAAACCCATCACTAAACCATGTCTCTAAGCACTATGTCAATCTGACTTTAAAATCCCTCCAGGGATGGTGCCTCAACCACTTCCCTGGGCAGCCCATTCCAAGGCTTCATAACCCTTTCAGTGTCAAAATTTTTCCTAATATCCAATCTGAACCTCCCCTGGTGCAGCTTGAGGCCATTTCCTCTTGTCCCATTGCCTGGGACTTGCTGCCTGTTGAGGCAAAATTAGTCTTCACCTGAGTGTATCTGCTTGAAGCCCTGCTGGCTGTGAAGTGTTGATCTTAGATAGCTGTGATGAGCTAAAAACTGCCAGTGTTCTGCCTCTGTTAGGCTTTTGTATAAAGATGATAATCTCCTCAAGGGGCAGAAACCTCATACATTTAGTACAAACCTCATGCATTTTTATTTTTTTTTGCAGTGAAGTTAATTTTCAAGAGATGAGATCATGGTTATTTTTAGGCGTGTGTATTATGCAGACAGACACTCTTAATTAAAGATTCAACAAGCCTTGTTCAGGGAACCATCAGGCTGCATTTTTAAAAGATGTGTGGGTGTCTAGGAAAACAAAAATGTGTGTAGCTGGGGTGGTTGTTTTTTTTAGCTGTACCAACATGTTTATCTCAATGAACACTTAACGGAGTAGATCCTTCTGGGGCTCACCAGGTTGCTTACCTTGCATTTCTAGGTGGTGCCTTTAAAAATGTAGGCCCTAATGACTTTGAAAACAAACTGCCTCTTTTAATTCCTCCTGCTGAAGACCCCAATATAGATCTTTTTTTAAAATCATCTATAGAGAGTAAAAGCTGAAATTCCCCCAGATTAACTAAAGAGACAGCCTTCTAGAACTGAGGTATAACCTTTGCCAACTTGTAAAGAAGACAACAGCGTTTAAATTTTATGAATTTAAAACTGAAGAAAAGCATTTTCTCCTTTATTTTGTGTAGTTTGTGACTTCTGTCCCACTTCCATGGGATAGGGAGAGGAGGAGTGTGCTCAGGTTTGCAAGCATGTCTGATTTATGGTGGACTTGTTCTAAGTATTGGTCTTTTTTTGTTTTAATTTCTTTCCTCTAGATAAAGAAGAGGCAACAAGATGTGGTGAGGTTTCTGGAGGCCAATCGCATAGAGTTTGAAGAAGTGGATATCACCATGTCAGAGGAGAAAAGACAATGGATGTATAAAAACATTCCTGAGGATAGGCAGCCCGCGCAGGGCAACCCACTGCCACCGCAGATATTCATCGATGATCGGTACTGTGGGGTAAGTAGCTGTTGTGGTTGTCAATGGATGATATATTAGTATGCTCTGTTGGCCATTTAAAAAGCTGGGCCGTGCTGTTGAGCTTTCTCCAGTAGGATCTGAATTAATGGTGACAGTTTGGGGCGATAGGAGCAGGTGATGATCCTACAAAATTCGGATCATTCATCTGTAAATCCAGAAGTTGTCATCAGCTGGTGGATTCCCTCCACAAATGTGAGGATTTGTAATATCACATGCTTCGGGTACGACCTGTTGATGGCCAACCTTGTGAAACTCTGCTATAAGCTGAGGATTTATGGGTTTTTTGCCACTTGGGTCTAGTTCAGGCACAAAAATTCAGAAGGAAATCTTCGGTGTAGTAAATGAGAACATTGCCTAGACTGAGTTATATTTTCATTCTAATTAAGCTCCTTCTCTGCTTGAGACTTGTCTTCCTCTGCTGAAATACTGCTAAGCGTGAGAGCCCGTGAGTCTGACGAGATCGATGGGTGGACTGGTTTCTTTGATGATGTAGGCTACAATGATTTCTCAGTCCTCTAGTGTAAGCTGGAACATTAGCCTTTGATATGTCCAGAATGGTAGTCGACCTGTTGATGGCCAACCTTGTGAAACTCCGCTGTAAGCTGGAGATTTATGGGTTTTTTGCTACTTGGATCTAGTTCAGGCACAAAAATTAAGAAGGAAATCTTCGGCGTAGGAAATGAGATCATTGCCTAGACTGAGTTATATTTTCATTCTAATTAAGCTCCTTCTCTGCTTGAGACTTGTCTTCCTCTGCTGAAATACTGCTAAGCGTGAGAGCCCGTGAGTCTGACGAGATCGATGGGTGGACTGGTTTCTTTGATGATGTAGGCTACAATGATTTCTCAGTCCTCTAGTGTAAGCTGGAACATTAGCCTTTGATATGTCCAGAATGGTAGTTTGGTGGATGAGAAGCTTGACATGAGCTGGCAATGTGTGCTGGCAACCCAGAAATCCAACTGCATCCTGGGCTGCATCAAAAGCAGCGTGGCCAGCAGGGTGAGGGGGAGATTCTGCCCCTCTGCTCTGCTCTGAGGAGATCCCACCTGGAGCACTGCGTCCAGTTCTGGAGTCCTCAGCACAGGAAGGACATGGACCTGTTGGAACAGGTCAACAGGGAGCCACGAAGATGCTCCGAGGGCTGGAGCCCTCTGCTGTGAGGACAGGCTGAGAGACTTGGGGGGGTTCAGCCTGGTCTTTTCATACTTTGGCCATGTTGACTTGCACATCTTTTAGAAGGTGGGTTTGAGATACCGATAGACTGGCAGATGGGAGAAAGGGAGGTTTGATGTATCACCCTGGCTGACTCGGGAAGGGATTGGGCAAGGTTTGGCTGTGAATTCAGCAGGAGAATGAAATGGGAAAGAGGGTCTTTATAATCATAGTAGCTGGATCAGATTAAGTACTGACTACAGTGTGGTGGAGATACATCCAAGCTGGTTCTAACTTAGTCCCTGCCAGACTCAGCAGTGCTGTGACTAAGCTGCTTCTGGCTGATGGATCGTTCAGATCTGCTGTGAACCTGTGAACTGCAGTGCAATTGTTAGCTTAATGCAGGAAGCTGGTGATCTAGGACAACTGAAAGAGGGGAGATTTTGATGAGATCTGGGGAAGTACTTCTTTGCTGTGAGGGTGGTGAGAGCCTGGCCCAGGTTGCCCAGAGAAGCTGTGGCTGCCCCATCCCTGGAGGGGTTCAAGGCCAGGCTGGATGGGGCTTGGAGCAACCTGGTGTGGTGGGAGGTGTCCCTGCCCAGGGCAGGGGGTGGCACTGGATGATCTTTAAGGTCCCTTCCAGCCCAAACCATTCTGTGATCCTTTGATTCTAAGTGTTTTACTCTCCTGCTTAGCCAGTGTGGTACACTGCAGCTCTGAGCCTTGGGCACTGTTTTAGTCTGGGAGAATCTTCCCAGAACTTTTATTCACCTTTGAACAAAATGTTGTAGAAAGACCACAATTGGGCCCTCTTTGCCTTGCTGTGTCTTTTCGTATTTTGGCGATGTTGACTTGGACATCTTTTAGGAGGTGGGATTGAGATACCAGTTAGACTGGCTGATGGGAGAAAGGGAGATTTGATGTATCACCCTGACTGACTCAGGAAGGGATTGGGCATACCAGTTAACGAAATATATCTGGCACATGGAAGGGATTTTACCCTCGCTCATGGATCAGCCCCTCACTTAAAAATAACATTTATGTTGTTCTGTGTGATTTTTAGTTTGCCTGGGAAATATAATGGAACATCCCTCCCATATGTTTTACATTGGCCTTACTTGTTCATCTCAGCAGAATAAATAATATCTTCCTACTTCTGGGTAAGAAATATCAGTTAACGAAATATATTTGGCACATGGAAGGGATTTTACCCTCGCTCATGGATCAGCCCCTGACTTACAAATAACATTTATGTTCTGTGTGATTTTAGTTTGCCTGGGAAATACAATGTTTTAAGTTGCTTCTTACCCTTTCAGCTTGTCTTGTTTTCACCCAGTCTTGGAAAGTGCTGTTTGGAATTGGCGAAGAAGAAGATGTCATGCAACATGTGAGATGATCTTGTTAATCTGGCTGCTCAGCTGATAACCTGTTCTGGTTGTGCAGAGCTAATCCTATTACTAGACCTCAGCATTTGCATGAACATCTTTAAAGAGCCAACACGCTTTGAAGGAAATGGTGTTTTCTAGGATGAAGGAAGAAGGATGTGCAGGATGTCCAAGGCTCATCAGTTCACCTGCTGCATTAGTTAAGGAAGAGCTTGGGTAACAGAGTGGAGGCAAAACATTAGGCAGGAGGCAAAGAGGGTTAAAATATCACAATTAGATGAAGTCAGCAGACATCGCACAACTTGTCTCTCTTTGTCATTTCCACAGTGAGTGTCTTCATATGTTTGTCTTGTCATAAATGATAATAATAAAAGAAAATCACTATTAGATAACTTAAACTGAAGAGGGACCCACTGAATGTTCTGTTAGTTGAGTCAGTGAAAATTATGACTTATATTTCTCATCCAATTTGCTCTATTGTCAAACACTGTCTCTTTTTTTCTGCCTGCCAGTTCTACAGCCTAACTGGAAAGCTGCCTACGTGCTCTTTCTGCCTTATACATTCTTAATGAAAATACAGACTTATTTAATAAGTAATATTTAACAGTAATAATACTGGTTTTTTCTGTGTTAGTAAGAAAAATAATGCTTTTACTTTGTCTCCCTTTTTCACTTTAGTAGAAAACCTCAGCAATGAGCACAAGGGTAGTATCTCAGATTTTTCTCGCTAGGACGTTACCATTTGAAATAAGCACTTTTCACAATGTAACTGCAGTATAAAGGAAGTCTGTCTTCTGTATTTTCAGTCAGTATCCAAAATGGGTTGGTGTGGGCCACCCATCTATACATTGTGTCATTTTCTAGGTGTCCTGATGTGTCGTGGGCCTGTTGAGCTATGAACAGCTTGCCCTTACGTTACTTGGCAGGCTGTTACTTTGTGTTGCTGGTCACTGGCTTGTCCTTCATGCTGATTTGTCTTTTTCCCTCAGTTGCCCTGTTCCTTGCTCCCTTTCTCCATGTACATCAAACTGGAGACCTTGTTAATGGCTGTTTTCAGCTTTTGCTGTTTGCTGTGTTATCACTTTATTTTGCTTTGCCTGGAAGAGCCATGATAAAAGTATTGGCCTTGAGCCCAATCTGCTATTTGGCCCCTGCCATCCCAGCACTCTGGGAACCATCTCCTGGAGACAACTAGCAGTTAGACCTTTCTCCTCTTCTCCAGCAGGAGAGGAAACTGTGGAGGAAATTAAGAATGGCACCTTCCTCTTCTCCTCCAGGACGGAGGTTTCCACCTCAGTTGCAACAGCCCTCCAGTTTCTTGAACATCCCAGTGTAACCAGAAGGTTGTACTGGTGTGTGCAGAGACACTGACGTTGGCTTTTCGTAGGGTTAAGCGACCAGTTGGGAATGCCCCACTGGAATTTTACACAGACCATGGAAAGTCCAGGCAGGTGGAGAGATGGCTGCAGATGGGTGCAGTAGGGCCTGTAGCACCACGCCAAGCACTGAAATGCTTGAATTTTTGGCTTCCAGAGTGGAATTTGCAGCCCCCAGCTAGGGCTCTAACTTCTTCACATGGCAGGTAAGAAAATGTTATCCAAACAGGATCTGCAGTTGCCAGAACACCGGACACAGAGAGCTCTTAAAGCAGAAAGCAAGAAATGCTGAGAAAATGATGTCTGAAATTAGGCCTGTGCCTCACACCTCCCTCCTCCGCTTTCTCTGACATCTCCACAACTCAATACACAACCCTTCTTAGACTCAAACTGACTCCTGGATCTTTCAGAAGACTGGAAATGTCCGTTTCGCAGTGAAATCCCACTTGAATTTTACCCTTACAAAGCTGTGAATTAGCACTTTGAAACATGGACAGTTTTATATGCAGAAGCTTTCCACTGATGTGAGGTGGCCTGAAATTTAGGCCGATGAAAATTAAAAGGGACTCCTGGTGGGAGTTTGAACTGATAGGAAAATATTTACATGGCAGGCTGACTTTTTTATTTTTACCTGTTTTTTTTTTTTTTATTTCCTTTTTTTTTTTTTCCTTTCTTGGAAGCTGCTGATACGGTTTAGAGTGTGAGGCTACGTCCTGATAGAGCACCTAGTGGGTAGCAGTAGAAACAGAGATATGTGATATTTATTGTCCTTTCCTGAAATGTGATATATGGGTATCAACTCCATCAAAACAGTGAAGACTGTAGACAAGAAAGAAATGAAATAGGCTGCTGAAAGAGGTGCAGTGTTCTCGAGAAACTATTCAACGTGCAGGCAACTACTGTGGCACTGATTTCTTTGCACTGTTAACTATAAGTCCCTTCTGTTTTTTTTTTAAAGACCCTGGAAAGATTGATACAAATTTCTTTTTCTTCCTTTTTTGTGTTTGTCAAATGACAAATCGGTATCTGGTCACTGAGAAGAGAAAGAAAAGGGAAGAGTCTGTAAGGTTGTAACTTCCAGACTATGCCTGTGGTTTTCCTCTCTGCTTCTCCACTGCTTTTCTGTGTCCTGAGGCAAAGAGCTTTAGTTCTGTGTGATATATCCTTAAGAAAAGGAAGCGTGGTACCAAAGTGTAGAGCAGCCAGCCTGCCCAGCATAAGACCTTAAAAAATAGAAACTCCACAGTTCAGTAAAAATAAAATAATCCAAGAATTTTACCTTCCCCAGAGCCATTAGAACTGGTATCTTAGTGCTGCTGGTTACCCTGCAGTGGAGAGAGTACCTTCCTGCTGAGCACCGCAGTTTTTATTTGTATTTTATTTTAATTTTACTTTATTCCTCTCTGCTTTCTAAACTTCTTGAATAGCTGTTACAAGGTGAAGTAGCAGATATTTGCTTGTGAACCATCCCACCACATAAAGATGATAGCTGTCAAAGATTTGATGCATCTCTGGAGATAACTTACTCTGGTTTTAGACATTCTGTTTCCTAAATAAAATGATATAGAGTGTTATGTATTTTAAAACATTTGAAGGTGACCAGTATAAAATTAGAAATGTCACCTTTACAGGAGATAGTAGAAAATAGCACACATTTTTTTCTTTTAGATTTTTATATTTATTACACTGCTGTTCTGCAGAACTGATGCATAATCAGTAAGTGTGACAGAAGCTACTAACAATTTTGTATAGGATCCTAATTCTCCTTTGCATGAAATGAAAAGTTCCTATTGTGACATAGAGGTTTATTTTGGAAGGTGTCACGGCTAATTTGGTTAAAGTCTTTTATAAAGGACCTGATCTATTAAAATATACTGTGGAAAGGGTAAGAAAGCTTACACAGTGAAAGCAGTACTTTGAGGATGTGGTATTGCACAGGGTATGCATGCAGGATGAAGTAAGAAATTATTTTTCACCACTATTTCACTTGTGATTGTGCTAATCTGGTCATGTTCTAATACACACTTTGAAGATGCAGCAAAGTTATAATCCATTTATAAGTAAAAACCCTGTTAATCCCTTGCAGTGCCGTTACAATGAGTGGGGCTTTCTTCCTCCTTTAGTAGATTCACATTTTTGTTCTTCTCGGAATTAACCACAGAAAATAAAGAGAAGGTGGAAAGATGATTCTGCCAGTGTCCAATTCCTAAAATAAACAAATGGCAGGGGAAAATCTGTATTTCATTTAGTGCCCTGACATGTTGCCTAATATTGATTATGGGTAAAATGTTCTAAAAGGAAAACCAACTCACACGTGGTTGTCGTGTCCCTTGTAAAGTTATATCTACTTTAAAGCAAGTACTTGTTTTAAAGTAGATGTAACTTGTTTTATTGTTTACTGCAGTAAACATCTGTCCCTTAGGAGAGGAGTAACAGGTTGCTTTGTAGAGTGGATTGTATAAGCTCCTTAAAGATCCTGTGCAGAGATCTCATTAGAGGGTCATCTAATTGAAAACTGTCATGTTTAGACCGTCCTGTGTCGTGCAGACAAGATCTCCTTGGTTTTGTGTATTTATATAATATTAAAAAAAGACTCTCACATGCACACAGGCTCCATCTCCAAGGCAGAGCTGTGCTGAGTAAGAGCTTTCCATTGTAATCCTAATCGGATCAGTGAAGGAGTGTCATCTGTCCTGGAGAACCGGACTGCCCTGTGCAGGAGGGATGCTGGCAGCTCCTCCTCAGTGCGACTCTCACATGCACACAGGCTCCATCTCCAAGGCAGAGCTGTGCTGAGTAAGAGCTTTCCATTGTAATCCTAATCGGATCAGTGAAGGAGTGTCATCTGTCCCGGAGAACCGGACTGCCCTTTGCAGGAGGGATGCTGGCAGCTCCTCTTCAGTGGCAGATCCAGCTCCTCCTCAGTGCCAGATCCAGTGTTAACTCACCCAGTGGCACAGCACTGATTCACTGCATTGAAGTCAGGAGTTCCCCCTTATTACTTGTAAAAGCAATTACCTTGCCCCTTTTGTAAGAGCGAAGAGATCATAACCATATATTGAAAAATTGTTGCCAAAGAGAAACAAATAGGAACAGCATTCCAATAGATTATCTTTGAGGGCTGACTGATAATTAGTGCAGTTTAAAAAATCTGTATAAAAAGCAGTGCAAGTTCTATTTGGGCGGGTTCCTCATTTTTCTGCTTCTTGGTGTGGTCAGCAGTAAGGATTTGTCAGAGATGTGTACCAAGCTCACTCTGTCACTTGTGGCAAACTAACAGCAAACGGTGACAAAGCCAAGTTGCTTTTTAAAAGAAACTTACTGCGAGGAATTTTCTTCACTGTGTACCAAGCTCACTCTGTCACTTGTGGCAAACTAACAGCAAACGGTGACAAAGCCAAGTTGCTTTTTAAATTACTGTCTTTGAAACTTCATTAGATACAGTCTTCTCCTAATCTCAGTTGGTAGACAGTGTCTGTGCAATTGCTAATTGTAGGTGCAGTCTCCTTTGTGTTAATGTTTTGCTTTCACCTGGTGCCATCAAGCTTGTGTTGTTTTCATAGAATCATAATGGGGTTGGAAGGGACCTCTGGAGATCATCTAGTCCAACCCCCCTTCCTTGAAGCACAAATAGTGATTTCTGCTGAACGGCAGCGCTGCCAATCCTAACTTTGCTGGGCCAGTAAAGAGTTTGTCCCAGCAGTGATGGTGTTTGTTTAAACAAGCCTCAGAGTACCTGCTGAACAAAATGCTGGGCCAAATTAATTATGGCAGTGTCTGTAATCACATCACTGCAGTGATACCCTCACGTTGCACCAGGGGAGGTTCAGAAACTACTTCTGCAGGATAAAAGCTATTTTACGTTTTTCTGCTTTTTCAGGGAAAGCACCCGAAACTGTAACAATGAGAGGGGAACTCTCAAAAAGTAATGAAATTAGGGGTGAGGAGGCAAAGAAGTGCTAACTTTGGGAGTGACTTGCACAGACTGAACTCTCAAAAAGTAATGAAATTAGGGGTGAGGAGGCAAAGAAGTGCTGACTTTGGGAGTGACTGTTGCACAGACAAGGGAGCATGTGGAGGCACGGAGACTGCCTGATGCTACTCTATTAAAAGCAAGTGTGTGCACAGTCAGTGTTACAGGGATTTCTCTTGTTGAATGCATTCAAGTTAGGCGTAACTATTCATCTTAGATATTTAGAGATAATTGCTGTGTAGTGATGAGCACATACCTGAAATTTCCTGAGAATTCCAGAGTATTTTACATGTCTGAAGTGGTTAAAGAAGGATTAATATTTCCATTCTGCAGTTACGTGGTGGAGGAAAAGCCTCTGCACTGGGTGCTTTACTGTTTGCTGGTGGTCATAGAGGAAACCTTTGCCAAATCACCAAGAGAATCTGAAGCTTCTTGACTTCTTGCCAGTTGCCCAATCCATTCACTAAACTGTGTTCTGTTTTTTTCTTTTTTTCCCTTGAAAACTGAATATTGTCAGCTCATCTAACGACAGAAGATTAGCAGGTGTCCAACGCAAGAAATGAATCAATAAAAGTAGTAGTAACTCTTTGAGATCAGAACCTGAAAACCTAAAAGGAACTTAATCATGATGATGAAGCTTTTTTTTTTTTTTAATCTTTCTATTTAACAAGTTTCTTTATTTTCTTATATATTTTCTTTATGTTCTTTAATATTTTATATTTAAGTATGTGGTTGTCCAAGGCTGAGGTATGATTGCTGATTTCAAAGGATACAATGATGATGGAGTATCTGTTCCACCACAGAGGAAATAAGGAGTTGAGCTGCCTTAGGACTTCTTCTTGGAGATTTCCACGTTAGGAAGTATTTTGTGTGCTAAAATGCAGATTGGAAACCTGATCAGAAACGTATTTGCATTTTTAGGCACTTAAATACCCTTTAAAACATACCTGCAATAGATTTCTTTTTTATGCAAGCCCATGTTTATATTTTCCTGTCAAATAAAGTAGCGAAAAGTGTTGTAGTTAGAAAATTTATGTGTTTTTCTTTGCTTGGTGATACCCTGGCAGTTTAGAATAGCTTTTATGTTTGCATAGGAGAATATGGGTAAGCATCAAGATTTTCCTCAGCATCATTACATATCCCCCTTTAGCACAGTACATGGTGTGCTAAGAAAAATCAGGAAAACACAAATACAAATGTTGACCCACTTTTTTTTTTTTTTTTCCCTTCCTCTCTAGGATTACGATAGCTTTTTTGAATCAAAGGAGAGCAACACTGTCTTCGCCTTTCTTGGCCTCAAACCTACTTTGGCATCAAAGGTCAGTGTAGCGTTACAGACTTTTCATGGTTTTCTTGAAATACTGAGATTGAATTTTCTTCAGACTGAAGGAACTCTCTGCGTTTGGATGCACCACTGCCCCGATCCATACCTGGTCCATATCAGCTTCATGCTAATGAGGGAATTGAAACGGTTGCCATGAAAAGCAAAGTGTTTTAAATGAAACCACGCATTATACAGGGAAGTTAATTTGAGCCAGCAGATAAATGAAGTTTAAAGAATGCGTTCGCTTTCACATTATCAATCTAAATTGAAAACAGCTGACTTAATTATAACATGAGACAGAACTAGGATCTTAATCACTGGAATATCTGCAGCTTATGTTACCAAACCATCATCTTACTGGGCCAGCCTGGCATAATGGCTCAAGCAGGACAGCATTTATCCATTAGCCATGAATTTATAGTTTTCAGTTAAATGCTGACATGCTGGAGTGGTGAGGAGTTATATCAACTTTTTGAATAAGAATTCAGTTTTAACAAATACACATATACAGGTGAGAACACGAAGCCAGGTAACATCTTTCTGTTGAAGGCAGTGTAAGGAGGAGATTTTATTCCCATATGGAAGCCTGGGCACTTGTTCAAAGAGACTGTGTGGGTGCAGTAGAGGAGACACATAGGGGAGGATTTTTTCCCCTTGCCTACTGTAGAGATAGCTGTGTTTGGCAGTAGTACTGTTTCATGCCTGGATGGTAATTCTTGGGTATCTATGGAGTTCCTCTTCTGCCAGGAATTTATTTCTGGACCCCACGAGGGACAGGAGTGGGAGGGAACCTCAGCAGGGAACTGCAAAAGCAGGTTATTTTGGCAGCCTGCCTTGCTTCCGTGCTTGGAGAACTAGTGCTAGGAAAAAAAAAAAAAGATGATGTCCTGCTGCAGTCAGAAATAGCAGCTTCTGTGCAGCTCTGTTCCTGGGAAATAACCCGTTGTAGGGCCTGGGGGAGTGTCTCTATAAACTTGGCTAGATCATGGCTTCTGTCCTGTGGTGCATCCTCAGCTGCTGTGTGGACCAGGCTTAGGGAACACCTTTAACGTGCAGGTGACAGGCACAGGAGATGAGAACGTGTTCATAGCGTTAAGAAACTTGTCTTTTTTTTTTTCTCTTCTGAACAGGAGTCGGAACCCTAGAAGGACTATCTGAAGTATGGATGGACACACCTCCCAGATGAACGACCCTGTTCTTCAGCACACAACAGCTTCCCTAATGGATCACTGTGACAGAGCAAACACGTCATTAGTAGCAGTCTGCTTGCCACCGGACGCTGCTCTCCAGTAATTTGGAGTTAATTACACACGTATGAAACAGGATTAAGGCCAGGCTACTCACCTTCCTTTTTTAAAAATGCTCATTGTGGATGTTTCACTCTTGTCTTTGGATTGCTGTTGCAACTGGCACTGATATTCTAACAGGCACGTGTGTTTGAGGATAAGGAGTGGAAGTGTTGGGCTTCTGTCCCTCATGGATACACTTACGTAATCAGATTCCTTACCTTTTTTAATTCTTCCAACTACTGTAGTTGAAATTAGCTCCTCAGGATAGTTAAAGTGCTGGTGGTTATTAGAACGTTTATGCTGGCTATGATCCAGAAGGTAAAAATCATCAATCCTAAGATCTCAGTCTAAGCCAATAACTGCCGTAATTTTTTGCTCTACGTTTATTTATTGCGATATTTATGTTAGCTCCTGTTTATTGTAAGAGACACGGGCTGCTAAACTTCTTCACGAAAACTTGATTTGTCTGACGATGCACATTGCCACTGACTGTTTAAAACCACTTGTTGTCATCATGGAGGAGATGCCAAAGTGAAATATGTTGAGATGGTTCCTGGTCCAAATGCGGGTGAAATGCGCAGGAAAACACTTGGTGAAAAATACCGGGTAGTTCAGGAGAGGTCTCATAGCTAGTGATTATATTGTTCTCTCTTGACTGGGAGAGGCTTTAACACCCAAAGCTGGAGCTCTGTAGTTGGACTATCTTAAAATGAAGTTTTGCCAAAAACCTTGAGTTTACCTTCAACAACACACAGCTCCACCATGAGCCACGTGAGAGTCAGGGGGATACTTTGAGAGCCAGGGCTTGGTCCCATGAATGGTTAAACCCTCTACCATGGTCCAAGAACACACCTAACCCACCCGGCTGTTGTCCTGGTTATATCTCCAGGCATGGAAGTGTGGAGGTGCCTCAGGGACAGCAAGGAAGCTGAGGGTGGGCTCAGCTGAGGAGCAGGAGCCAAGCGAAGGAAGTGGAGGTGGTTCCAGTGGGACAGCATTGATGCCCATCCCAGAACTTAGGCCTGTGACTTGCCAATAACCATTTAAAAAATGCATTCTAGACAGAAGTCAAATTGCATTATGCATTTTGAATCAAGTCTGGCTGTAGCAATAACAGCTATGCTGTGCTGGAGCTTTTACTCCAGTGATTTCGTAATGAGAGGGCAGTGCCATTCCAGGAAATGTCCTGATGTCTTTGGGTAAATGAAAATCAACAGTATATGGGAAAGCTGCTTTGCAATCCCAGCATCACTCAGACTGTGTGCTTTGAAGGACGCCAAACTTGTAAAAAGTGTCAGAAAGCAACACTTTGTGCAACAAATCCTGTGTTCTGTTTAGAATCAGTAACCGTGGCATTCGAGAGGTGTTAGTGGGAAGGGAGAGGTGGAGGTCCAGCACTGCCAAAATCAGGGCTGACACCAACACCAGCTCAGGTCGGGTATGGATTTGTCCAGCAGAATGTTAAAAATATCCAAAGATGAAGATCTCATAACCCTCTGGGTAACCTGTCCCAATGCTCCAGTGATCTTCTAGTGAAAACTTCCTTTTCATGTCCAGCCTCAGCTCCCAGGGTGTAATTTGTGTCCATTTCCTTTGCTGTTTCCTGGCACTCATGGGAAGGGATTGGCACCATCCTTTGTGTTGCTGCCCTCAAGACAGTGGTAGGCTACTGTTAGGTCACCTCTTGGCCACCTTCTTACCAGACCAAACAAGGACCAGGTGGAGCGAGGAGCACCAAAGTCTGTGGTTCTATTTACTGGTCAAAATCTTTAGCTGCAGCACCTTCTCTAGAGGAATCCTGAATGGGAGTTCAGAACATGCATATATGTAGATGTATATACGTATATGGATGTGCATTTTTAAGAAATACTTTGCCTGTGGTAAGTTACTGTGATGTTTTTGTCACCAATGCCATGTTTTCATGAGACAAGAACCTCACCGTAGGAAGGGGGTGTGACGTGAGGTGGAGCTGTATGTTGTTAACTTCACCCAGTTCAGTATAACTATTCCTAAAAAAAAACCACAAAAAAAACAGTTAAAGAAAAATATTTAACTTTACAAATGAATACAGGTAGAAATTTACGTAATTATGCAGTTGATTACAGAGAAGCCATCCTGGATTTATCCTGTACTTGATATGTTGTAAACTTTGAGAACTGCCTGAAGTTCCAGTTCTGAAAAACTTATTTAGGTAGCGTGTCAGAAAATAAATCCACGTGAGGAATCCTGGGCCAGATCCCAGGTTTACTGACGGGAGAGGCAAAACCCAGCGCTGATTTCTCCAGGGATGAAATTAGTTTCACCAAACTCCTCTGGAGTTTTTGATAACTGTAGAATAGAAGGCTAGCTTGTTTCAGAGCACGCGTGGTGGCACCGGCGGTGGTGTGGAGGACAACACTAGCTCCAAAGACATCCTGCTTGCTTGCATGGATTGGCAGTGTAAGTCCCTTAGGAGATGTGCTTTTGAATTATAAAAGTGGCTAGTTTTAAAAAAAAAAAAAAAAAAAAAAAAGCATATATATTGCTTGAATGTGAATTTGGTCTGTTGTGCAACAGCCTTATTTTTGTAATTAAAAGAAGTAGAGTTCTAGTTTGTTACACAAGATAATCCGGAATATTTTTAATGAGTTTTGTAACGACGAAATGGGGTAACTGAAATGGGCTGTGGAAACCGGAGCCGTCTGTTGAAAGAAATAGCAAATCCTTAAGTTTTGCTTGAAATATTTGCATATAAAGGTATGCTTGAGAACCAAACGATCCCCATTTTTAGCTAATCCTTGTAACTGCCCCGCTTTTATTAAAAAGGGGGAGTGGTGTGGGGTGTAAGTCTCTGCCCCTCGCCGGAGCTGTGGTGTGGGGCTGACGCGTGTTCACTGTATCAGTGGCTTTGATAGAGGCTGGTTCTGTTGGTGCCACCCGTGGCTGGATAGTGCCTTGCCAGAACGTAGGGTCTTCTTCGACTGAAAAAGGGGTAGTTTTAAATATATTGCTATTTTGCTATTTTGCTATTTTTTTAATAATGCGGTAAATTGATTTTGGGGCCTGAGTCAAAAGGCAGACGCTTTGTAAGGTTGAAACAGTTTTTGATGAGTCTTCTGAACTCCTGATTTTTCTTAGTTTGGCTTTCTCGTTTATTTTCTTGTCCTTTTTGTTGACTGTCTAGAATCAAACCTTCCAAGGGAAGTGGACCTGGAGTAACTCTGTGCAATTTTAGTCTGTCACTGTTGTATGATTGTAAAGTCCCTAAATCCATGTTTGCACATGAAGTGTTGAGCAGCCCAAGGGCTATCACTGAAATGTGTGCAATTTTAGTCTGTCACTGTTGTATGAGTGTAAAGTCCCTAAATCCATGTTTACACATGAAGTGTGGAGCAGCCCAAGTGCTATCACTGAAACAAAGAGGAGCTGCCAAGCTCTCAGTGGATTTCTTGCTTGTCCTTCCTGGCCCCCATCCCCCCATTTATTTAAGGACTCATTAAGGCCATTTATTTATGGAGTCCCGTTCTGGGAATACTGTGGTTCAAGCAGTCGGACCCTGAGATTTTGGGCAGTGCCTTGTGGCACTTCACGGTAGAGCGAGATCTTCACCAGGAAAGTGCCAAATCCTGTTTGCTATTTTTTTAATAATGCGGTAAATTGATTTTGGGGCCTGAGTCAAAAGGCAGACGCTTTGTAAGGTTGAAACAGTTTTTGATGAGTCTTCTGAACTCCTGATTTTTCTTAGTTTGGCTTTCTCGTTTATTTTCTTGTCCTTTTTGTTGACTGTCTAGAATCAAACCTTCCAAGGGAAGTGGACCTGGAGTAACTCTGTGCAATTTTAGTCTGTCACTGTTGTATGATTGTAAAGTCCCTAAATCCATGTTTGCACATGAAGTGTTGAGCAGCCCAAGGGCTATCACTGAAATGAAGAGGAGCTGCCAAGCTCTCAGTGGATTTCTTGCTTGTCCTTCCTGGCCCCCATCCCCCCATTTATTTAAGGACTCATTAAGGCCATTTATTTATGGAGTCCCGTTCTGGGAATACTGTGGTTCAAGCAGTCAGACCCTGAGATTTTGGGCAGTGCCTTGTGGCACTTCACAGGGGTGCAAGAGCGGGGTCTTCACCAGGAAAGTGCCAAATCCTCTTAGTCTTTGGTGACTTGTCCACTGATTTCAGTAGATCTTGGCAGTGAGGAGGAGGAGGAAGAGGAGGAGGGAGCTCGGTGTGTTCTCCCTGGGCAGAGAGTGGGAGTAGGAGACACGGTGTGGAATGGCCTGTGGCTGGTTGATGGCCTCCTTCACCCTCTCAGGGGATTTGGGAGGGGAGATGGAGAACAGCCCCTTGAGAGCAGGCAGGGCAGATCTGGCTTACTCTCTTCTTCCTCTTCTTTACCTCTTCCTCACGTGCTTCCTCCTGTCCCACCTAGACCTCCCTGCCTGCAAAGCTTCCACTCCCCACCCTTGGTAACATCCCTGTGAGGTCCCAAAATGTGGAGCTGGTGTGTTCACCTTCCTGGCGTCGGTGTTTCGAGGGAGCACGTTGCATCCTGGGCCGTGTACACGTGGAGTTTTAAATTATGTGTTAAACCGTGTTCGTCTAATAATAAAAGAAATAATGTGACTCAACAAAAGGCATCTGAGCAGTGGTGTGTGTGCCAAAGAGAACGATGGAAAAATAAGAGTCTTTTATCCTTGTTGCAGTCCCTAAAGGGGCTCCAGGAGAGATGGGGAGGGACTCTTGATCAGGGAGGGGAGCCATAGGATGAGGGGGAATGGTTTTAAGATGAAAGAGGGAAGATTTAGATGAGATCTCAGGAAGAACTTCTTTGGTGTGAGGGTGGTGAGAGCCTGGCCCAGGCAGTCCCTAAAGGGGCTCCAAGAGAGATGGAGAATGGTGTGTGTGCCAAAGAGAACGATGGAAAAATAAGAGTCTTTTATCCTTGTTGCAGTCCCTAAAGGGGCTCCAGGAGAGATGGGGAGGGACTCTTGATCAGGGAGGGGAGCCATAGGATGAGGGGGAATGGTTTTAAGATGAAAGAGGGAAGATTTAGATGAGATCTCAGGAAGAACTTCTTTGGTGTGAGGGTGGTGAGAGCCTGGCCCAGGTTGCCCAGAGAAGCTGTGGCTGCCCCATCCCTGGAGGGGTTCAAGGCCAGGCTGGATGGGGCTTGGAGCAACCTGGTCTGGTGGGAGGTGTCCCTGCCCAGGGCAGGGGGGTTGGCACTGGATGGTCTTTAAGGTCCCTTCCAACCCAAACCATTCTGTGATTCTACAAAATAGCACTTCACACCATTTCCAGAAGTCTTTAGTGGGAATTATTTTTAAGTGTTTGCAGGTCTTCAGGTTGGGATGGTTTCTTTTGCCCCAGGAGGTGATCACTGGACACTTGAAGCCAGGAAGCTGCTTTTTTCCACGCAGGGTGTCTGACCACACGCGCAGCAGCTCATCACCCTGCTTAGATTATGCCAAATTGGCACAGAACGGGGCCATTTCCCGAAATCTGGCGGATTTCCCCACACAGTGGTTTTCCAGCACTCGTGACGAAGCTTTTCCTCCTCAAGAATAAAAGGGTGAGTAAACCATTTCGCACGAAGCTCATAAATTTTTTTTTTTTTTGAGAGGAATTTATATTTGGGCGCTACATTTAATTAGCTTTTCCCATGCTTTTGGCTTTGTCTTCTGGATTTATGGTGCTGAGGTCAGCCAGGGCAGGTACTGTGGTAGGTGTAACCCCTGCCACCACCTCCCAGCAGCTTCACCACCCCCGTTGCTGCCGGCTTTGCAGCTGGGAAGGATCCTACCCCTTGGCTTTTGCACGCAATGGAGCCCCGTGGCCGTCATTAACAGGGATTTATTTTACTTTATTGGAGGGATGAAGGATCTCCAGTAGAGAGAGGTCATCAGGGAGCATGGTCTTCAAGCCTGTGGTGTTAGGGGTGGCCCTTCCACTGCTGCTTTACACCATTCCTGGAAGAACAGACAAGCAGAAGTGGGGAAAAAAAAAGGGGGGGACCTTCATCTGCAATGGAAGGGGGTGGTGTGTGGAAAATCAATTGGGCAGTGGACACCCCGTGGTGTTTCAGCAGAGCCTGGTGACACAGGGGATTGACTTCTCCACAAAAGCCCTAAGATTGTCCCAGGGCACAAGTGGAAGAACTTATTGCAAACATCCCCCAAAGCTTTAGCAGTTTCTAGGGAAAAGCAGGGATGCCCCAGCGCTTAAGCCAGTTGCTAAAGGAAATCAATTTTAAAAGCAGATGGTTTAATCAGGCTCCCTGGCTGTAAAGCTGCGTCTCTGGATGTTTTTACTGGTTTATTAACAAGTCTCTTGCGCTTATTTCTTTCCTGTTCCTTGGCAGATGCTTTCATCAGGGGTAGGTAAAATCCCGTTTTCATCCCTACTTTGCCTAGAAATTGATTAAAGACAAGCTGGAATGCAGATTAATAGTGATAGGCAGAGTGAAATACTTAGCACATGCATTTAAAAAAAATAAATAAATGCCATATTAAACAAGTTGTAGATGGGTTGTAAAGGAGTTTACAGGAGGCTCCTGCCTCCCCAGGGGTGGTTTCTCCGGGGAAGCAGCTCTTTCTCCAAAGCTGCAGGTTTACATTACATCGGTCACAAAAAATGTAAGTTCAGAAAATATTCAATATTTGTTTTAACTGATGTGTATGTGTCTCAAAGACTGTTCATGAATAGGCCCCCTGTATCATTCTCTCCATCAAATAAACCCAAGGCGGTCTAAGTAAGGGCATAAATATCTAATATTAGGGAATAATAAAGCACTAAGGTCAAAATGACCTTTAATTAATCTCCTCCTTCTGACTACCTCTGTAAATACCACCGTGGTCCATGGCTTGTTACCACAGTTAATTACCGAACTAGAAACAATCAGGGAATGACCTTCTTTTTGGGGAGATTGCTGGGGGTGCAGCAGCAGGAGAGGCACAGTGCTCAGCAGAAATAACACCGGCACCAGCAACCATAACCTTTAAAAATGTTTCCTGCTAAACAGAGATCAGGTAAGAACATAATCAGGTCTTTGTTGACACAAGATCATAGGGGAAAAAAAAAAAACAACCACCAAACACCCCCATTTAGATGGACAATGCTCACAAACCTTTCTGCTCAAACGGTGTTTCACCCGCTGTGGGTGTTGGGAGGGTGGATCAAGCAATGGAGCAAGTGGCTTCTTCTCCACTGGCCAACTCCCTTCATAAAGTTTTCCATAAATGATGATGCTGACTTGGGAAGTGAAATATCACTGCCTGTGCCTTCTCGGTGCGTCGCTCGTCTTGAATTCGCATTACCCCTCTGAGAAGGTGACTGGATGCCTGCAAGAGGACAAGAGAGGTCACCCAAAGCTTGCCTTCCTGCTAAAACTACTTCTAGTCATCCTAGTGCTGTCACCCAGGCTAAAAAATAAATATAGTTAAAACAGAATTAAAAAATTAATATCACCTATCCTAAAAAAAAAATAAAATAGATTTTGCATGGTGTTTTGAACGTCATTCTTGCTGCTGAAAAAAACATCTTTGCATTCAACAGGCATTTCCTCATACACACAAGTTGGGGTGAATTATTTGCTGACAGGTACATGGTTCACCTGCCTTTTCCTCTCTACCATGAGTGATGATGAAACACGTGTGGGTTTAGAGTGGCTTTCATCATTTCTGAGCCAGCTGGCACACTAATGACGTGGGACTTTTCCCTCTTAACCATCTGCTCTGGCAGATGATGGTCGAGCACCGTCTCATCAAGGATGTGGTGGTCCCTGGGGTCTCCCACATCAACGTGGGGCCTGGAGTGTCAAATCCAGAGAGGCTCTCCTTGGGTTAAGCAATCAGAGACTCTCCAAGCCCACCCATAATCTGCTTACTGGTTAAGCTGGTTGGGAGGCAAGCGGCTGAGACCCTGCTGAGCTTGCCCAGGGGGTATGTGGGGGGGTGGTCATCTCAGTCCAGGCAAAATTTTGGAGGGTCTCAGGTTGTGGAAAGAGCGCTGACCCCACTCAAAATTCAGAGATGAGTTGTTCTCTTGCCTGCACGAACACATGTGACGATGATGATGAAGATGATGATGATCTGCTTTAATCTGGAGAGGCCAACAAAAAAGAAAAAAAGGCAAATAACTGTTGAGGTAAGAAAAAGGTGCATTTTCCAGCAGTGCTGCTAACATCGAATTCAAAGAGCAAGAAAGACTTTTCCATGGCTTTCACTGAATGCCATGAAGCCCAAAGACTCATCCTACGTTCAAAACCCACAAAGGTTTCAAGAGGGAGATACTTTTTATTATCTCACCAGATTTTAGTATGTGTTGCATCCAAAAAAAAAAAAAAAGGTCTTTCCTTCACCTTCTGGCTGCTCCTCCACTTGGCTACACTGGAAGAGCATCCTCTATGTAATAAAACCAGCTGAGCATCCCTGACCAAAATGGTGCTGGTGTCGGAGGTGCTGGTGAGATCTCCTGTCTCCCAGAATCACATGGGGTTGGAAGGGACCTCTGGAGATCATCCAGTCCAACCCCCTGCCACAGCAGGGTCACCCAGAGCAGGTCCCACAGTGGGGCTTGAATGTCTCCAGAGAAGGAGACTCCACCACCTCTCTGGGCAGCCTCTGCCAGGGCTCTGCCACCCTCACAGCAAAGAAGTTCCTCCTTGTGTTTAGGTGGAACTTCTTATGTTCCAGTTTATGCCCGTTCCCTCTTGTCCTGTCCCTGGGCACCACTGAAAAAAGCCTGGCCCCATCCTCCTGACACCCATCCTTGAAGTATTTATCTGTGTTGATCAGATCCCCCCTCAGCCTTCTCTTCTCTGGACTAAAAGACAGAAGTCCCGCCGCCTCTCCGCATAGGAGAGATGTTCTAGTTCCCTCATCATCTTTGTAGCCTCTGCTGTACCTTCTCCTGCAGTTCCCTGTCCTTCTTGACGTGGGGTCTCAGGGTGGTGTGGTTCAAAGCCCTGGGCCTGTGGGCAACGATGGCACGAGAACAGAAGTGTGTGTGTGTAGCTCTTGCAGTACGTTTCATTCTTCAGCCAAATGAGATATAATCACATTTCCTACATGTGCTTTTAAAGGCCCCAATTCCCTGCAGGAATAAAAAGAAATTACTTGGTAGATTAATGTAAACACTTCACTGTAAAAACCACAGCTTTTATGTTTGGGCCAAAATATTTATGTTTTCCACCGGTAGGAAAATACATGAGACATACCTGCCCATTATTAATCATCTTTATGTTAAAAAAACCTTTCATTTATGGTTACTAAGTACATATTGTGTGATTAGGCTGTTTTAAAACATGATGAATGGAAATTTTTACCTCTGTTCTGCCAATGGGGCACTTTCCATACTCAGATGATATTTACATTATAAATAGCACCAGCCGACTGCATTAATACTAATAGAATCGTTTGTTATTGCTCCCTCAGCACTGCTGCTGAAAGCTCCTTCCTGGGATTTAAATCCAGCTGGGAACAGGGATTTAAAACACCGGGAAGGTGTTTGTGTGCCATTAACCCCTGGGATGCCAGCCCCAAGGCACCTTTCCCTGCCCGTTAGCTCCTCGTGGAAACAAATCAGCATCACAGAATCTTCATGGTTGGAAGGGACCTTAGAGATTGCCAAGTCCAACCACAAAAAAACACCAAAACAACCCAAAAAAACCCCAAAACAAACAAACAAGCAAAACCACAACCACAGACAGACACAACCCAACAATCCCAGGTACTAGAGCATGCCCTGAAGAGCCACATCTCCACGTTTCTTGAATACCTCCAGGGATGGTGACTCCACCACCTTCCTGGGCAGGCTGTTCCAGTGCCTGACCACCCTCTCAGGAAAGTAATTCTTCCTAAAATATAATCTAAACCTCCCCTGCCCCAACTTCAGACCATTCCCTCTGGTCCTGTCATTATTCCTTTGGGAGAAGAGGCCAACACCTGCCTCTCTACACCCTCCTTTCAGGGAGTTGTAGAGGGCAATGAGGTCTCCCCTCAGCCTCCTCTTCTCCAAACTAAACAGCCCAGTTCCCTCAGCCTCTCCTCATAGGACTTGTTCTCCAGACCCCTCACCAGCTTGGTGGCTCTCCTCTGGACATGTTCCAGCAGCTCAATGTCCTTCCTGTAGTGAGGGGCCCAAAACTGGACACAGCCCTCGAGGTGAGGCCTCACCAGTGCCCAGTCCAGAGGCACCATCACTGCCCTGCTCCTGCTGGCCACGCTGGTCCTGATACAGGCCAGGATGCCATTGGACTTCTTGGGCACCTGGGCACACTGCTGGCTCAAGTGCAGGGTGTGTTGCTGGCACGATTGACCCACGTGAGCTCTCCTCATCATAGAAACACATTTCTGCCCTGAAATGCATCTCTACATGCACAGAATGACACGGAATCACAGAATGACACGGAATCACAGAATGCTATGGGGTTGGAAGGGACCTCTGGAGATCATCCAGTCCAACCCCATGCCAGAGCAGGGTCACCCAGAGCAGGTCCCACAGGAACGTGTCCAGGTGGGTTTGGAATGTCTCCAGAGAAGGAGATACTAAAGCTCACCTTTGTGCCAAGGCAGGAGGTTTGGCTGCAGCAGGGCATCACCGGAGACCTGGAGCGCATCGCCATCTCTCTGCAAAGATAAATTTTTATGAGGAGTAATGGAAGGACAAATGGAAAAAGGCAACCCTGAAATGAGCAAAGCACCAGAGTGGTGCCACGTCACAGCTCTGTGACCCTCAGCTTCGCAGAAACACCTTCCCACCCTGGCTGTTGGGTCCTCTCACCCTGGGACACCAGGACATTGTGTTGCCTTTAGTATTTACTTTTCTGTGCAGAGCTGCTCAGTGACAGCCAGGTTCCAATTAGGCAACATTATCTAAAAATGTAAAGTTTCCCCAAAAAGACAACACATGAAATACCTTGCTGTGGTAATTGGTGGGGTTTTTTCCCTCGTTCCTCGATTGCAGACATCATAATTATTTCACATCATCTTCCTGCTAGTTGGGAAAAGATCTGCTTACTTTCTGTGGAGGGAGGAGAGGGGAAGGAGCCCAGCTGCTGATTTGTTTATGTTGCTTTGTTATGCTGAGAAAAAAAAGAGAAATACAATAGCAGCAAGTGTCCCATTTCACTTTTTCTCTCTTCCCTTAGGGTGTGCTTTAGCTGCCACTAGAGATAATCACAGCTTTTTTTCCCTTCCAGGTGTTTCAAAATTTATCCCTTAATACAGCTTGTATAAAAACAACACGCATTTCATAATCAATACCTTGACAAAACGTGTCTTTAGGGTTTGGGTTTTTTTTCAGAATAAATATTACCATTATTTTAACACGGACTCCAACTTGCTGGCTCTGCAATTACATCACTAACTGATTTGTAGAGCTGCTGAAGTAAACCTGCAGAATTGTATTCACAGGCAGTGTCTCTGACCTCTTTCATGGAATTTTTTAAATCCATTAGAGCAACAGTAACAAAATGCCCTTTAAGATGTTGCCTTTGTTCTCTAAACCATAGTATTAGATGGAGCTGGGATAAGCGTAGGTGGGCCATTATTCGATGGGATATTAGTTCTCTTCGGGGGTAAGTTCAAATAAATGAATAAAGTTCAAATAAATAAATCACAGCCCACGGAGTCTTCTCATCCTTCTACCGTGTCCTTCTCTTCCAAAACCTCAGCTTGATTTCACGGTCACAACCGCGGTATCAAGGTGTCTCCAAAGCAACAGTTTAATATATCTTTTTGCCACTGCAGACCATGGCTTCTGCTTTTAGAGTCATAGAGTTGTCAAGGCTGGAAGGGACCTCCAAAGGTCATCTAGTCTGACCTCCTCGCAGTCAGCAGGGACACTCTCAACTAGACCAGGTTGCCCAGGGCCTCGTCGAGCCTGGAGAAGAGAATCTCTGGGGAGACCTTCGAGCCCTTTCCAGTCCCTGAAGGGGGTCCAGGAGAGATGGGGAGGGACTCAGTGAGGGGAGCCATAGGACAAGGGGGAACAGTTTTAAACTGAAAGAGGGGAGATTGAGATGGGATCTGGGGAAGAACTTCTTTGCTGTGAGGGTGGTGAGAGCCTGGCCCAGGTTGCCCAGAGAAGCTGTGGCTGCCCCATCCCTGGAGGTCAGGCTGGATGGGGCTTGGAGCAACCTGGTGTGGTGGGTGGTGCTTGATGATGCATTAAACATTTCAAGATTTTCCCTTCCTCATATTCATGTGGGTCTGAGGGGAGATAAAAAGTTGGGTTTGATGTCATTGTTAAGTAATTAGACTTGTCTGGACTTTCATCAGCCAGTGCAATTGCTCCCTCGGACCCGTCCATGTGGCGTGATTTGTAATTCAGCACAGAATAGGTCCCCTTGGCTTCACGTAATTGCTCAAATTTTTATTTGTCAACCGTTGCAGATCACAAGCATTTTCAGTTCTGCATAGACAGGCAAATGCTGCCGAAAATAACCCACATCCCGCAATTCTTCCCTCAGGAGCTTATCCATGAACATTGTCAGTGTTCCGATTAATGAGACCAGGCTGCTCCCTCCCACTCGTCTGATTAAAATATTTAAAGGAATACGAGACAAATTCGGACTCTCTAGCAAGTATTAGACATGCTTTTCTCTGTATTAGCTGATTTTTGCTCATCTTGATGAAAAAAGGGAGAGGAAATCTCAACGTTTCAAGAGTCTACTACTGCCTAAGTCAGGAAGGCTCCCTCCAGTGATGGGGACAAGCTTTGCCATCAGACAAAAACAGGGGTCAGATTGGAACAAATTTTATGAAATGAGGGATGAAATAGGCAGCCAAGTCAAAAGGAGTGGGGCTGGAGAAGCAATGGGCACAGAAAACAAGAAGTAGCCCTTCCTTATTGGAAAGCTTTTCCTGTGTTTTAAATATATATATTTTCAGCAAGTCTAGTAAGAAGATTAATGGGGACTTAGAAGAGCTTTCAGTCCCACAATTTCCCTCTGATTTTCCTCCAAAGACAGAAAAGTGTCGCGTGGGAAGAAATGCTGACGGGAGGTGTTTCTGAGGGAGTCAGTGGTGTCCAGGAGCAGGACACAGCTGCTCGACCACAACATAATTACTTAATCTCTCTATCAAGAGATAACCCTGATAAGACAGTGTTGATCAAGGAAGGGAAATTTAAAGCTCTGCTGATAAGCACCGAGCGGTAATAAGACAAGCTGCTTGGACAGGAGATCCCCATGGAAGAGGGCACATGAGATGACCATGACATCCAGGTCTCACTACTCAGCTCTGGGGCTTCTCACCTCCCTGCAGAGATGTCCACTCTGTGGTGGGTCCTGGGGTGCAGGGGGCAGGAGGACCATGGGTTTTGATGCCAGGGAGTCAAACACTAAAGCGAAGGTATTAATGGTCTTACCAGGTTTTGGGAGCTTGAGGTATGAACCTCTACTCTGTTATTGACTGACCTTCCAGTTCAGGAGAGGCTGCTCTGGCAGATGGTTTCACCAGCACTCCGGAGAGATGCTGAAGAACTTTCTCCTTAATCCGCAAGCGAGGCACAAATCGTTTCTGCTGGAAAACAATATTAAAATTGTTGATTTTTACACACAAAAAAAATAGCATCCATTAGTCAAACAAATGGCACGCTCAGGAACTGAGCAGCGTGGGAGAGCAAATTGATTGCAGCAGTTGTCTGCTCCCCCCAAGTCTCTCAGCATTTCAAAGGGTACATAATGCCCAGCTTTATTGTTTGCCGGCCCTTTAGGTTGGAATTGAAATGCAATTAAAATAGCACTTGAGAGAGCCATACATTTTAATTAATGGCCTGCATTGCTGAGAAGTTGGAAAACAAAGGGAGCGTTGCCCACTTGCAATGAGTAAATCAAGACAGATGTGTTCCTGGGCGTCCATACATCAATATGACGACATAATCTAGTAAAGCCAGAAACCCATCTCTGCTGCAATATCACTCGTTTTGCTTCAGAAATTTAGCCCAACGGGTGTGTGTGATAAGTTGAGTGCCAGCTCAACAGCCCCAGTTTTTAAAAACGGGACAAAATATACCTGAGGTTCTCCCGCAGGGCTCCAAAACCAAAAGGAGCCCCCCATGAGACTCAGCCCACCCAACTCTCCTTCCCAACGTGCTGCTTCTCCTCTTGGTTTCCAGCTCCCAGAGCTCTTGGTCCCTGCTGCCAAACTGGTGGCTTGGATGAAGGAATTGCAGACAGGGATGATACCTGCAAGTGATGGGAGGAAGGTATGAGCCCTGTGATGGCAAGATGAGCTCCTTGGAGCCAGGACCAGTGCATATTCTCCCCAATAAGCATGGAAGGAGCCTGGATAATCTGCTCCCCATGGACAGCTTGGATGCAGCATCCCTCTTTTGGAGGATAGCCGGGTTATACAGTGTTTTATATATGTGTGTATAGATGTAGATTTATATATGCCAAGGACTGGTACCCAGCAGATTTGCAAGCCCTGATGCGTATTTTCTCTCCCAGTCCCTACGTTCATTAATATTTCACGTGATGATCATCTTGTACACAGCATTTATGGCACTGAAACAGGTTGCCCAGAGAAGCTGTGGCTGCCCCATCCCTGGAGGGGTTCAAGGCCAGGCTGGATGGGCCTTGGAGCAACCTGGTCTGGTGGGAGGTGTCCCTGCCCAGGGCAGGGGGTTGGAACTGGATGATCTTTAAGGTCCCTTCCAACCCAAACCATTCCATGATTCTATGATTTACCTGCAAATACGTCAACACATTGAAAACCAAATGATGACACTAAATTTTGCTAAATAAATAAAAAAAGGGGAAGTGGTTCACATGATCTAAGCCACAGAGACTTCCAAGAGTGTCTAGATCCACCCACACATCCCACACCTGTTTCAAGTCTGGCTAAAGAGCAGGGGCTACATAGAGGAGATTTCTTCAGGTCTCTGCAAGGGGAAAACCAAACCCAACCAAAACATCCAAAAGAGCAAACTCTCAGTAAAAGCAGACACTGAAATGAGAGGCTGGAAAAAAGCAAACCTAGCAACCATTTTAAAACACATTTAGAGACCTCAAAATTGCAGGCCAGAGATTGCTTCTCCTCTTGGTTTCCAGCTCCCAGAGCTCTTGGTCCCTGCTGCCAAACTGGTGGCTTGGATGAAGGAATTGCAGACAGGGATGATACCTGCAAGTGATGGGAGGAAGGTATGAGCCCTGTGATGGCAAGATGAGCTCCTTGGAGCCAGGACCAGTGCATATTCTCCCCAATAAGCATGGAAGGAGCCTGGATAATCTGCTCCCCATGGACAGCTTGGATGCAGCATCCCTCTTTTGGAGGATAGCCGGGTTATACAGTGTTTTATATATGTGTGTATAGATGTAGATTTATATATGCCAAGGACTGGTACCCAGCAGATTTGCAAGCCCTGATGCGTATTTTCTCTCCCAGTCCCTACGTTCATTAATATTTCACGTGATGATCATCTTGTACACAGCATTTATGGCACTGAAACAGGTTGCCCAGAGAAGCTGTGGCTGCCCCATCCCTGGAGGGGTTCAAGGCCAGGCTGGATGGGCCTTGGAGCAACCTGGTCTGGTGGGAGGTGTCCCTGCCCAGGGCAGGGGGTTGGAACTGGATGATCTTTAAGGTCCCTTCCAACCCAAACCATTCCATGATTCTATGATTTACCTGCAAATACGTCAACACATTGAAAACCAAATGATGACACTAAATTTTGCTAAATAAATAAAAATGATCTTTAAGGTCCCTTCCAACCCAAACCATTCCATAATTCTATGATTGAATTATTGATTCTATGATTGATGGAAACACGTTGACACATTGAAAACCAAATAACGCCACTAAATTTTGCTAAATAAATAATAAAAGGGGAAGTGGTTCACATGATCTAAGCCACAGAGACTTCCAAGAGTGTCTAGATCCACTCACACATCCCACACCTGTTTCAAGTCTGGCTAAAGAGCAGGGGCTACATACAGGAGATTTCTTCAGGTCTTTGCAAGGGGAAAACCAAACCCAACTAAAACATCCAAAAGAGCAAACTCTCAGTAAAAGCAGACACTGAAATGAGAGGCTGGAAAAAAGCAAACCTAGCAACCATTTTAAAACACATTTAGAGACCTCAAAATTGCAGGCCAGAGATGTAACAATTTGCAGAGGACAGCATATTTTTTTTTAGGTAAATCAGTCTTTCCTGGACAAGGGAAACTCCAGGAGAAAGTGGAAAAAGAAGGCATCTGGGAAGCAAGATGACAGAGGAAATTGGCTGCTCTCAGTATGAGATAAAAAGTCTTTAAAAAAATAAGCCAAGCTGTCTTCTCCCCTTGTTCACATCTCAGTTAAATCTGATCATTTTGGAGAAGAGGTGGACAACCTTTGGGGTTATAATCCAACAGCAGGCTCTCATCTAGGTGCCCTCAGCAAAACACGGAGAGGACTGGGATGGAGAAGTGAGAAAATGCCACTTAACAAATCAGTGAGCCTCCTGCATTTCAAACATTTTAGCCAGTTTTGGTCACACCATCTTGGGACCATTAACCCTTCCAGTGGCCACTGCTTCTTCTGTTGGCTCACGCCACATTAATGAGCAATCCAGCCCAGTCGACCCATTTGACATGTGTGTGAAACAAGGTCTCAGAGGGGCTGGGGGTGGGCAGAAGACCCCTCTGCTGAGCCTGCAGTAGGAGATGTAGAGACCTACATGTCCAGACCAAGGAAGTCCTTGGCACGCGTGTGTGCAGAATGAGAGTGTGCAACTCTCCAGGATTGTCCATTGATTTTGGGGACTGGGGAGAAAAAGAATTACCATTTTTTTGCAGCCTGGCTCCTATCACCTCTACCTTTTCACCAGAAATGGTTAGAAAATATTTCTCAAGTGGAAAACAGTTGCTTGTTTTTTTTATTTTATTTTTATTTCCCCCCTCTGCATTTAATAAATCACTTTAAATGCATCACCAAGGTTATCTAGCAACTGGAAGCCCTAGAAACATGTACCCGCTTCAGAGGGTGTGATTTATCCCTGAGATGAGAAGAAGGTGGGTGGTCCTTAATCCACACCTGCATATTCACCAGGGAAGCAGGAAAGCTGCAGCACTTCATCTTCTGGAAGGTCTACCTGGGTGTGCAGATCTCCTCCCCATTGCACATGAATAGAAACCGTGGCTCAGCCTCATGAAACAAAGCCCAAACTGGCCTTTTACAACCCCCCCTTTTTTTTTGAGCTAACAAAAAGCCAGGATGGAGGAGATGCACGTGAGAGGTTACCAACAGCTCAATCAAACGCACCTAATTAGAGGCACTGAAGCGAAGGCAGGGCATTTGGATGAAACAGGCATTTGGATGAAACAAAGAGACGCCATGTAATTATTAAAATAACTAACGTGTTGCTTTATAAACCACATATTTAGGGTTACGCTGTGTTCTGAACTTTGATTTACTCACACAGTTCTGTCTCAATTGCCAACTTTTATAACAAGCCCAAACGAGCACAGCTGACCAAAGCCCCTAAATCTACACACGATCCTTGATGCCAAGGAGAAAAAACCCCTTTCTCTAATGATCAAAGCTTGTAGGTGAACTTGAACTTACCGAGAAGCTAAGGCGGAGTCTGGAGAAGAATTCATCATGAAAATAAACCTTCAGATCAGGTATCCAAGACGAAATATTAAAAATAAAGGAGGACATCTCCCCTTCTTTTCTCCTCTCTCTGTATCCCTGTGGGCACTCAGACCCCACTGCTCTCCATCTCCACCTCCTGTTGCTTTTGTCCTGCCTATTCTGCAGGTGAAAGCAATGAGAAGCAGCTGGGGGTGTAACTGAGAAAGAAATGGCAAGTTTACCCAGCTGGAGAAGTGGGAAATTGCATTGTCCTGAGCTGAAAGTGGATAAAATCCATTCACCTCCAGTTACCCTTGACTATACCTCTGCTTTGTCCTTGTGCAGGTGTATTCAAGCAGAGGGTTTGCAATGGGACATCATCGGGAACAAGTTAAATATGGGGGAAAAAAAAAATAATTCCTAGAGAAGCCACTGGAGGATATTCCCTCAGAATTTTAGCATTTAAAAGCTTTCCTTAAGAAAGTATTTACAGTGTTCCCTCATCTGTGCTCATAACCAGCACCTGGTTTTTTGCCACTGTCACCCCCAGCCCCCACAGGTACCCTCCCCACCGGTGTCTTCCTCACAGGAGGCTCTGGCAGAGACATAGCACCTGTACTGGGAGCAGGTAAAGCCTTTCCATAAGTCTGTCTGTGAAGGAAACAAAACATAGCCCTAAAGCTACTCACAGCTATTAATTGGGGTTTGCTAATTAGGAAGTGGAAGAGTCAATTTTTTCAGGAATTCATCCCTCTTTTTTGCTTGTAATGCCAGACAGCTTGAGTGCCCAGCCTTTGAAAGTAAGTTTTCAGAGGGAAAAAACAGGACCAAGAACCTGAGCTTCTCAAGATTCAACACCTGGTATGAAGGAGGCTGAGGGGGAACCTTCTCGCTCTCTGCAACTCCCTGAAAGGAGGGTGTAGCCAGGGGCGGTCGGTCTCTTCTAAGTCACAGGAGATAGAACAAGAAGAAATGGCCTCAAGTGGCACCAAGGAAGGTTCAGATTGGATATTAGGATAAATTTTTACACTGAAAGGGTTATTCAGCCTTGGGATGGGCTGCCCAGGGAAGTGGGGGTGGCACCATCCCTGGAGGTATTTAAAAGACGGGCAGACATAGTGCTTAGAGACATGGCTTAGTGATGGTGGTTTTCAGTGTTGGGTTGATGGTTGGACTCGATGATCTGAAAGGTCCCTTCCAACCTGGGCAATTCTATGTTCTGTGACTCAACTGGGAGGACGATGACCAAAAATGTTTGCTCACCTCCCTACTACAGCCTTTCTTTGACTAAAGCCACTCATGGTTATAAGGCACCACTGGATACCCTAAACCTTCTTTTATTCATCAGACATATGGTCTCCTGGCAGAGCCAGGGCACTGGGCTGGGTGGACCATTCCCTGGTCTTCTCTAGGATGCCTCCTGGTGTGGCAATTCCAATGTTGATGTAATAACCCCCACATTTTCTTCCTGCTGCCTCCCAAAGTGACACCTGCTTCTCCTAGAATGCCGGTCTATGTTCATCTCAGTATTGCCTTCCCCTTTGGTGATTGCTCAGAAGGATTTTGGGGGTGCAGGCAAGTCTCTCGCCGCCCACCAGGGCCTTTGGGGCTTGGTGCCCATGACCTGTGGCTACTGGAAGATGTGATTCCACACTTCTTCAACAATACCCCAGGTTAACGGCAAAGAAGCTGAGGCTTGGGCTGTCCCTGGGAAATTGGGACACCCAGGAAAAGAAGAAAAGAGAGGACTCCAGGAGGATTAAAGCGACACCTTGCAGGACTGACCCACCGGTGGGGCAGAGGGTCCCTTTGTAGGACCCCAAACTACGTCGATAACACCTGAGGATTCCCCATGGGGCAGCTCAGGGGCTGAACAGGTTAACTGGGAAAAAACTTTAGATCTTTAAAAAGGGTATTGGTGGGCAGCCCTGAGCTGTGTGAGGAAGAAAACCCAGCACAGGGCTGGGTAATCCTGGGATATTTTGAAGAAATCGTGCCCCCTGCTGATTTAATTAGGTTTTTTTTTTTTTTAGCCTCGGCTCTAAACCTGGTGAGAACATTCAAACACACTGATTAGCGTTCAAGGTCAATAACTCAGATGTCCTGCTGGATAGTAAAAATTCTCCTCTTTCAAGCCTGAAATGAGATGCTTATTATTGATTTTTTTTGAAAGCAGAAGGCAAAAGATGAATGGCTTATCCTTGCAGGGCCAGCCTTTCTGAGACCATGCCCAGCATTTTACATGCCCTTTGCAGCGTTTAATGGGGAAATAAAAGCCTGGCATAATAATAGGAACAGAAATTTATGATTAGTGGATTTGCTGGGTTTATAAAGCCTCTGTGAGTGTTTGTGACTTATCTGCATGGTAAAATCACCTCATTTTCTAGCCTGCCTACAAAGGACAGTCATTTGCTGCCCGTTTAAAATGATCCCATTTGATTAGCACAATAAAATAAATGGCTGTGGAACAGCAATCGCTGTTGTTGTTTTATGAGATGAGTTGTGGGGGTTTTTTTAATACCTCAATACCTGAGATTAGGTCTTAAAAAAAAAAAAAAAAGAAAAGCATGTTTTCCAGAAAAAACTCAGTTGTATCAAACCAGTGAGCACAGGGGTCACCCCCAAAGCTTCTCTCCTTGCAGGTTGGACAAAAATACCCAGGGCAAAAAGGGAGCCAGACCAGCGGGGTGCTGTCGTGGGGGTGTGAATCGGGGTCCTGGCCAGCCCCCCAGTCCCATCCCATAGTCTGGCTGGACGTGGGCTCCCGTTCCCCACTCCGCTTCCCAGCAAAGGGCCACCAAACCCCCTCTTCCCATTGCCCCCTTTCCAGTGCTCTCTGGAGCTGTGGTACAGAGATGCTCCTGCTGGATTTAAGCTAATTCCCACATTTCTTCCCCCCCAATACCCACCTTACTGTGCTTTCTGGTCCGGCGTTGTGCTTTGCCAATGTTAATGGAACCCTCCGTGACATTTTCTTTGGGCTCTCCTCTTCTCTCCCAGTCTCTCGGAGCCCAACCAAAAAAAAAAAAAAGAAAAGCATGTTTTCCAGAAAAAACTCAGTTGTATCAAACCAGTGAGCACAGGGGTCACCCCCAAAGCTTCTCTCCTTGCAGGTTGGACAAAAATACCCAGGGCAAAAAGGGAGCCAGACCAGCGGGGTGCTGTCGTGGGGGTGTGAATGGGGGTCCTGGCCAGCCCCCCAGTCCCATCCCACAGTCGGGCTGGACGTGGGCTCCCGTTCCCCACTCCGCTTCCCAGCAAAGGGCCACCAAACCCCCTCTTCCCATTGCCCCCTTTCCAGTGCTCTCTGGAGCTGTGGTACAGAGATGCTCCTGCTGGATTTAAGTTCATTCCAACATTTCTTCCCCCCCCCTCCCACCCCAAAATCCACCTTACTGTGCTTTCTGGTCCGGCGTTGTGCTTTGCCATTAGTTAACGCAACCCTCCATGACATTTTCTTTGGGCTCTCCTCTCCTCCTCTTCCAGTCGCTCGGAGCCCAACCTGCCTTCACTGGGAGGTCATTGAGTACCCTCTAGTGGATATTTTTGGAAAATAGAGCTCAGCTTTTTCTTGGATTCCGGCAGACTTTAGCAGCAGCAGCTCCCTGGAAAGCCTGGTGTTTGTAGTTAAGCTCCAGAGGGGATGGATCCCAACACGCCAACCGTTGCACGCTCCTACAAGAGCTCCTTCTCTTTGGCTAAATCGAACATGAAGGGCAAACAAGATTAAAAATCAATACTTCGGAGAGAAACTGCTTGGGCTTTTTGAACTAGTAGAGGTGTACGAGGGTGAAAATACCTGTAAGGAAAAAAAAAAAATAAATCAATCTGCCAATAGCATTTATTTTCAAGTTTTGGAATAGCCTGGGATGGCATCAGACCCCCGACCTACAGCATCCAAGGACAGGCTGGAAGTGATGGCAAGGGAGCTCCTGGGAGGGGCAAGGATATATCCCCATGATTGGCCTCCTTACCCTTTATTTATTAGCTTTATTCATCATCCCTTTTTTAAATTAACTAATGCATTTTCTCTTTGCTTCCTGTGGACTCCGTGCCTTCACAAACAGCCCAGCTCCCACCCAGCCCCTCGCTCCAGCATCTCAAAAAATGGGGTGAAAAAGGTCTTGTGTCAAGGTAAGGACAGGGATCTCCCTTGACAGCTACCATCACAGGCAAACCAGGCTTGACTGGGGGGAAAACATTTTAATTTGTAACCAATTAAAATAGATTCAGGTAGTGACAAACAGTGACAAACCTTAAAATGATACCTTTCTTCTCCCCCTTGTCCCAGGCTCAGCTTCCTTCCCAGCTCCTCTACAGCAGCCTCACCAGTTCGCCTTGTGCTGATGTCAGACTAAATGTCCTACAACTACCAGGCTCATCTCTATGCCTTTTTAACAGCAGCTTAATGCTAATGCTCTGTCAGGCTTCAGGAACTTCCCTGGTACACCAGGATGTATTCAAAATGAAGATGAGTGGGCTAATTATCTCCTAGGGAGATCTTTCAGGCCTCCTGAGTACGTAGCAAGACTTAAACCTATTTATGTCTAACACAGATTTTTAATGTCCTCGCTTATAACTTAGCAGCTAAAAATGTATGGCCTCTCTCATTCTGCTTGAAGATACCAACCTGCTTCTTTCTAAGTGCATAATAGAAATATTTATCTGTCTTTACCTCTTCTCCCCCATCTCCTTAGGAGGAAAGTTGCTGCAGCTGCTGCCCGCTGTTTTCCAGGGACATCCATCAGACTTTGCCCTTTGCATGTCTCATTTCTCTCCAGGAGCACAAGCTCCATGCTGGTCTGCTGGATAGTTCATAAAAAATACAGTACCTCTGTTGGCTGAAAAGGCTTCTGGACCCCTCCTGGTCATATGTTGGCCGTTCACCTTGCTTTTTTGATGCTGTGTCTTTTCTTGTGGAGTTTTTGGCCGTGGCTGCTGAAGCTGGACCTCATGCTCCATTCTTATGCCCCGCACTGGTCACCACTAAAAATTCAATTTCTGAACCACCCTGATGGATGGAGTTTTGCTTTCGCTGGGAATCACCCTTATTTCCAGCAAGTAGCTGGTTGTTCGTTTGCCATAATTTATCAGAAAACGGACTTTTTCTATATACAGATAGGTAAAAGAAGGGCCAGTTGGGCCCCAAACCCTCTCCCTAACCTCCTACTTTGCATCCTCCATAGTCCACCCCCTCCACTAACAGCAGAGACACCTCTGGCACTCCTCTGCCCCATCCCTGGGTTCATTGGGGTTTCCAAAGGATGACTGTTTGGTGAGGACCCATTTTCAACAACAGGCAGGGGTTCTCTGAGGGCCTTCTCAGCTGTTGAAGAACTGGCCCTGACCTGAGAAGGCCCCCAAAGGCACCTCCCAGGCTAAATTGTCCTATAATTCTATGTAAAAGTATCATTTATTGAGTGGTAAGATAGGTGAAAGCATTAAAAAGAGCGGGCTGAAGCATTAAAAAGCTAGAGGATGGGCTATAGGGTGAGGTACAAGACAACTCAATTCCATTATTGAAAAAAACTTTGGGTTGTTTTTTTTTTTAAATTTGATTTTCTGAAGTAAAACATCTCCAGGAAGCGTGTAACCATTTTTTAGTTCTATATTCCCTGACCCGATGATTTTCAAATTGCTTTGAAGCTTTGCTGTCAATACCAGGCTGTGGTGGTACCGCCCAGGGATGTACCTGACACCCTGATGATGTACATTTTCCTCACTTGCTCTTGTCTTATGAAGAACCTGTGCTCCCCGGTGAGCGAGGCAGTAGCAATACTGCTGTTTTGAAAGCCATGAGTCACCCGGGTTTACTAATAATATGTTCAAAATCTCTATCATTCCTGTTTTAGCCAGGGCTCTGGGACACTTACCAGAGAGCACGGGGCCACAGCAAGAATTTGAACAGCATCAGCAAATGCTAAAAGATGCTAAGCCCATCAGGGATGGTGGTAGCACCTCTGGGATAACGTACTTAAGAAGGGGAAAAAGTTGCTGTGGAAGTGGGCACGTGTAGCTGGAGAGAGAAGTGAGAATAAGTGAGAGCAACAACCCTGCACACACCAAGGTCAGTGAAGAAGGGGGAGGAGGAGAAGGTCCTCCAGGTGTGGGAGCAGATGGGGGTATGGTGAAACCCATGGTGAAGCCCCTTGTGATGCAGGTTCCTCCTGCAGACCTCCAGACCTCCTCCAGAACCTCCCCTGCAGACCATGGAGGTTCACAGTGGAACAGACACCCACCTGCAACCCGCAGAGATCCATGGGGGAGCACATATCCACCTGCAGCTTGCAGAGGACCCCACGCTGGAGCCACAAAGGAGACTGTCACCCTATGGGAAACCCACACTGGAGCAGGCTCCTGGTGGACCTGTAGAGAGAGGAGCCCAGGCTCCTGGAGAAGGATTGCTGGCAGAACTTGTGACCCTGTGAGGGACCCATGCTGGAGCAGCCTTGTCCTGAAGGACTGCACCCCATGGAAAGGACCCACGCTGGAGCAGCTTGTGAAGAACTGCCTGGGAAGGACTCCTGTTGCAGAAGCTCATGGAGGACTGTCTTCCATGGAAGGGAAGAGGAGGAAGGAGCAGCAGAGACAACATGTGATGAACTGACCACAACCCCTATTGCCTGTTCCCCTGCTCTGCTCGAGGGGAGAAGGTAGAGAACTTGGGAGTGAAGTTGAGCCTTCAGAAGAAGAAGGGAGGGATGGAGGGGAAGGTGGTTTTAGCTTTGATTTTATTTCTCATTATCCTACTCTGGTGTTAATTGGCAATAAATTAAATTAATTTCCCAAGTCAAGCCTGTACTGGCTGTCACAGTAACTGCTGGGTGATCTTCCTGCCCTTATCCTGACCCACGAGACTTTCCTCTATCTCCTACCCCCCTGGTCCAGCTGAAGAAGAGGGTGATTGAGCAGCTTGGTGGGCACCCAGCATCCAGCCAGGGGCAATGCTACCACAGAGAGATCTGCCAGCCCAAGCACCAAAGAGATGCCCTGTTTTACACACAAGCAGCAGGGTTCGTTTGAATTCAAGCACGAGCCACAAACACGTATAGAAAAAAAAAAAAAAAATAATAAAAATTGGCTTCGTTGGTGCTTCAAAGGGCGTGAGCTGCCACCCAGGGCAATCCCAGCGTGGTGCCTCCTGCCATCCCTTCTGCAGAGAGCCAACGGAGTGACTCACACCCTCATCTACTGACGCTCCTGGCGTGAAACCACCCCGCTCGCTCTTTGCCTTGGACCCAAAGTTTTCAAAAAGTTTTAAAAAGGGCCACGGGGTTGGCTTTTTTTGGGTTCATGGAGCCTCCTTTTGAAAAAGAGGTGTTCCCAGCTTGTGTCCTGAGAGGCAGGGCTGGCAGTCACCATCCTCCCCTGCTTTCCTCACCTCGCTGGTGCTGGCTTCTCCCCAGCACAAAGGGATGGAGCCACGTCCCCTCTCCCCATGGGTGAGAGCTGGGACACTGACCCACCAGGAACTCTCCATCTCTCCCCAGCAAGGGCTGCTTTGCCCTTTTCTCATCAGGCTGCAAGATCCAGATGGAAAACCAGGAGGTGTGGGCACATCCTCCCCCTGTTTTACTGCTGGGTGGAGGAAGTCTGGGGGCTGGAGGGGCATTGCTGCTTCCACACCCCCCTCTTTGTTGTGTGCATCCCCCCGTGACAGCCCGGCCACTCACCACTTCAGAGAAACTCCAGAATCTTTCCTAAAAAGCATTGCTGGAATTTTGCTGGAATTAGCACAGATGGCAATGACTACTTTTTAAGAGGGACAAGGAGCTCTGCATCTCTCCAGCCTTGCCAGGGGGGGCTGGCAGGGTGGGTGGGTGGGCACCGTGCTCAACCACACTTTCCCAACGCCTCCCGTGACCGATCCACTCACCTCTTCTGGTTACATTCAGCTCTTTAATCCTTTTCTCTCCCTTTCCAGAAGTGACAACTTCGCTGTTGGCACCTCCATTGCGTCACCACCTCCTGCTTGCTTTAATTTTTTTTTTTTTTTTTTTTTTTTTTTTCAACTCTTTTTTTTTTTTTTTTTTTTTTTTTTTTGCCTAACAGCATGTAATTAATCAGCTCAGGTTTGTAATAAAACATGACGCCCATTTAATAGACTGAGTCACCAGCAAAACGAGCCGGTGGGAAGGATGGCAGGGGAGATAACGTGGGGCTGTCAGCGGGGTGGTGGGGGTGGCCTGGCACAGCCAGCTCTGGGCGACACCAAGACCCAACCTGCTCCTGTTTCCTCGTTGCTTGGTGAGGTTTTGGCACCTTTTCCTACTTTTCCCAGCCCTTCTGCAGAGGTTGGGGAGGGGGGAGGAAGCCAGGTTGGTCAGTCCTTCCCACAAGCCATGGGCACGAGCAGAGGTTTGGTGGGAACCAGGGAGCAAACAGAAGGTGTGGAGTGGAGAATCATAGAATGGTTTGGGCTGGAAGGGATTTTAAAGATCATCCAGTTCCAACCCCCTGCCCTGGGCAGGGACACCTCCCACCAGACCAGGTTGCTCCAAGCCCCATCCAGCCTGGCCTTGAAGGGAGAAGGGCTACCACCCCCATGGGGACTCCTGCCCTCAGAGAATCATTTAGGTTGGAAAAGACCCTTGGGATCATTGAATCCAACCATCTACCCCACTCTACAAAGTTCTCCCCTACACCGCATCCCCCAACACCACATCTAAACAACTCTTAAACACATTCAGGGATGGTGACTCAACCCCCTCCCTGGGCAGCCTATTCCAGTGAAGAATTTCTTCCTAATGTCCAGTCTAAACCTACCCTGTTGCAGCTTGAAGCCATTCCTTCTTGTTCTATCACTAATTAACTGTGAGAAGAGACCAGCACCAACCTCTCTACAACATCCTTTCAAGTTGTCGAGAGTGATGAGTTCTCCCCTCAGCCTCCTCTTCCTCAAAATAAACAGTCCCCACAGAGGGGGACCATCCAGACCCCAGCGAGATGAACCTTTTGGAGGGAGCCACAAACTTCTGACCTGAGTTGTTGCTGGGATTTCAAACGTTGAGCTGATTTCTGTTCGTAGCACTTTTCATTGCCAGCCCTGGTACAGTCCCATCCTTACCCTGCATTAAGGGGTGACACAACACCCATGTCAAACCCCCCTTAAAACCAGCCGATCACCAGCACCGTGCTCTGTGGGCTCAGGAGGCACAAGACAAAGCAGTTCTGTGGCATTGTAAAATAAAACATCTCCCTCTTTTGGCTCAGAGATCATCAAAGCTAACGAAAGGGTCTCCTTACGTAGCTGAGAAAGGCTTTAGGGTTTGCCTCCAAACAGCCAAACCGATGTATCAGAGACCACCCCTTGGTAACAGCAGGAAGGTGTTGGGGGTTTGTACAACTTACTTTGTCAGAGCTGCAGAAAAACACAGCAAGAGCAGATCAGCTTCATTTTAGCACCAGAAATAGAGAAAATAGCCCGGATGGACTCAACAGAAGCGCTGATTCACGCACATTGGAAACAGAAGGATTGACAAAAGTGAAAAGCACAACATCCTGATTTCAATAACGGGGCGTATCCAGACACACACAGCAAAAGCAAACACTTTCTGATTTGATGGGGAACAACTGCAGTTGTGTCAGAAGCCTTTATAGCAAAATCACTTTAGCTTTGCTTCACGCCATTATGAGCATTTCCATACGACTGCTTTTCAGCTGTTTGTTAGAAAAGGCTTATCTAGAAAACGTTCATGATGTAAGCTAATTACACCCCAAATTAAAAGGGTTTTATTAATGAACAAGATAGTGGGGTTTGGCATTTGCTTTCAGCTTTCAGCAAAATTCCTATTTGATGCTGCACAAACTGATCCGGTCTCTTACCCTGGACCTGAAGTTGTGACAGCACAAATGGTGTGTTGTAAGATATTTGTTGCATGAGAATCACAGAATGGTTTGGGTTGGGAGGGACCTTAAAGACCATCCAGTTCCAACCCCTGCCCTGGGCAGGGACACCTCCCACCAGACCAGGTTGCTCCAAGCCCCATCCAGCCTGGCCTTGAACCCCTCCAGGGATGGGGCAGCCACAGCTTCTCGGGGCAACCTGGGCCAGGCTCTCACCACCCTCACACCAAAGAAGTTCTTCCCCAGATCTCATCTCAATCTCCCCTCTTTCAGTTTAAAACCCTTCCCCCTTGTCCGAACCGCTGAGAGCCCAGAGCTGCTCCCTGGTAGGTGGTGGCAGGACCAGAAGCTCATAAACTCAAAGAGAAATTGCCTCAAACTGGTGCCCAGAAGTCCCCTGCCCTGGGCAGGGACACCTCCCACCAGACCAGGTTGCTCCAAGCCCCATCCAGCCTGGCCTTGAACCCCTCCAGGGATGGGGCAGCCACAGCTTCTCGGGGCAACCTGGGCCAGGCTCTCACCACCCTCACACCAAAGAAGTTCTTCCCCAGATCTCACCTCAATCTCCCCTCTTTCAGTTTAAAACCCTTCCCCCTTGTCTGAACCACTGAGACCCCAGAGCTGCTCCCTGGTAGGTGGTGGCAGGACCAGAAGCTCATAAACTCAAAGGCTCAATGTGCTGAAAGAATGAGAAATTGCCTCAAACTGGTGCCCAGAGGTGACCCAAATCACACTTTTGCAAGATAACACCTAACATGAAAAAAATAAATATACAGGCTTGCTTAATTTAGAATTCAAATTCCTGTACTAATGGTTGGTTGGGGGATTTTAGTAAAATCAGAACCTCTATAGTTTTCAGCAGGGTTTAGACAATTCTGAAAATTATAGAGGCACTGATTTCACTAAAATGTATAGATTTATAGACCTGTGAGACGGGCAGTTCAGGCTGCCTGCTCAGCACTACGGGTGTATTCTGTCACACCAGTGCAACCAGGGGCATTCAAGAGAGTTTGAGCTACAGGTGTTGCACGTACAACCTCAAATCTGAGCCTTCACTGGGACAAGCCACCACTTGTCCTAGCATCTTGCTCAAGTAATTATACCACCATGGCAAAGTCTTTAAAAAAAAATCTAAGTAGGAAAAAAAGGTTTTAATATGCTTTTTTTTTTTCCAATTATTATCTGAATTTCTTAGTGAGGTAAGGTCTAGATACTAAGTGAGCTCTTAAAATCCTGTTAGTGTCACTGAGTGCCCTTTGCTGGTGAAAATTCTCACTGAAATAAGTGAAACATCACCTAGAGCTTCACCAAAAAGCATCAAAAAGTCAGGACGTGATTTTTTTAGCCGTGCAAGAAAAATATTTGCACTCGTTACCTGACTTGGAAATAAAAAACAAAAAAAAGTCAGATTTATATAAAACAAATCCATCTTTTATTAAACTCTGATCACAGGAGAGAATAAGCCCAGTATAAAATCTCTGATAACATGATCTTATAGCGCAATAGGAAATTCTCCATCTCTTGCAGCCACAAGCTCTGGTTGCGAGCGTACAAGATACCTCCGTATCAAAGAACACAAACCCGGAGTTTGGTCCTTGTGGCCCTGTATTTTTTTTTAGCAGAAAGATATAAATTTAATAAAAGCTGCTCCTTTAACACCCAGTTTTGCTCTGAGCGCCTTATGAGCAAAAGTATTGTTTTTAGTCAACCTGCTCAGCCTGCCATGGGGTGTGTGGGGCTGTGAGAGAAGTCACTCCCAATGCCCCGGTGACAAATCACAGCCTTCAATTATCTCCTGAACTAACAAACCTTCCCCCAAGGAGCGACCCCAGCAGAGCAGGAGGGCAGAAAGGCACACGTGGGGGCTAAAGGGGAAAAAAAGGGGAAGTTTTCAATAAAAAAAACAGCTACTCATAATGCCTTATTTTCTGAAGAAATCCTAAAAGGTTGGGGATTTGGTGTTTTGGTTTTTTTTTTTTTTTTACTATTTAATTGGAGTATTTCTAGCATATTTGCTTTATATCAAGCAAGTAAGAACTGAAAAACATGCTAATCTCTTTACAA
>NW_015090910.1:16465-86485 GCF_001431845.1 Calidris pugnax | reverse complement strand
ACCTGGGCCAGGCTCTCACCACCCTCACACCAAAGAAGTTCTTCCCCAGATCTCATCTCAATCTCCCCTCTTTCAGTTTAAAACCCTTCCCCCTTGTCCGAACCGCTGAGAGCCCAGAGCTGCTCCCTGGTAGGTGGTGGCAGGACCAGAAGCTCATAAACTCAAAGGCTCAATGTGCTGAAAGAATGAGAAATTGCCTCAAACTGGTGCCCAGAGGTGACCCAAATCACACTTTTGCAAGATAACACCTAACATGAAAAAAATAAATATACAGGCTTGCTTAATTTAGAATTCAAATTCCTGTACTAATGGTTGGTTGGGGGATTTTAGTAAAATCAGAACCTCTATAGTTTTCAGCAGGGTTTAGACAATTCTGAAAATTATAGAGGCACTGATTTCACTAAAATGTATAGATTTATAGACCTGTGAGACGGGCAGTTCAGGCTGCCTGCTCAGCACTACGGGTGTATTCTGTCACACCAGTGCAACCAGGGGCATTCAAGAGAGTTTGAGCTACAGGTGTTGCACGTACAACCTCAAATCTGAGCCTTCACTGGGACAAGCCACCACTTGTCCTAGCATCTTGCTCAAGTAATTATACCACCATGGCAAAGTCTTTAAAAAAAAATCTAAGTAGGAAAAAAAGGTTTTAATATGCTTTTTTTTTTTCCAATTATTATCTGAATTTCTTAGTGAGGTAAGGTCTAGATACTAAGTGAGCTCTTAAAATCCTGTTAGTGTCACTGAGTGCCCTTTGCTGGTGAAAATTCTCACTGAAATAAGTGAAACATCACCTAGAGCTTCACCAAAAAGCAACAAAAAGTCAGGATGTGATATTTTTAGCCGTGCAAGAAAAATATTTGTACTCGTTACCTGACTTGGAAATAAAAAACAAAAAAAAGTCAGATTTATATAAAACAAATCCATCTTTTATTAAACTCTGATCACAGGAGAGAATAAGCCCAGTATAAAATCTCTGATAACATGATCTTATAGCGCAATAGGAAATTCTCCATCTCTTGCAGCCACAAGCTCTGGTTGCGAGCGTACAAGATACCTCCGTATCAAAGAACACAAACCCGGAGTTTGGTCCTTGTGGCCCTGTATTTTTTTTTAGCAGAAAGATATAAATTTAATAAAAGCTGCTCCTTTAACACCCAGTTTTGCTCTGAGCGCCTTATGAGCAAAAGTATTGTTTTTAGTCAACCTGCTCAGCCTGCCATGGGGTGTGTGGGGCTGTGAGAGAAGTCACTCCCAATGCCCCGGTGACAAATCACAGCCTTCAATTATCTCCTGAACTAACAAACCTTCCCCCAAGGAGCGACCCCAGCAGAGCGGGAGGGCAGAAAGGCACACGTGGGGGCTAAAGGGGAAAAAAAGGGGAAGTTTTCAATAAAAAAAACAGCTACTCATAATGCCTTATTTTCTGAAGAAATCCTAAAAGGTTGGGGATTTGGTGTTTTGTTTTTTTTTTTTTTTTACTATTTAATTGGAGTATTTCTAGCATATTTGCTTTATATCAAGCAAGTAAGAACTGAAAAACATGCTAATCTCTTTACAAAGAACTGAAACACTTGCTCATCTCTTTACAAAGAACTGAAAAACATGCTCATCCCTTCACAAACACTGAATTCAGAACTATATTTTCTTCAAAAACTGTGCCTCAAGCCTTCAGCAGAAAGCATTCACCCCCCCACCCTCCCCAAATGGGTGTTTTGAGAGTAGGCAGAATTGCAAAATAGTAAATATATAAATTCTTCTTTACCCCAAGGATTTCTCCTACCCTTTCTGCCAAAAGCGTGGAAACCAGGTCCACCAGAGCCCAGGTAAGAATCTGTTGGCCAGTAAAGAAAATTCATGATTGGCTGGGTGGACCCAAATTCCTGTTCCCTGTGCCCAAAAATCAGCGTTTGAGACTAAGGCAGTGCCATGGGGTGACACCCGGGACTTGAAACCCTTGAGTCCACAACACAGCACATCCCACTCTGGAACAATTCAGTAACTGAGCCCCCCACCTGAAGACACATTTCCAAAAAAAAGCAAACAAAGCCCTCAGAGGAGCTCAGCAAAACAGGTATTTAGCAGTTCTATCGCATTTTTCATCTCCCTAGAGCTTTGTGTTACGGCAAGAACCTCCTCAGAAGCTCTGAAAAAGATTACTAATGGGAAAACACAGAGTAAATATTAATTATTTGTGAGTCCTGCCAATGCAGGACTATGACGTTTGTCATCACTTCCACCGCAAGCGTTTGTGGTTAGATAAACCAGCTCTCTTTATTGCAATTTAAAGCTATTTTTATGCACTCCAGAATGTACCTATGCACAAGCACACTGCCTGTATACTGTTACAGCCTCTGTAAATAATAAATGCCCAGCAGAAACAGCTACAGAGCAGTCATTAAGCTCCTGCAACATCTAAAGAGAAGGGCAAAAATGCGAGGAGCAACTACTCCATGTTCTCCAGCTTTTGGCCCAAGGTATTTCTTGCATTTCTCTTGTTTTCTCCCATAAACACACTCCCAAAAGACATCAGCATAAAGAGTGGTTTTCTCATTAAACTAATTAAGACGACACCGCTGCAGGAATAACAGCCCTCAGTCTAAAAGGATGGTCAGACAACATTTATCTTTAAATCAAAGATTTCTTCTTATTTAGGAGACCACCACCTACCTGCTCTTGCTCTGCCCCATAGCGGTGATGCCACACGAGCTCGTGTCAATTCCCACTTATTAAATCAAAACACAAAGAGCTTTTTCCCCCTCAAATCTCTCTGGGAGCTCTGGCAGAAACAACCCGCACTGGTTTAATCCCATCAGACCAGCATGGACCTACCAGGGCCAGGACAACTGGCGCCACCAGGATCAAAAGAGCCATAATCTTGCCCATCAATAAGCGTCTTTGTAATTAAGTCAAATGTGATGTCACCGATGGATCAGGCAATCAGTAGCAAAGTGTGTGCGTGTTCGTTAGGCTACCTAGAAGTCTCAAGCAGAAAGACACCGAAAGGCACTAGTCCATAGGAAGAAAAAGATGTGCTGCCTTCAAAACTGCCTTTGATTTGTGTCTAAGAGCACCCTGTGAGTCCACCTACTCCTGGGGTAACTCCGGGGCTTCAGCAAACAGGTACTAAAACCCTTCCCCAACCCCAAATTCCTGGACATTAAACAGCAAGTGACACAACAAAGAAAGCCAACCATGAAAACTAAAGGGTCCGGTCTATTCCATCCAACCACCCCAGGGATCTCATTTGATCGCGTGTGCTTATTTTTAATTATTGGTGGGGAATGAGTACGGCAAAGCCACCTGGACAGAGCACCTACCACCAGTTCATCACACAACCCAACGCTTGGGATATTTTCTGGTTTCAGAGAGGGCGTCAGCAATGGGTTGAAGCAACAGCGGCGAATTACGCAAGAGATAATTGCCCACACCGTATCTTGCTATGATGGCAGACCTGACTCTCTGCCACCTGACATCCGGAGCAGCTGCTGGCACTCAGGTGCTACACGGGCCCAACTCAGTATTATCAGGTTGATTACAGAGATGTGGACTAGCTATGAAGGAAATGATCAGACACAGCAATGTGTAACCATGAATTACGCCGATTGCCAAGAGTGCTCCAGATTCCCCAGGATGAGAGACATCCCATTAACGCAATGCGGTGTCCAGTAGAAGCTTCACCATGTGGCTAATTTTGTTCCTAATTGTTAATATTTCCAAGACGGGACACTCTGGAGCCTTGGAGAGCGTGGAGACTCTCTTACCAACACCCTCTCAAAACAGAAGGCTGATTGAGAAGGTTTCTTAGGTAGAACCATTATATTCAGGCATTATGTCCCTCCCTCTCCCGCGTATCCGAGGCACAAGTCATAGCAGGAGAGAAGCAAAGGCCATCTCCATCCAACACTTCCAGGTTCTCCCAGCCTTAAGATAACGTTTGGAGCAAACGCGATGCCGACACACGTGCTCCACAGCCAAAATATATTCCAGGAGACCTGGTTTGCTGTTTACATGGACATCCTATTTTCACTCAGTTCCCTTCAAAGCCACTACGCTACCATTTTGGGGCAATATCCAAAATTAGAAAGTCCCTATAATCTTTAAAATGTGCCAAAAAAGTGTTTCTCTCCCACTTCTGGGCCACACAATGGATTCCATCAACACAACCTGCACAACGTTGTAAAATTAGCAAGCATCTCAAAGCAGATGGGACACAGAAGAACATTGTATGCATAAAACCAAACTCAAACAGCATGAAAAAAGTAATTTTTATTTTTATTGTTTACAAAAGCATGAACACCTTAGGCAGAAGCAGCATCCTGAACCGTACATTTCCCTCATCCTCCTGGAATATTGGCAGAAAGCAAGTATTTTCTCTGTTCTTTGTGGTTAAACATACTCTGCTGAGGTAAAGGGGAGACACCCCACCGATCCCCACGGCACTCCGACTGTCAAGGAGCCGACCATCAGACCACAACACAAGGAGATGTCCCACAGGTGACACGTTCTAGGTGCCACATTGGCTTAGTCTGTGTTTCTAACCAAGAAGAATACTCCATCCAGCTACTTGATAAGCTCCCCGTTCTCTTCCATTTTAACTGAAACAGATCTAATTTTAAATACCTGGTTAAACGTTACGACTCTCATCCCACACTAACGTCATGCAAGGTTTAACTTTATGCACCAAGAACAATTTTACTCAAGCTTTATAAGACTGCAAGTGTGCTCCTAAGGTGTCTTTGGAGTGAGACCTTCCAGCACAATAACTATTTATTCCTTTCTTACCTGCCCCCCCCAGCACACGGAGGTCAAGTGCTTACTCTGAAAAAACGTGCCCTAAGGTTAACCTGACAACAAAGTGTGCAGCATTTTCATTTTGCCTTCATCTTTTTCTCAACAAAGTGTGCAGCATTTTCATTTTGCCTTTATCTTTTTCTCCTGATCTAGAGCTGGAAGTAGTTAATGGTCACATAATCAAATAGGCCATGCTTTTGAACCTCCAGAGAAACATTTCTTTATTAATTTAAAAAACAAAATAAAAATACATGTTTTGTTAAACAGAGAATTTGATTGCAATGACTTACCTGGAGCAAATTACTCGTACTGTTTCCTAAAATGATCCTTGCTATAAAACAGTGTGACTCCTCAGCTCCTCTGAGTTGAGGTCCCTCCCCTCAGAATCTACAACTGATGCCTCAAAATATTTATTACCCTGGGAGGAATGGCTCTGGCTTGTCTGCTGTCCTATGTCTAAAATGACTGACAAATACTATTTATCCCCTGGGAGGAATGGCTCTGGCTTGTCTGCCATCCTATGTCTAAAAGGACTGACAAATACTATTTATGGTCTGCAAGACTGGATCTATGGATCAATGGAAACTGCTTCATTTTACTGCTCGAGCTGTAGGAACTGCTCTATTAGCTCCTGCCAACTTCACATTAAAGAAATATAATTTACTTCACATATTGAAAGAACCCCTATATATACACACGCATACACTATGTATGTGTACACGTACATATACACACACATACAGGTAATCTGTATTTATTTTTACACTGACAAAGTGCTAAAAGAGTCCAACAACTGTCACTGCTAGAGATGAAGCTAAATTAAATGGTATCACTTATATGGCATCAAATAATGATGAGACTCTGGTCCAAGAGCTTCAGAACTGTTAGCAAAAGAGTATCTTTCATTGGCAAAAAAACCAAAAAAGGTCCAAATGGTTTGAATTTAACTTTTAAATAAATTGGAACCATTTAGAAAAAAAATAAATTAAAAAACCCCATGCAAAGTAGAATTTATAATTTAAATTTCAGTTCTGTGTATAACAAACACACGTGTTTATACATATATTCTATTACTTTCATGGCAAAATTCTGTGGTGCCTTGGACTCGATGACTGTAACGAATCTGGCACTATCTCACATGTGCAGCATTGCCTCAAATTTTGAAAAAGCAAAAGCTGTAGGAGCTCAGCCCAGTATTCTGTGACTCTGGCTGCATGGTCAGAAACAGAAGTACTCCACTCAAGACCATGCCTATGAAAATGCACATTTAATAAGGCCATTATATTCAAGATCATAATGGGACTCAAGTCACACGAATAATCAAATATATTACAAATCGACCTTGGAAAGTCATATTGCAGAAGATGGACTCAAAACAGCAATGTTCCAGAAATTTAATACTTGGGTTTTGGTTCTTTTTTAACATAGAAGATGGACTCAAAACAGCAATGTTCCAGCAATTTAATACTTGGGTTTTGGTTTTTTGAACACGAAATGCCAATCTCTCAAACTGGTTTTGCCCACGGGGCAGACAACATGAAGTGCATGTACGCATGGATTCTCAAAATGTGTCGTTTCATTCTTTCTTAAAAGTTATCAAGTGCCCCAGTGTCTGAGGGTTGGATTCTACTCAAATTCTGCCAATAAGGTTCAAGTTGTTATCAACTGTGTCCTGGTTTGAGGTTATCAGCCAGTCTGGCCCAAACCACGACATCAACCTAAAGCAGCTTCCATGCACGAGGAGGGGAGAGAAGATTTGACTTTCAGTTATTTAAATATTTGCCAACATGCAAAACATATTTCTTATTTTACAGAGTGTAGCAAAGACACAATTGAACCTATCCTGGGTTCATTTCTCAGGATGCTCTTTCAGAGCCAGATCACATGAAGAGTATCAGTTTATTTGATCTGGTTTACCAAAAGAAAGACAGAGCAAACGACCGATTTAACGCAATACGAGGAATGACACAGATTTCCAAGTTGGCTGCCCAACATCCCAAATAAAAAGAAGCTACCCTTTAAACCAAGTGGGGTAAGCTATCTTGAATTTAGGGTAGGGTGAGTGTATTCACACCCTGGGGTAGCGGGTGTGCTGTAAATCTAGTTTCCTTTGAGGTTATTTGCTCCTTTAGCCACTCCAAAGTTGCCCAGTCAGCCAGCATTTCAGCTTCGTTAAGGGTGGTGGCATTTGTCCAAGGAGGAAGGGTCTGTCCCTCTTCCCCGTGCCATACTATGGAGACACACAGAGTTATGCAAAAAAGCATTGGTACAAAGGCTGGAAGAAGCACAAGACACAGCAGACAGGAAACTTAATGGGCACATGGATTACAGCTCAGCAGAGACGTTCTTCCACAGTCCTATGTTCTGCCATAAAATCCACACTGGTCAAGATTACGGATGAATTCATGATTCAAGATGAATTCACCTTCCAGTTGAATCAATGCTGGCATTAGGAATTTTTTCCTCAGTACACCAGATTATGTCCAACCCTTTTTTTTTTTCTAGGACCTGTTGTTTTGCATTCAGACACTTTTCAGCACAAAGACAAGAGACAAGCCCAAGACACAGAAGATGTGACCTGTTTGCACATTCTGAACAGACAAATGGATAATCGAGATGCAAACGTTATTAAATGTGTCACACTTTACACCTACAGCTCCATGTACTTTTTTTCCTTCCTTCAACAATGGTGTCACACTTGCCAGATGCAAGTTTGTCACTATTGATGACTATGCTTTTGGCCACAGCTGGGTGGAATGCACTTAGACAGCAATAATCCAGCTCTTGCAGTGATGAGCAAGGAACCTGGGAGTTCAGGATATGGTTTCCAATTCCCCTTGTCTTATACTCTTTGCATGCTGAGCCCCTCAAAACATCTCTCTTAGTAATCATAGAATCATAGAATGGTTTGGGTTGGAAGGGAACTCAAAGATCATCTAGTTCCAACCCCCCTGCCATGGGCAGGGACACCTCCCACTAGAGCAGGTTGCTCAAGGCCACATCCAGCCTGGCCTTGAACCCCTCCAGGGATCATCTTATTTGGAAGGAGAATAACTCCTTCCAAACATTTTCTTCACAAAAGGAGCAGTAAGACATCCATTGCCATACCAGGTAAGATGAAAAGCCACCTAAAAGGCTCCTACTTATTTAAACAGTTTTGACTAAAAGATGATTAGCAGAATCACTTCGTCAATTAGGTTGAAAAGAGCCAGGAATATTTGGGAATAGACTTTCAGAAGCCTGTCTTGGACATTCACATTAAAAAAGTGGCCTGACTTCAGCAATCCTTTGTCTGCAAGTGTCTGAACAAAGAGCTCTGACGAGTACCAAACAGCAGCAGCATTTTCAACACTTTACGTTTGCTGTATTCAGTACTTTTTAACCGAATTCTCTCTCCCAGTGAAGCGAGTGCCTTATAGCGAGCACGACCACCCATAAACACAGCATTTCAAAATGGAATTACATACTGTTGTTTTCTTTCCACCATAATATTATCTTACCCTTTGCAGCACCAGTCAGCACCATAGGTTTAATGCAGGTCACGGACACCGAGCAGCAGGCCCGCTTCCGCTGCTTGCTTCAAACAACATATTGTTTCCTATTTATACATTCTTAAAAGGTTTTCTTCACTTAGCCGTACTAAAAGTACCACTCCAAAATTTAAGTTTACACTGAAAAAGGTTATTGAGGACTCGACCCAAAAAAACCCCTTTTACTCCCACAGGAAATCATATTTTCTCCTGAATAAGTGTTAACGGATATTTATATTAGAGGACTCAATATTTCAGAAACCAGTTATTTAATGCTCAATATTCTTTTCAGCAGATGAAGAGGTAGGTATATTTCCACACAAGGAAAAAAAAAAAAAAAAAGTAACAGACACTCAGTTAAATCAAGTAACGTCTGAAAAGTCAAACACTGTTCTGACAGCACATAAACATAATGTGTCTGAAGATACTCTCCAAGGGGGACAAGAAAAGTTGCGCATTCTGATTAGATAATACATCATAATTTGAAATTTAATAATTTTCTGGAAAGAAAACACAAGTATCCAAACGCTACTTCCTTCCCCTCCCTTGCCCAAAGAAATGTGGGTGCCAACAAAACTGCCTGTTATCAATGGTGGTATTAACTTTTGGACTGCTAAACATGGGATCAGCTGCAATTCTTCCTTACATTCACCAACACCAGCAGTCTACAAGTTTACACAGAGACCATATGCATGATAATTACATAATTACAATAGAAATTCAACTTTAGTGTTGTTCTTAAAACAATCTTCATAAATAATGAAAATACCTGTGTTCTAGCTCTTCAGTAACCTAAGGTTAATTGGTACAGATAGTGGTTTTTTTTTCTTCCTTTTATAAACCAAACTGGAGGTTCCTCACTGCCAACAACGGTTAAGGCCTGGATCAAGTTACTCTCCTTTTGCTTTTCCCTTTTTCTGCTTTTTTCCATTTTCCACCACTGCATTATTTTCTGGTTTGCTTACTCCATTTGCAACAGCACCATTTGCTATTTTGCCATTCTTTACGGGTTCCTTGGGCAGCTTATATGTCCGATAGTAGAAGTTACCAAACAAGAAAATGAAGGTGACAGCATAGAAAATGACACCCCAGTGCATCCATTTAGGGAAAGGACAATCAATATAAATAGACAAGGCTGTGTGGCCAATAGTCACATGGAACTGCACCTGAAAGACAAAAAAAAATAAAAATATATATAATCAAAAAGGTCTGGATATATTCTGTAGGTGTGACCACACAAATGTGTATCGATGCGTTAAGTTATGAAAATTGCTAAATTGGGAGACAGTAGGGAAACTCTGCAAATGGAAGCCTGCTCAGAGGCAATGCCTTCTGAGATAAAAGAAATTCTACTTACCAATTGCAATATGGTCAAGTATCGTTTCCACCACAGGTATTTCTGAACTTTAGGGCCACAGGCAGCTAATCCATAATACATGTACATAATGACATGAATAAACGCGTTCATCTGAGCTCCAAAAAAAGCTGTCCAGGAACAGAAGGGAAGATTGTCATGTAATTTGGAAAAAAAGGCAGAAGTCTTTTCTAGTATTTTTTCATGTGATGGTAAAAATGATAAAGCACAGGACATACCAGGCTTCTGTGTTTGAAATATTTGACAGTATAATATAAACCTGGCTGCCAACACGTGCTGACATAAATAGCTGTTCCTGCAAGCAGTATGTCACACCTTCCCTGGAACTAATTATGCAAAAGCTTTTCGTAAGATTTTTGTTGAACAGACATAAATCACATGGATTCCACATTAGTTATTGTAGTGTAAGTGCAATAGCTTTGTTGAAGGATTGTAAGGAGCGGTGTCTGGCAATGTAAAGTATCAGGTTCTGAATTTTAATCTTTTAAACTATATTTAAATGCACAAGGCTCACTTCTCAGCAAGAAGTCAAGAAACCCATGTGGAAATCTGATTAAAGAGGCCAAAAAATCACTCAAAGCAAAACTTTACTCATGGTTATAAGACATTTAAGGGCATTCCCAAGTGAATTTGTTTAAATTGCAAATCTTTGGTTTCCTTATTTATGACATAAAATATCCAGCATTCTTAAATACTGCATAAAATGCTGCGTATAAATGCTGTAATGCCGTGTATAAATGTATAGTATAGCTTTTTCCAGAATGATCCATGCTGGAAAATGAAGATGACAGTTCTCACTTGCATTAAGATCCCTTTGCCCTTTGTCAATATTAGCAGCCATCCAGCAGAAATAAATGATATCTTGATTAGGCATTCTTACACCGCCAGAGAGCCTAAAAAAGGCTATTAATGCATAAGATTAGGGCAATACAGACAATAGCTGCTGTCATCAAACAGCTCAGATGTCCATGTGTTCCAGACCCAGTGAGTTACAATAGGGTTTTGTTTATAATAGATCTGTTTATGTAGGTAATGTGCTACCAACTAGAAAACAGAAGAACACAGATTTATCCCCATTTTTGCAGTAGTGCTACATCATCACAGAAGAGCAACTGCTGCTTTTCCTTCTGCAGGGGCTAAAAACTAAGAGGTAATGCAAACCCACCAAACTCTGAAACAAATTTGGAACCAGCTGCAACTTGTTGTATTGAAAACTGCTGTTATTTATCATGAAAAGTCTGAAAAGACAACAAGGGAGAGGGCATTTTGAGATATCCAGGGAATTTCTAAGTAAGACTACAAGTAAGCACCCAGTCTCCAAGAAGCTTATTTTGTGGGTGCAGTAGCCAATAAAGATCACGAAATGTCTGGTTGAGTACCTGCATCCTGCAAGTTACTTGGGAGAAATTAAAGAATAGTCAAAGATATTAATTTTAAATATTCCTTCTTTTGAACATAAGTAACTATTCAGTAGAAAATATCTATAGTACATGAGAGCATAAAACCCCCATGCAGTATTAGTGTGGTTTGACAAAAAAACCTCAAAATATTAAGTTTGGTATAGTGTTTGCTACATGTTATTTTCAGTGTTTTAAGCCTATAAAGCACTTTACAAACAAAACAGGACATTTCCCCCAAACCCTCAGCTCTGTAGGGCTTATAATTTGAGAGACACAAGGCAAACCAACAGGAACAAGGGTACAGTGCAGGCAAGGGGGGATGCGGCAACTACAGTGGAATAAAATTCTTTGATGGGGGCTTTAGAAAGGATATAAGGAAAAAAAAAGGCTGATAATGAATTATTGTGTCATTATGGTTAGGTTTTAAAAGTTAATTGACAGATTTATTGGCTCACCTTCAAGGGAAGGTTTCAGAATTTTATACATGCCTCTTTATAAAAAAGAAAGCAAACCCCAACTCAGATACAATGCCAAAATAACATCTCCGTTAACTTCACTACATTTGCACACAGATTGTGGCCCAAAATTAGATTTTTCAGTTCTCTATATCTGCAAAAATTAAAGTTAGGCAAGACAGGTTCACCTTTCCATTCCATACAGAACAAGAATAATTTTGAAGACAGAACTTCAGGCTTGCAATTGATGCCCATGAGGAAAAAAAAAATGTTTTGCAATTCATTAGATTATTGCCCTGTTATCTTTTCCTCCCCCACGTTTCCCACAGAGGAAGAGTTGTACATATTAAAGCCACTGCTCTGCCTCAGTGCTATTTACAGTCTTGTATATTATAACGTTAAGCCAACAAAAACTTTTTTCCATTGCTCCCAAGCAATAATAATTCTCCCTTGTGTCCAGTAGAAAGTGTTTGGGAGGAAGGGAACTCACCTTGTCCACCTGCAACCCACTTAATACCAATCCACCACAAGGTGAACATGGTGAAATGGTGATAGACATGAAGGAAACTAATTTGGTTAAATTTCTTCCTCAGGATGAAGAATACTGTATCCAAATATTCAATTCCTTTAGAGACATAATACCACCATAAAGCAGCAGCTATCTGCAATGAAAAAAAAAGACAACATGGAAGTTTTAGTGATTCCAAGCTGAATGGAATACAGTCCTCTCCACCGATCTGCTGCACGAGGAGGACACCTCTTCCTTCCCCTGATCCTGGGAAATATTGAGGTGGAGTCATCAAACATCTAATGGTATGAGAACAAAACCAATGCACCATCTATTCCGGACGTGGAAGGATTACTCTGAATCTACTGCTTACAAATCACAACTGTAGAAAAGAACTTAATTAAAAGCTTTGCCATCTCTGAACAGTTGGAACAGTTTACCAGTTAAACGTTGGGAGCTTGTGTCCTCACTCTCTATCCTAAGCTTTCTGGGAGAAGGCTACCACAGGGCTTCCCGGACTAATGAGGCAACGCTTTGATGTGGTCAGAACAACGAGGCAGAAACATGATGATAAAATGAAGTTGCAAAGACTGAAACCTTACATAAAATTCCTTCAGCACCACAGGCATATGGGTGGGAAGATACCACAACACTCTTACAAACGAGGTGAGGTAGGGATTTCACATCTCTTCGAGCAATATTCCCCTCAGCTCATTCTCAGCAACCCCCTCTGGAAAGCGGCGTTCCCCCGGGGAACAGAAGAAACAGGACCATGGGAGACACAGGAGCTGCAGAGATACAAGCCAGCTACCCAACAGGGAAGTGTTACACACCCAAAATTCTTTTTTCCAATCCACCCATCCTAGTGAATCTTGCCTAAGATGCAACCTAAACAGGGCTTCCTGCTGAAATCGGGATACTGTTGTAACAGGTAAAGCCCAGAAGCTCTGCCCAGCAATTTGCTAATACTATGATAGGGGGGTATGGTGGTGGTGGTGGGGACTACCTTCCAGCTCCCAAAGCGTAGCAATAAGTCTAGTTCCTGGCATCATAAGTCATCGAGCTTGTTATGCAAGGGTGGGACCAGAACATATCCCAGATGGTGACTCACATAAGAGAGGAGAAAAAAAAAAAATAGTTGGAAATGGCACCAGCAGCAAGGACAGCAGGCAAATGTCACAACACACCTGTTTGTAAGAAGTTCACTTGCTCTTTCAGGATTCAGCTGATGGCAAATCAGACTTTCTTACTTTAACATGGTGTGAAATAAGCCCATCAACCCCTGAGTCTGCAGGGGAGGCCGAAGAGAAAAAGTTAAGACAGTGGTGGCTTCCCTTCCCAAATACACACACACTGTTAGGCATGAAAGGGCAACCAGGAGAACGAGCAGCACAGAGCAAGGCTACAGCCCTGCATGGTGTTATCCTCCACCTCACCGAGCCAGAGGGAAAGCCAGAAACCACTTCTCAGAGTGAGTTTGTCACAGCCATCACTGGAACTGGTGGAACATTTAAGGAGAGATTTACAGCAGAAGGCAAAAAAGCAGCAGGGGAGCAGGAGAGTGCCGCAGATCTGCATTGCAGACTCTGCAGCTTCCCAAAGGGACTGCACAGCTTTCTCTTGCCAAACTGCAGACTTTTCTATATCCATTACTGACTACCCTTCCTCAGTCCCTGGATGTGATTTAGCCTACTTCAGGTCTCGGGAAGAGGAGCCAGCTTTTGTCAATTTTATATAAAAAGATACTAATATCTGTCGAAGTCGGAGAGAAGCTTGATGAGAGAAGAGTCACTCCCACAGCTCTTGGAGTTCCCAGACACGGAGGCAAGCTGCAAGAGCCATCTATACCTATCGATAGGGATATAGATATGTATTGCTCAATACCCAGAACAGTTCTGCCTCTGGGACAGGCACTCAGGTGTTTAATAACACCCACATCAAGGCTTTGCCTCACACCCATGGATTAGCATAACAGACCAGCATCTTTTCCTAAGATCTTTGCTAAAGCTGCATCTCTTAAATAAATTAAGATAAGCATCGTTTCATCTCATGAGTTAACAATAAACACTTTATGGACTGTATCCATGAAAGGAGAAGCCAGCCCTACAATCCTCAAGCACTTTGGAGGTCCTTCCTTCCCAGAAGCTTTTAAAGAATCAATAGCTCTGTCACAAACAAACTGCCATCAAATCTCTTACAAAGCCCACGTGCGTTTTGTTAAAGGGACAGTGGAACAACAAGGCAAACAGCCCATAAGCAAATAGTCACTTCACTGTGTGACACAGAGCAAAATGTAAGTAAGCAGTCACTTCACTGTGTGACACAGAGCAAAATATAAGTGGAGAAAAATCCAACAAAAAACTTACGGTTTATGCCCAAGATGCCACAGGATCACTGTATGTGCCTGGACAAGTCTTTTAACATCCCTCATTCCCCTCCTTTTGAATTCCACCTGCTTTGCACAGCCAGCAGTTACAGACTGCGCATCAAAATCAGCTGAACTTTTGATCAAAATGCTTCCTATCACTTAAGGACAAAAATAGCCTTCATTTCTTTGCAGGATTATACCTGCTGATTTTTGTCTTCCTCTATAGATTTTTTTTTTTTGCCTGACAGCTCTTTTGCTTGCTTCTTATCATCAAATTTTACTACCATTTATTCTCAGAGCTGAGAGGTTTCATGAACTGATGATCTATTTCAGGGCTCCCAATGACTTATGCAGATGTTTTGATCATTTTGTTAAGCCAAGTCCCCTTCTCACAGAATTTTAAAGTAAATTATTATTATTATATTCATCTCATATGTGCAAATTACTCAAGCTCTAGACATAAATACAAACAATGCAGTTTATGATACAGAAGAAAAAACATAGCTCAGCTTCATGATTACAGTCAGCTCACTTAAAACTAGGAACTAACTCACTCACACAGCCCCAGATTGCTAACTCCCAGCTCTTCAGAAATGTTAATAAAATAGATGGACCACGATCTGGGAAACAGGGACACACAAATGTAAACAGAGGGGGAAAGTGACTGCTCACTGACACTAAGATGCCTTAAGTTAGACAGTGTTAGGAAATTTTCAATCCAAATATTGGAGCTTCCAAAGGACTACTAAAAAGCATGGATTTAACACTTCAGCCCTTTGCATTTATTATTTTGTCTCCTGAGCTATAACCAAAAAAGTTTTTCCAAGATGCAGCTACAGCTCCTTCAAAATCCCTTCTTGGGGATTTTTTCCCTGCTTGTTTGTGTTTTTTTTTTTCTCGTCTACTATGAACATTTTATTTTTTTAAATAACCAATTACAAGACACACTTCTCAGCTTCCTGCCAGCAGTCAGTAAGGTGGCTACCTACTACACCCAGAAAATAATCCCTTTAGAAAAGAGTTTATTTCTGCAAATGTTTCTGCAACTAGGGAATCTGTTTTCCATCCCCTGCAACTGGGGAACCGAATTTCCATCCCCTGCTTGCTCCAGTTGTCCATTGCCTCTTGTAAAACACCAGCCAGGAGAGCCTGGATGAGATGAACAGGCATAGGTCTGTTCAGAAAGTAAGAAGGAGCAACAACTTCTTCATACTATGTGTAAACTACCTACAGGCTTAATTGTCAGTGAAAGCCAGAATCTTGATGAAGTTGAAGAAAACGTACAGACAAATTCATAGAAGAATATCCCCTTCAAAACTGGTAGAACAAAGAGGCTACGACTGACTTAAGAGGTCTGTGAGCAACAGATCGCTGGTGTTGCTACACTATACTGGGACACGATGTGGGTTGGAGAGGAAAGACATTTGCTGGCACCCAGGACAGCCAAACTTTTTTTTTCTTTTTTTTTGGATCTGTTTACCAGGTCTCTGGTCTCTGTTCTCCTTGAGGAACAAAGGATGTTTTCTTGACCCCTCATTTTGAGCAAGAGCTTTGGTCAAAGGGGGTCACTACATGGCAACATCATACTGACCCATTCCCAAAAAGATAGAAACCAGGGCTTCTGTGTTGCCATTTAGACCACCATATCCAATTAGTTTCACATTTCTCAGTATTAGTTCCAGCTTTCTAAGCCCTGCAATATATGAAGCTGTTGCTTTCCAGACCATGGTCCCTAATGTTTTCTGCGCTCAGTGCTGTTTCCATCTGAGTTAGTCCCAGCCTTCTTTACCTGCCTAATACAGGGCTTATTTACTCATTCTCTTAGAAAAAAAAGTTATTGCCTTTGTAATTAATTCTACTGTTGCAGTTTAGCATTCCTATTCCAAGAAAATCCAGTGCCAATAGATACCAGACATTTAGTATCTAGATCTATTGAAAGGGTGTGAGAGATGTGCTACAAAGTCAAAAGTGCAAAAAGAAGCCCACATTTATTTACATTTTAAAATTGCTTTTGCAGGTTTATATTATGAAAAATGATGGTGAAAGGAATCTTGAGGAGGCTTGGGTGGTTTTTTTTTTGATCCTACAGTGTAAAAAAACCAACACACCTTCTAAAAGCAGAGCATGACACACTGTAAAGCAGGACAGGAACGTATCCCAGACTCTTTAGTCAGACAAATTACACTTGAGAAAAGTGGAGTTTTCTACTTGCAACTTATCTACTTAATTTGAGAAGTCGTTCAAAAGAACTACCAGATATGAGCAGGTCTTGACTGATAACACACTACACAGTTGCTGCAACAGCTTGAGAAAACGCAATTTTCCCTGCTTCCTCAACCACCTCAGTTGCAAATTCAGCATCTTACAACTTAAAACTTTAGAAATAAAGTTTATGCAAATCTACAAGTTTGCAAAAAGTCTTAAAAAGTCAGGAAATCCCAAGAGTAGATACTGCTAGAGCAATCTTTCTTTTCTGTACATACCATATGCAGCAAATAAATTGTGCAGGTCATTTTGCCTTTATTTCATTGTATACTAACGCTTTGTTTGTCATAATGAACAAACCAGAAGATAATTCTTTTGAGCGGGTCTGGCCCCTCCACAGCCTCCCACAAATAATTGCATCTAAAACTGAGGCTATGACATGGAATTTTTGCATACTAGAAGTCATTACCTCTTGTACTTAGCTAATATAAAAATTCCTTTAATATATGCCATACCAGTCCTCAGTGTCATCCAGCTGAGTACAAAGGCATTCTATTTTGCTTATCTACTGAAATGCTTGTTAAGCATTTGTTATTCCTGGCTAGGTTTTGGTTTTGAACGAAATTTTTAACAGAAGTATTTTAGTGACTGAAATAGTGAGTGCACAGAATTGGTAAAGGTGAAAGATGACTACCATAAGGCCAATCAAAATCTACACACCGAGTTTTTCTGCAATATCAGCCGTTCTACATAAGGTGTAAGACTCAAACCTGTCCTTCTCACTACCTCCCCTGCCACGTGCACAAGCTTTTGGGTATTACTACCCATGAACAGCCACCTTGGAGACAGACACTTTTTGAAATGTATTCTAAATATTAAATGTATTTAGACTCTAACACATCTTTAATTACGTTTTCAGGAACATGTTCTAATCTGTAGGTGAAACCTGCAAGTACAGCTGTGAGATTCTCAGGTGTCAGCTCTGCTGGAAGATAAGGTTTAGTACATGAGCTAATCGACAGTGTTACAGAAATTACCAAGCATCTGCACTTTGAGTGCTTTCCAAAAAACACACAGTTGAAATCTAAGCTTCTACAGTGAAATGTACTGATAAAAGTTGCCTCACCAGTAAGAGCGAAGCGCAACCCCAGTCTATGCTGGCAAACCTCACTGGCTTTGATCTAGATAGAACACTACACCTTCGCTGCGGTCACCCTGGTATCACGCACCTCAGCGAGGAACCAAGGTATGTTTATCCTGGATTGTACAACCACAGATGAAGCCAAGGATGGTATCTTCAAGACTACCCCGACGTGCAGCAGTCAGATGAAAGTTCATGCAAATACAGTGATGCACATTGATTAAACCTGCTACATGCAATGCAGCCAAACCCAAAGCGATGGGTGAGAATATAACGGGATACGGTCAAGGCCAACAGCAGGACTTGGGAAACACTGTTTTCAGAACAAGATTTAAACCATCACATAAGTGCTATGGGTCACACACATTCATATACAGATACAAAAAAAAGAAATACTCACCCTAACTTCATAAACATTATCTGAATAATCCACAGTCTGGCAGACATAGCTGTACCCTCGAGCTCTTGACGACAAAAACAGCTGAAAATATTAAAGTTATACATGAGGAGAAAGATGCTACATAAAACATGCTCATAACAATTATCAGCAAATTTCTTGCTACTTCAAACTTACCTGAACAGAAATATTTAAAATAACCTTATCAGTCCCGAGAATATTATTAAAGAAAGCCAATACTTAGTTCTAATAACCTGTTGTTACACAGTACCTATTTGTTTTCTTGTAAATTAAAGTACTCATTTTTCCCTGCATGCATCTGCCCAGATAATTAGAGCCTTGTACAAACTAGTAAGAATTTTAGGATGACCTTAAGTATTCAAACATGATGGCTCTAGCTTCAGGGTCAGCAATACCTACTATTCTTAAATATTCTAATATCTACTATTCTTAAAGCAGTATATCAATCAAAATCCCAGGAAAAAAAACCACCCTGAAGAGTCAAAGCTCAGCACCCATAAAACATATTGAGAGAAATTGGATGCAGAAAAGTTCCCCACTTTGTGCCAACAGCCTAAAGCACGTGAAGTGCTCCTGTAGGGCCACTCCAAACAAAGCACTTTGCAATAACCTGAACAGGAGAAGATAAACTTGACATTTGAGCAAGTCCCATTGGAAAGAAGGACACTTGTCTGGAGCTTCTATTCTTGACATTCGTAAGTGTTATGATCCAAGAGTGTAATCCCACCCTGTTAAGGATCAAAAAAAGACATCAAAAAAAGACATCCTCACTGTACAGAAACCAACCCATCTCTGCTGCTAATTTGACCAAGGTTAACTTGGCAAAAGGCAGGAGGTGACTTCATCAGACTGCCTTGAAGTAGAATAAGTAATTCAAGGTTTTGTGGCAAAGTAGAGGCTACACGTCAGGGACTTCTGCATGTTCTCAAAAAAATTTGCTCCTAATTTGAAAATGAACTTGAGTTCAACATATGGGAATCTTGGACTACACAACCCAGCAGTGCTTTATTGACTTACCATTTTAATGTAAGTTATCACAGGTGAACAACACAGCTTGCCATCAGACTGATGACTTAAATAACATTAAAGTCATTCAAATTCTGTTCTCAGCAATACCTGGAAACTTTACAGTTATTCCCAAAATACAAATAATATCATTTTACCCATAACAATTACATTACTCATGCAAATTACAACAGCAGCACAGTGGTATGGTAAGCCTTAGGTAAACTGAAGCAGGAGTTGTCCTGGTTAAAGGGAGCAACTGAAACTTGAACACCTTCCTCCTATCAGTCTCTGAGATCAAGAAAAGACACTTCCTGTAGATGCTGTATCCGTAGCCTTCGCATCCCTGAGTAACAACCTACCATTTGAAATAGCAAGAAACCAGAACCTCTGCCTGTGTCTAAAATTATGAGCTTTCAGTCTATCTGCAACAAAGGTGTATTTGCAGTCCCATTCAATTTTATGTAAATTCAGTGATTTGGAAATGCCAGGCAAACATATGCATTATCCTATAAGCCACATAGATCTGAAAATTAATTGACCACAGGCGTGGTATAATTCACCTTGCAGATAAAACGCTTTAAAAGAATAAGTGAAAAAGATGGACATGGCAAAAGCACTGCAGGATTCGTTTCAGAGGAGTTTCAGTTTGAAGCTGCCAAGATGACTGGATTTCATCCATTCCCACAACTATCCACAGGTGTCAGCATTAAATTCTCTTGTACCTGTACTATTTTATTTACTTAGTTGAATAGTGCAAGGAAACAATTTAGATAAATGATGACTGAGGTGCAATGGCTAAAATTTTACTGAGCTATGTATTAAAAAAAGGCTGAAATCAGTTAATGATTTTATTATAAGGAGCTCAGAGGAAGGGTCAATATGCAGATCATCATCAGATACACAATGTTTCACTGGCAAATTACAGACCAGTGAGAAAAATAATTTTGCAATTCTGTAATTTTAACTGCTCTTCTGCAGATAAAACGCTTTAAAAGAATAAGTGAAAAAGATGGACATGGCAAAAGCACTGCAGGATTCATTTCTCAAGAAAAGACACTTCCTGTAGATGCTGTATCCGTAGCCTTCGCATCCCTGAGTAACAACCTACCATTTGAAATAGCAAGAAACCAGAACCTCTGCCTGTGTCTAAAATTATGAGCTTTCAGTCTATCTGCAACAAAGGTGTATTTGCAGTCCCATTCAATTTTATGTAAATTCAGTGATTTGGAAATGCCAGGCAAACATATGCATTATCCTATAAGCCACATAGATCTGAAAATTAATTGACCACAGGCGTGGTATAATTCACCTTGCAGATAAAACGCTTTAAAAGAATAAGTGAAAAAGATGGACATGGCAAAAGCACTGCAGGATTCGTTTCAGAGGAGTTTCAGTTTGAAGCTGCCAAGATGACTGGATTTCATCCATTCCCACAACTATCCACAGGTGTCAGCATTAAATTCTCTTGTACCTGTACTATTTTATTTACTTAGTTGAATAGTGCAAGGAAACAATTTAGATAAATGATGACTGAGGTGCAATGGCTAAAATTTTACTGAGCTATGTATTAAAAAAAGGCTGAAATCAGTTAATGATTTCATTATAAGGAGCTCAGAGGAAGGGTCAATATGCAGATCATCATCAGATACACAATACTTCGCTGGCAAATTACAGACCAGCGAGAAAAATAATTCTGCAATTCTGTAATTTTAACTGCTCTTCTTATTTGCTTACTTCTGGAAATTCATGATCCGAGGTCTTCCACGAAGAAGACTCTCAGTCCCCATGAGCAAAGTCACAGCAGCATAAACTGCTCCTTTGCATCAGCTATATTCTAGACAGCTATCCTTGAATAACGATTACCAAACTGTTAAGTAATCCCACTTAGCTCCTGCTAAGGAGCTGATCCACTGCACTGTTACTAGTCAGTTCCTCTGTACAGAAAACCTCACAAAGCAGAAATGCAGTGACACTGAAATTTATTAAAATTAACACACTCAGAACATTGCAATCCAAATATTAGAAGACTGTATCCTTTTTTTTTTTTTCTTATTTAAAGATACAGCTAATGTAGTTTTTATTCCTATTCTAAAAGATACCTAATAGACAAGATCCTTTGTCTCACAGAGAATGGACACCTGAATTTCTAAAAATTACGAACACATTAAAGGCACCAATGAACAGCTCAGCTTCTAACAAGACACATTCTGATACCTTTTAGGATTGCTAAAAAGAAAAAAAAATAAAATCAGTTACAAGTGTTAAATCTCTACAGATTTTAGTTAATCTGTCCACTAACACAAATTCTCTCTATAGACTCATGTAGTGCATTTATTCTCAGATAGAACGTACCCAGCTACAGAAATACTCACATCAAAGGCAAACTCAGCCTTAGAAGTTTGTGAAAAACATTTACCCTCAATAGACATCATGAATATGTAAGACCATTTTCATTTTGCAATCCACAGACACCCTCAGACTGAAATAGGAATTCCCTCTTGTGAGAGGGCATACACACCTCTTTGAAAATGAAGAAGTTGAGTAGAACCATTCCAAAGTTGTAAACAACCAACAGGAAACGTAACTGGAAGGGCTCTCTTGTCTTCATCCATTTGGGGCCCAGCCAGACAGTGAGGAGATAAATAGTGCTTATTGTCAGTGTTGGAAATGGAGACTGCATCAAGGGCCAGTCATCAACACGTTTGTCTGGGGGGGGTGAAGCAAACAGAAGGAGTCAACAAGGTCTCAACAAAATACATACCATCATCATTTTAAGCATTGCATTTGTTAAGTGTTATTTTCTCCTGGAACAGCAGCATCAGGCAGTAGAAACACAGTACACTCATTCTTTCTAGGAAGGTTAAATAAAATAGTTTTAAAAATCCCACTATGTCACTTTACCTCACGCAGAGATTCATTATGTCACTCAAGTTTACTGCCTGGTTTTACAACCCAAAACGATGAAGGAAACAGGATCACTTCTGCCCAAACCCCACCCTCTAATCCCCCCCAAACAATTTTGCTTATGATGAACAGTGACTGCAGCAGCAACGCAATCAAATATTCAACACCACTGAAAGTATCACACTTGTGCATGAAAGATAGACAAATGTGGCAAAATACTGATGAAATTAATAACTTTTATTAGTTAAACATTAGGCACTAAAAAGCCTGAAATTAATGTTATACAGGTTGTATGATGCTATCCAAGTACCTTTGCTATTTGTTGTAGGTCAGTCTCCTACGTTTCAAACAGAATACTAACAATGTTACTAAAAAACAACTAAATCAAAGAGTTTAAAGGGATAATTCTAGCGAGAGTAATCTGTGCTGCCATATGGGACACAAAGCTTTCATTTACAGTCTCCTTCAGCCACTCACAAAGTCCAGAATTACACATACTCTAGAGCCCAGAATATGCTATACTAAATTCTGGATCTGTATCAAAAAAGCACTCTTAGCCTGATGAACCACTGACATCTAGGATTAGACGATGGCTTTGCTACAGAGAAGAGAAGGGAGAGACTGCAGTGACATCTCCTTACTCCATGTTTCCCCCCACCCCCTGCCACAGGATGGCTAATCTCTAGTTATAGCAAGAAATAAAAGGTAGTTATTCCATAACTTTTCACAGAATCACAGAATCTTAGTGGTTGGAAGGGACCTCCGAGATCATCGAGTCCAACCACAAACAAAAAAACCCCAAAAAACCAAACCAAACCAAAACCACAAACAAACAAAAAACAAACAAACTAAAAAACCACCACAACCACCACAAGAACAACAAACCCAAAACCACCACCCACCAACTAAACCCCACATCCACAGCCTCGCACACTACACCCCTCAAATTTTGATATTTCAGACACTGCACAGCTCTACGATACTGACTGGATTATTTTCCAGATGCTTAGGCCAGTTGGAGTTCTGATGGGAACCACAGCACAGGGCTCCTTGGGAAGCTCAGATGTCTCAACACCTGCCTTCAGTCATTTGTGGGCAAACTCACCAATAGCAATGTGGTTGCCCACGAACTTACCTAGAGGAGAAGTTTCAACAGAGAACTGGTTTTCTTACTGGGAACCCAGAGACAGCAAAAACCTCTCTATATCATAAATTAATTCCTGATCCCTAGCAAGTTAGAAAATCCTTCTTATCTACAAAATGAGGAACTCTGATACAATGAGGAAAATACAGAACAGCGCTGCCATTACTCCTCCTCCACTTCTTTCCCATTTCCTTGGTTGCCCTTAAGATGGTAAATTAGAACATCATTTTAGGAGCAGATTTCATGAGACCCTCTGTTTCTAATAAACCACACATACTGTGATTGACAGAAAGGCAGTGTGCATGGCACTGACAGCGCTGCCATTACTCCTCCTCCACTTCTTTCCCATTTCCTTGGTTGCCCTTAAGATGGTAAATTAGAACATCATTTTAGGAGCAGATTTCATGAGACCCTCTGTTTCTAATAAACCACACATACTGTGATTGACAGAAAGTGTGCACTCTTCTTGCTTCTGGTTGATTTATCAATACTTGATCTGCATGTTGCAAGCAAGATGCTGGGAGGGCTAAAAAGAAGTGGAAAAGAAGAAACACTCCTGGCTACTTCCACTGTGGCTGCTCATTCCAGAAGAGAGAATTTATCCTAATGCATGGAAACCTCCAACAAGGCTGACTGCAGCCACCAACAGAAGCCAAGGGCAAGACAGGGCAAGGAGTAGAGGGAGGATGGCAAAAAAATTCAGATAGATTGGCTGTAGAAACACAGGCAGTGAAATGGAACTGAAGAAAGCAAGAAAAGACAGTTACCTCTTACTTTTCAGCAAGTCCCTGGAACAGACACTTCTATGACAATATAATGTACTCTCTGTAAAACATGGGAAGGATTGCTTTATAGTACAGTGTAGGGTCTTGGGATGTAAAGGAACAGCCCCGTGTTTTAGACCTCAGAGAATGGTGAAATCACATCAGTGCACTGCAATTATTCCACTGCTGCCTCCTTTACACTTCAGTTCCTGCTGGCTTTTAGCAATTGCTCTACCAATCTGCATTTAAAAATAAAAGATAACACCACTGAAAAGTCAAGAGAAATGGAGAACTCTGTCTTCCGTTTTCTATCCCAGAGTTTCATGGTATCCTGAACGCTGAAGTGACAACACAAAAGACGTGAAAAAGGAAGATGAGGTGAATTTTACCCCAGAGCTGAACGTTACCACCCACTACTGAAAATAGGAAACCATGATCGATTCCAGATTTCTTTTCTTATGGCAGGAGACAAAGATTTCTAGATTTCAAAGGTTGAGCAGAGGGTGAAAGGAAAGACAAAGGGACAACTTTTATGAAAGCCCAGCTCCAAGTGTGCTTTCCCTCCTGCTTCATCAGCACTGTAAATAGTTCTCTCACCCACTTCCCACAAACACTACAAATTGAAGAACTTAACTGGAGAAAACCAAGAGATGTATTTAATTAACTGACAAGAACATAAGAGCATCTGGGCAGCTGCCATTACACTTCCACATCTGTATCATGTTTTCAGCTTGTGACCTTCCCTCTGCGCAGGGTTTTTGGAGGGTGAGACACCACATCTCAAGAAAATTCTTGAAGTATTTGCATGAAAAGCACAGCTCACTGATACAGAGCACATCAGGGACTCTCTGATTGGGATTTGGGGGGCCTGACCTCCTCCATGACAATTAATTATGCTTTGAACACAAAATGCCTGTAGGAGAGGGAATACAGTAGGTGATTCAGTACATCCTGCCCAAAACAGAAGCATACTGATAGTCAAAAAACTTTATTCTAATTCCTACTGTGCTAAGAACACCCTGCATTTATTTTAAGGGCATTTAGGAGACTCTGCATATGATTATTTTTGACTAATACTGTGGCATCAAAACCTGTGCTACTATTCATCACAGAACATGCTAGATTTAGAAACTTGTTCATCACAAGATCTCGCCTGGATAATGCAAAGTAACTTGTTCAGTTTTAAATCAGCTCCATGCACCCTCCTTGTTGCACAGAAGGTATTAAAAAAACCAATTTAATTTCAGTGTAGCAGGTAGGCCTGCTTGGCTGAGTTCTATACAGAAAACTGTTAAATGCAGACCCTTGCTCCAAACTGCTTTTCAGATACCCTCTTTCCAACCAAGATAAATTCACTCTCTTAAGTCATCTGTTTAAGTGACAAACCTCCCGAGCTACTCCAACACCCTCCCACCCCATTTTAGCAAAAACAGTACAATTTTGTGTCCTACTTACTAGCTGGTGCTCATGACCACAAATGATTTCTGCAAATTATAGAGAACTGTGACAGCTTATGGGAATACATGAGTGTATTAAATCCTGCAGCACTTCACATGCAATAGGTACACTATTACCTGAAACGCGAAATAAGCTTGAAATAAAAAAAGGCTAGCTCTCAGAATTAAAAAATCCCTCCAACTGCTCTGAAGCAAAATGACCATTGCCTTTACCTGATTAGAATTGACAGAGACTGACTGAATCTTTCAGGGGATTAATGCATTTGTCTTTCAAATCCTAAGACCCAGATTCTAATTCGATCACAAGTAAAATATCTGTTGTGAGGGCCCAGCGCATAGTGAAGTGCTTTTTTTGTAAGGTGGGAGAAGTTTCAGACCAAACATGTAGAGTTGCACTCAATTGGAAAGGTGAATCCAGAGCAGAATGAGGCACCTGCTAACGTCTTCCTGATAGAAAATTACTGTTATGTAAGGAAAGGATATGAAATCTTTATATACACAAGGTTTTCCTGTCATTTTGCAAATATACATTTTAAAGTTTCACAATGCAAAAATGAGACAAGAAACAGAAGAATATACATATCTATTTTATATTTATTAAAACAATAATTGAAATTGTCCTGAGGCACTTACCCTTGCAGGATTTAATTCTTTATGTGGGGCAATTAACAGGAAATATACACATAAATCTCTCTGATTTCTTCCTCCAAAGCAAGAACAAGAGCAGGGACAGTGAAAAGTACTGAATATCCTACCCAGCAATGTCCAAAGAGGACATAATTAACCTATATTGAAATACTGAAGGCAAATGAAGATGAATTTCAATAAGACTGCACTGATGGTGATCTAGAGCTAAAAGCACAAGAAACTTCAGTGAAATATACTGTTAAGTGTTCTAACACACAAATACTGCTGTCAAATGTGGTTCATCATTTCCTTTCCGATAGCGAGGATTTTAGATGGTTAAATTTCCTGCATATTAACTGAGCCTATGATAATTTTTTTTTCTTCCTCCAGAAGTACAAGCTTTAAAAGAAGCAAAAAAATGCATAGCGCAGTTGCTCCTACACTCACCAGGAGAAATGCTGAAACAGCACAATGGTGATTACCTCTGCTTTTAATATTAGCGTTACAGAAAATATTCCATAACTAAAACACATGACTTTTGAAATTCCCTGCATTCATATCAGATTCAAAACCAACCCTTAGTAAGTCTTTACGTTCACTTTAACAACATATGTATTCCTTAGCTATAAGGTCACTACTCACTAATTTATCTGGAGAGCCTTTCAAAGTTATTAATAGCTATTGATACTATTCTCAGCGCAAAGACACTTACAGTGCCAATCCAGCACATCCATCTGTCCAATTACATTTCTAAAGACACTGCAGAAATGATGGTGACTGTTTAGAAGCGGTTCTTAACAGTGAGAGCTCCCTGCAGATCACACTGTTTATTTTAACAAGGAGTCCTCTCAAAGCCCAATCTCAAGTTTACAAAAGATTTCCTTAAACGAAGGAAATTGTCATTCCACAATATAAGGCAGGCAAACTAGCATTATCTAATTGGAGTATTGTTCTATGAACTATGCTGTTTTAATTATCTAAGAATTTCACACACCTTGTTAGCTCCACTAGCACTCTAATTGAAGGATATTTCTTATATGGCATGTGTTTTCATTTTGTAAACATGTGAGAAACATAACCCTACACACCTTAAAATGTTTACAAAGCTTTCACAGTAAACTCCTTTGCAGTATTTCAGTGCTCCCCTCTCTCCCCTTCTTCTTTCTGGTTACAGGTTAATATTCTACACAACATACTTCTTCTCTTTCTGCATTTATATTAGAAATAATGGCTCAGTCCTGCAAATATTTACAAGTGAAAATAAGTCCACAGTGGCTACACAACCACTGCTCAGTTGAAAGTAAACTCGAATAAGCATCTACATTATTAGACCCCAGCCTTTTAAACTAAATGGAGTAATGCATCAGAATCACTTGAAAATACGTTTACTGTTACCAGTTTGTAGAAATTCTAAGAAAAAAGCTCAGTCTTTGACTAACTAAAACCTCAGAACATACAAATGGAACAACAGCTGAAGCTGAAAATTCAGCCTTTAAAACAGCACACATCTAACTCCAGCACAACTGGAGACTGAAGACCTAGAGAGGAACCACTGCAGAGTCAAAATTAGAGGCCACGTAATTTTCTATTCACTTATTTATTACAATTTTAGTAGAGCAGTTTATAGGGCCCAAAATGAATGACTCTTAAAAGGTTTCCAGTGCTTGAATTAGCTTGTCTGCTTTAATATTGATTATTCACTGTGCAGAGAGGTTGCTGCAGGAACGCAGGATTGGGACACAAGAAATGTCCAGTTTATGCTTCTTCCTCACCTTTATCTCGCTCTCTATTGCATTTGGCAGTGTCTGCACCTTCTGAATCTACAGGTATTTCTGAGTCTGACAGGGTGAAAGGTACCTTGACCTAACTCAGGAACGCTGCAATCCAGTATAATCTACAAAACAAAGACTGTGAAACTTCCCTTAATGCACATTTTAGCTAAAAGATCTTTCCTTAGAAGAATTTCCCATTTTAGTATAGGATATGATGTTTCAGAGGCAGGGAACCCAGTAGAACCTGTAACAGCTGTAGTATGTTACTGGACCCATTGCACACATTTGCTCCTTAAATCCAAAGGAATCAGGATTAAATTTTGACCAATTTGTGACACTTTGCCAGACTGAAGACCCACCTATTATCAATTTTTTTCCTCCTTATTTTGGGTAGTTATAGGCAGCCATCAGGTCACTCACTAACTGCCTTTTAAATTTATTTATTTAAAGAAACACCTTATTTCATTCACCTGAAGGCGTATTTTCCAATCCCTTAATCATTTTCATGGCTTTTCTATGGGATACTCTACAAACGTTTAAATCTGCCTTGCACCTGTTTGACAGGGCAAATTACCAATACCAATCAAGCCCCTGCTGCTTTCCCTCACAGAAGAATTAATCACAATAATGTCACAGCATTGGTGGTGGTTACGATTGGCAAGAAAACAGAGAGGTCAGTATGTTACTGGTAAAGCTAAGGATGACATGTACACAGTGCTATATGGGAAAAGGTTCCTAAAACCTGGCACAAGAAATGTAATTAAATAATTTAAGTAATTTTTTTTTTGTTAAATACAGAAGAGTACGGAAAAAACACGCTTACTTTGATCTTCAAGAATGAACACAAATATCTGAGTTCAGTATTTTGTCTATCTTCAAGCTTTAACTGGCCAAGAACAAACCAATTAGTTTGGCCTGAGATAACAAAATTTTACAGAAAAACACTGTTGTTTTAACAAGCTAGGAAACATCGAGCTGAGATGCAAGAATAAAAATATTCAGTCTCAAGCACAATGAATAACGAAAGCATATACTCTGAAAAACAAACCAACAGAACCCACAGATTTTAGAAGTTTGCAGATGAAGCTGTACAAATCTTGTTGCACTCAGGAATGAGAGATGCCTGTCCCAAACCCAAAAGGACTAACAGGAGCTGCCTATAACCAGCTGTGGTTTGGTTTTTAATGTAAGGGCTCCGTAATTGACTGTTTAGTCTTCTTTAAAGCTATATACAGCAAGGTAAAATCAAAATACCATATAGCTAAGAGCATCTTCTGCAGCTAATGAACACCTGTGTAATATGCACATGTTTCATAAACTCCCATTAAAGCAACAGGAATGCCTAATCCCAATTTGTTGTTAAAAGGTCAGACATATTTTAACCAGTATTCCCGTTACTCTAACTAACTTCCTATTCTTCCTGCAACTCCCATCACTCCATCACTAATCCCATATTGTCTTTGTACACAGCAATTACAGGATACACTTGTTTCAAGACAAAGATAATAATGGAATTATTATGATGTTCAGGAGCTTTATCAATGCAATATCAAGTCTCAGGATTTTCAAATCTAAGAGATTGCCTTGTTCAAGTTATTTTTCATTTACTTCCTCCACTGATTACAATTATTTATGAGGACAGCGCAAACACTCGGCTTCAAGGAATAACAGAAATATAATCCTCATTGAAGCTTACACAAGATTTGCAAGATAGTAAGCCCCCAAGGCACGTAGCATTCTTCTGTTTGTCAAATCTTACTTTTTCAAACATCACAAAAGCAAGATGTATCCCCAGGGCAGTGATACCTGCATGCCCACCCTTAAATGTTACAAGTTACAGAGTAAAAAGATGAAGAAAACATGAAAAAAACACAACAGAAAAAATCCCCAACCAACCCATGGGATGTAATTTTATGAACTAGTTGCAGAACCAGCCCATGTCTCTGTATTTCTAAAGAGATAATATTGCTGCATAAAACACACTCCAACAAGCCTTCCTTCTACAGCGTTTTCTTTATCGAAACTTTTATTCAGACTTTTCTGGTCTTAACCAAAACTGGATTTCTGAGAGCTCAGGTGTCATTACGTCACACAAAAGCGGTGGGGTTTGGTACTATGAAAATAGTTGCAGGGGTATCAGTAAGCAGTAATGCAAACACAGGATTTATGCCCATTCAGTATTGCAATAACAGATTCGACTATTGTCCCATCTACCATGATACACGGTTTTGTAACGCCGAAGGGGATGATCATAGAATAAATCTTCTCCGTAGAGGCTTTCATTGGGTTCCCCGAGTTAGAAGCTAACACCCTGGAAAAATGTGAAGGATTATTAATAACAGTTTAATAATAACTCTGCAAGGCTTTTTCCAGTGTAGAGAGCCATGTGTCACACACACGGGACACTAAGTTCAGCACTGATTTATGTCTTCCCAAAGTACTACCACAGCGGAAGGATGCTGATGCTGAAATATAAACAGCAAATATAAACAATTGATGTTGCTGCTCATGTAACAGAGTGATTTGGGACACTGATTTATGTCTTCCCAAAGTACTACCAGAGCGGAAGGATGCTGATGCTGAAAGACACGGCAAATATAAACAACTGATGTTGCTGCTCTTGTAACAGAGTGATTTAGGGTTGCAGGTGAACATTTACAGACTCTTAGATGCAGTGACTGAACACAGAATCATAGAATGGTTTGGGTTGGAAGGAACCTTAAAGACCATCCAGTTCCAACCCCCTGCCCTGGGCAGGGACACCTCCCACCAGACCAGGTTGCTCCAAGCCCCATCCAGCCTGGCCTTGAACCCCTCCAGGGATGGGGCATAACTTGTATGAAAAACAGCAATGGCAAGTGAAATCTACCTAAAAATAATACCAGAAAGCTATGGGAGTATATTTGCAATGAGCTGCGCTGAAATCTCTGTGATAAACTACCTGTCTTTTCTGTTTGCATCAGCACCGAATCAATTTGGTTTTACAGAAGGATAAGTGAGGAGGGAATTCTGTTTTGAGTAAAAACTATCCAAGGAGTTATTGAAATATATCAGCTCTTCTCTTCAAAGTTCAGGGGCAGAAGGAAAATCTACAGTTGTGAGGTTCATTAGGTCTTTTGTTAGTAAGTACATCAGTCAAAGCCTCCAAAGAAAAATAACACAGCAAAAGATTTAGAAATTACTTGCTCAACGTGCCTTTGACAAGCAGCAAAAATGACAAATCTATGGAGAAGGGAAAAAAAAAACCCAATCCCAAACCCCCAAAAACCAGACTAATTTTGAAATGCTGATTTTCAAAACATGAACTTAATAGGAAAATGTTCTTATACCCAGAGATGACCAGAAGAATGACCAGTGTCTGCATCTTTCACTCGCTAAGTTACAGCAGCAAAAAGTAGTAGCTGGAAAATACCTAAATGAGTGCTACAACTAAGTCTCTTCACTTCTACAGTTGTGTTTTACCTTTCATGGTAACACATGGCCCCCAAATCCAAGCTTTCTGTAATGTTTTCTGCAAAAGTTGTGTCTGCATCTTTCACTCGCTAAGTTACAGTAGCAAAATCATCAGCTTGGCAGCTGGAAAATCCATACCCAAATGAGTGCTACAACTAAGTCTCTTCACTTCTACAGTTGTGTTTTACCTTTCATGGTAACACATGGCCCCCAAATCCAAGCTTTCTGTAATGTTTTCTGCAAAAGTTTCTCACTCTTGATCAAAAATTCATGGATCACTGAAACTGAGATTAGACAGAGTAGAAGAAAATCTGACCTAAATGTGAAAGTACTTTGGGGTGCTCCATGTGTAAATATTTCTATTGGTCAGATCTGTCCTGGTAAACCACTAAATATTAAATGCAAACCCAGAACTCCTATTTACAGCTCAATGATTCAATTTAGCACCTATTTTTTTACCCTTTAGAGTATCTTAAACCATTTAAAAACAAGGTGTTGCAAAGGTGCTCTGGAAATAGGAGGACATAAAATCTTGTCTAGAGAGATTTACTGGCTCAGCAGAAAAAGTGAAGGACATGGGTTATAAATTCCTATTTTTCACAGAATGTTGCTGGAAGAATGAAGCAATAAAAAGATCTCTCATACCATTCTTCCAGCAACATTCTGTGAAAAATAAATCAATGAAATGATCTCTCATGCTTGCTATAACTGGGAGAGGGAAACAAGGGAATTATATCTATAAGCAGAGAAAAAAAAATAAATAGAAAAACATTGAGGTCATGCAAACTGAAGCATAACGTATACAAGAGCAGGAAGAAGACACTGCAGAAAGAGATAAGAGAAATAGGAAAATATGATGGAAACAAACCAAATAGTCAAGAGTCCACGATGACACTGAAACAGAGGTGTACTTGTGGGAGGTGGATGGACAGAGTAAGACTAGGAAGGAATCTCATGGTACAAGCAGACACAACACCATGGAGAGAGAGAACACTCCGGGGCAGGAGTTAAGGATCAAACCACTGAAATTATTCAAGTACATAAAGAAAGGAGTTGAGTTGCAGGCACCTGAGTGAGTGAACCTGACACAACCGGGAGCAGTCCATGCCCACAGGCGGGCCCTTATCTTGCATCAAATGCAAGCCAAATTTGAGGTCGCTTAATCCCCCTCACCTTCCACAAGAGAAAGGCAAACTAGCTCCTGTTTATCTTCAGATCCAAGCACACACAATGGCAGTTAATATAAACCACGTTGCACTCAATCCATCTCTAGGCTTGCCTTGGGGCTACTTATTGCTCTGCAATCTACGATCCGGGGTGCAATCCTGAAAATACCCACAGAGCTGACACCCGAGACTCAGCAGGTCTGAATTTCAGAGCTGCCTTCACTTATTTCCTTAAAAATGCCCCAAGACCCTGAAGTCCATACGCTCAGAAACACTTGAGACTTGACAAAATTGAGTACCGTCGTTCAGAAACTATGCACCCCTCCCATCAACATCTTCCTGAAGGAGATGTCAGTCAGATAGTCCCCCACACAAGTTCCTTATGAAGTCCAACAGTAGCTTCAACTTTATTTTCAACTACAACTTGAGAAAGCAAAGCCCTGTCATACAACAGTTTATTTATAAGAGCAGTCCTACCTCAAAGATCAGATCTGCCCTAAAAGCACACTGTCCCAGCTTCTGTGCTCCACTCATACCAACACTCTTTAAAAGTCAAAGCTCTCATTCTTTTTATGGCTGATTCTTTTTAGCTAAATGAACTCTCATTTAGTGCCAATTCTTCATTTGTCTTACCTCAAAAAACTCTTCAGTACACAGCCCAGCCTTCTTCCCCACCCCAGTCTTGCACCCTAGTAAATTCTTGCTCCCAAATTTGTCTCCATGTCTGCTTGGAGCCTTTCATCTAAGTACTCCCTTAATCCTTTCCATGTGAATCTTGTAACTCCAAAAACCTGTCTGGACTGGCAGAGGAAAAAGTGGAGCCTTGCCTCACCCACTCCTCACGGCTCCTGATCCACAAGGCCTTAAAAGGAACCTCAACCCATGTTTCCTACACCTTCCTCTACTAATTGTTCTTATGCAGCCTTTGACAATGGTTGCACAGGACAGTATAGAATAGCTGCCTTGAAGACAACCTCTTCTGGTCTTCCATAGCTATAACCATAGCCCTGCTACATGACTCCACCACAAGCACAGCATAAACACAGATGAAGACAACCTCTTCTGGTCTTCCATAGCTTTAACCATAGCCCTGCTACATGCCTCTTCACCACAAGCACAGCATAAACACAGGATGACTACCACAACCAACTTCTCATCAAGTTTCTCCAACCAGAGACACCTTAGTGTGAGGGTGGTGAGACACTGGAACAGGTTGCCCAGAGAAGCTGTGACTGCCCCATCCCTGGAGGGGTTCAAGGCCAGGCTGGATGGGGCTTGGAGCAACCTGGTCTAGTGGGAGGTGTCCCTGCCCAGGGCAGGGGGGCTTGGAACTCGGCCTGCCCAGGGCAGGGGGGGTTGGAACTCGACAGCCTTTAAGGTCCCTTCCAACTCTAACCATACTGTGCTTCTACCTACGAACACCAGTTCAACCACTATGCTCAATATACATAACCAGTGCAGAGGGGCTGGACTAGATGATCTCCAAAGGTCCCTTCCAACCCCTACAATTCTGTGATCTGCTCCATGCTACAGATATTTCAACTGCTCAAGAATTCTTCACCTCTTGTGTCAGTATATGGCTCCAGGACCACACATTCATTTGCATCTCACTAATGGCACAGTCTTAGCTGAGAAACACGATCTGTCAAGAACTCCAGGACCATCATTTACAGTGGGCTGCAACTGGAAACATCCAGTCATTTGGCCTCCTGCAGCAGGCACTGAGGTCATGCAATAACCTGTAAATTCTGTATAAAGTATTTTCCTGACCTTGCTCCACGGAGTCGGCTTGAAGAGTATTTGTAACACCTTAGTTCCTCCACAGGTTTCAAGACATGCTATCTATACAGCTTTAAAAGGAATTTTCCAAAGTTGGGTTATGTTCTTGCCATTTTGCCCAAATATTTCCTTTTTCTTCTGGAATATGCTGATGAGCGTCTGAACAGAAGTTTGTATCACATTCTTGCTGCTGCTCTTCAAAGGCTTTTTTCTGTTTCATCTCTTTGCTGGAGCTGAAAGTTACAGGTGATCACCTACAACTCTTCCTCCTTCATTTTAGGTCACAACTCAGCTCCTTGTCCATGGTGTCAGCTTTGCTTCAGGCCACTCCCTCAGGCTCAAGTTCTTGAACCCTGGTGATTCAAAAATCTCTAAACAGACATTTCCACCTCTATAATGTCCTTTTCTGAAAGATGCTTCCGTTTCCAAAGGTGCTTGGTATCTGTTTTGTTCTGATTATCTGTCTTCTTAGTTCCTCAATCTGATAAGATCTCCCGGTGATGAAACATGGATGGAATTGTCCTCAAACACCCAGCAAATTGTCTTCAATACTGACAGCTGGTTTTTCTTCCCTAATAAAGTCCCTCCCTCCACTGACAGGCAGTTAAATGTGATCCTTAATGAAACAAATTGAGTAAACTGGGATGCTCCTATTGCTCAGTTTGGTTGACAGCAGACTCCCATAATCTAGTCTTTAACATTCTTTACTTCTGTAATCAACTTCTCCAAGTGCTGCTTGGTTTTGCTTTGTGCTTCTGCCACAAGACAGCCAAAGCCAATTACACCAGCTTCTAGTGTGTTTCTTCCTATCTAATCCTTGTGTTTTATACAGTCACAGATTGAAAAAACTGGTCCCTTGAGAAGAAAATTGTACCTGCAAGACAAGTATCGTGCCAAATCACCAAGTCTGATGCTCAGCCAGCCCTCTGAAAGTTTAGGAACACATTCTTCTTTGTTTCTGGGAAACAGGCTTCATGAACTTTCATCTCATGTCACTGTCTGAAGAACTTTCATTGAGATCCTTCCTGCCTCCAGCTTTGGCACAAATCCTCCAATACAACAAGGTACTACTTGCACTCAATCCCACTGCTCCACTGATCACCCCAATGAACTTTCCTCAAGCATAAACATTTGGGAACCTTTAGCCACACTCAATTTCTACATGGGGAAAAGAATGAGGGAAGAAGAAGAAAACGCATTTTCTTCCACTTCTGTTTTGTGGACTGAAAAAAAACCTGAACCTGGATTTCCTGAGCATTCTTAACTCAGTCCCAAGATCTTCCTGGCAAAAGTTTTTATGGCAATTTGAGTTCCCATGGAACCTGCTTCACCTGATCACTTTTAAGGCAAGTAGCTGTAAGTTTCTCCTCTTTCCCATCCTCATTGCCTTCCACTTCTGACCCAATTGATAAAAGCTATGATTGATATTGCTCCCGAACAAGATGCTACTTACAAGACTATCCTACCACTAAAGTGAAAGTTTGCATCTTTCTCCTCTCTCCTTTCCTCCTGATGGAAAAAGTCTGTAATCTTATTAACTGCAACAGCTGTAAATAGTTGCTGTTCCAAAGCAATCCCACACAGCCTGGGATGGCCCTGACTCCTTTTAACTTTGAGTTCCAAGAACAAGCATTCTCACCCAAAGTTGGTAAATCCTCCTGTTCTTTAGCTCAACATATTCAAATGAACTAGTTCCTTTAAATTAAATCTTTTTGATACAGGGTTTATCAAATCTCCTTGAGCCACAGTCTCCTACATCCCCTCCCCAACTGCCAATGGTCTTTTCACCCATGTTTTGAGATTTCCACATTCTTCTTTCCTGGATCGTGTCCTGAGTTATTCATCTTAATAGTTCCCCCAGACTCAGCCTGGAACCTCCCTTTAAGTCACTTGCTCAGTCATCTAATCATACCCTTAATCCTTCCTGGCAGATCTAACCCCAACCAGCTACCCAGGCAGAGAGAGAGGAGGAAGCCCTGCCCTACCTATTACATGTTACTCGTCCCATGCCCTTATAAAAATAATGCCACAGCATTCCTAGATCATCTTTCCTGATAGTAACTGTTCCCCCAACCACCTTTTTTTCCCCCCTGATGACTGCTGAGACTGAGTTTTTTTCCTTTCTACCTCTCCTGTCTACCCCTCTACCTTAAAGTTTATGGCTTTCTAAATTATCTCCTTGGTGAACATATGATCACTGTGGATTTTAGGCTTTCATGAAAAGGGTCTAAAAAGACAGTCAAGGAAGGAGAGAAACAAAACTAGTATTTCAACAAATTAGCATGCAAAAAGATATTAAGCTAAGGCTGAAAATGTATTTGATAATACAAATGGGGGAAAAGTCACAGAATACTGTTATTACTCCCAAATGCAAGATTTAAAAGCAAAACCAAAAAAAAAAAAAACTCAAACAAAACCACAAGAAAACTTGCTTTAGATAGAACACTTAATGCTAAAAAAATTGTGACATCATTCAAACAAAATCCAGTTATGCTTATCATATACTCAGTCTTTTTGGTTGTGGTTTGTTTTTTTTTTTTTTTTCGTCAGAAAAGGTCAGTTGCTTTTTAAATAGCACAAAGCAGGGGAGGAACAAACTTTTATGGCACAAAAATAAAGCAGCACAAGACTCAGTGGGGCATCCTGGCACAGTTCTACACGAGTCCCATCACAGGAGCCTAGGGAAGCATTAGAAAACACCTGCTGGCAGGACAATCCTGCTGGATCCTGCTGAAAACCCAGCTAAAGTCAGAACTTGGGTGTCCAATAACAAAGGGAAGCAAGAACAGGAAAGAATAAGCAAATTTGGTTTTACATGAATGAGAAATCTTTGTGTAGGAGTAGTAGTGGGAATAAAATTTCTTCACATTTTATTGTGTAATTTTGCTGTGTAGTAGTGTTTCAGTATGATTTATTGTGTAACGCTATTGCATGGCATCATTGGTTGAGCAACTTTGCTGCGTGGTATAGTTTTTTTATTTAATGATATTGAACATTAGGCAATGGTCTTGCGTGCCATAATTTGTGTGTTCTGTTGAGCAACATCACTGCCATAGCTCTTGACACAAAGGTGAATTGCATGAATTCATGTAACAGTGCTGAATTCATGGTTTTAACATAGATTCCCTCAGAGAAGTCAAATGGAGACTATTAATTTTTTCCTGAATGAAAACAGGTGCAGAAAAGCAGCAGTGAAGACATTTAAGCAGAACTTAGGGCATTAAGATATGGTTTAATTAATAGCAATGCAGTATTGCCTCATAAAGGCCACTTTCTCATCCAGAGCTACCTTGTAACTACATTGAGTGATGTTACATGTTTCCTGTATCCATGCTTGACTGTGAAAAAACTAAAGGATAACCTTGTTTTACACACTATTGGGCAGAAAGGAGAATAGTAACGTGCTTTTGATGGCTCCATCCAAAAGCATCCTTGCAGGGATCCGCGGAAATCCAGAACCTGAACGAGAAACTCTCCACCCCTTATGCAAAACGCAACCGATGGACTTCACTACAGAGGAATCCTGTTCTAACAGCAGCACTACTGAACTCAGAGCCACAATTTAAAACTCTTGAAGTAATAAAACTCTTAAGCATATTTTAGATGCGACCACAGTGTCATGCTACTACTGCTTTAGATTCTCCAAAGAAGCACGAGGAAGCAATAAAAGTTTGCTCTAGGTGTAGTATTAATGTAAGTTACTCATCTTGACATCCCTTACATAAACTTGCCTTTTCACCCCTTTTTTTCCCCCCCCCCTCTGATCATTTTTCTTACTACATACATGGTCCAAACTTAAATAACACGTTTGAAGTTCAGGAAGCCTATCAGAACCTTAAGTCTTTTTCCAAAGAAATGAAGTAATCCATAAGGATATCAACTTCGTACCCACATCTATTTTTATATCCATCTGAAACTGCTATTAATTGGCTAAGAACAGCATCTCTTTCATGCATTACCTGGCAGTCTACAAACAGCTGTATGTTGCAAGAGGCAGAGAAGAAGAGCAAACACTGGTAGATTACAATGCAGTGCTGCTGCAAGCGTTTTTATTTGATCTCATATTCTGGCAGCTTTTAAATACAGAAGAAAAAAAACCACACATGCAGGCTTAATTTTTAAAATATGGCAAACTCCAGATGATAGGCTGGGAAGGCAATTTGTGGGGGGGAAAAAAAAAAAGAAAAAGTGAGCTCCCTCCGTCTATAACATAAGATTAATTTATTATCTGACAGATGGCAGCAGGGAGGGGGGTGGAAAAGACAAGACTGCTGATGCAGTAGCGAGCTTCCCATCTGTAACGAAGGCCCTGCAAATTCTCACTTATCGCAAAATTCCCCCCCCAGCCCCATTCACCTCCAGAGTTCTGCCCCGTGCACTTCTAGGTTTAAAAATCAAAATAGCCTAGACCTCATCCCTGTGTGGACAACTGAAAAAACACAAATAAAGAAATAAAAACGAAGAAAACATCCAGAGAAGTGATTCTTCTGCCAACTTGCTCAAGCCTACTCCTGATAGCACCTACGAAAGCTGTGACTCGACCCTGCTGCTGGTCCTTTGGCCACCAAGAGCCAGCCGTTCATGCTGACCATCGCATCCAGGGCCACCGGTCACCGTCATGAGGGCTGTCCCAGCACCGAGAGCTGTTTTGCCCATTTCTTCATATTCCCAGACATTATTTTTTTTCCCCCTTTTCCTTCAGGCATCTTCCATGCTGTGGTCCAGTGGGTGCCGAAACAAAAAAAAACATAAAAAACACCAAAAAAACCCCGGAGCACATGGAAAACGGGGGAAAAAGAGCAGAAAAACAGGAGAAATCACCACCACCCCCCCAAAAAAAACCGAAAAAAAAGCGCACTTAATGCAAAAGGAAAAGCTTCTGGTAACGATGGTCTCCTCCTTAGTTTGTCCAGCTCCCCACTGCACCAGAAGGCACCGGAGCCCCGCTAAGGGATTCCCGGGGGGTCCTCCCTTACCGCCAGCACCGGGTCCCCGCCACGGGGAACCCCAAGGCGAGGGGGAAACCCCCCCGGAACGGCGGCTGCGGGGAGCGGGTTTTGCGGCGCCCCGCACACAGGACACGTCGGGAATGCCCCGCGCCGTTACACGGGCTGACGGCAGGTGCTAAACGAACAAAGCAGCCCCGGAGGAGGAGAAAAGGACGCGAAGGGGCCTGGACCCCCCCTGTGTGTATCCCCCCCCCTCAAAGCAGGCCGCGGCCCAGGCCCGCCCGCCGCCCCTCAGCCTGCCCCCCGGCCGCGCGCCGCCGTCTCCCGGGAGACGGAGCCATTTTGAAGCGCTGCGCCCTCAGTGACAGCGGGCGGGGGGTGGGGGGGAGATGATGCCGGGCGCTGCGATGGCCGCCCCTGTCGCGTTTACCTCGGATGCTCCAGGTCCAGCGGTAGAACTCGAGGGTGTCGTTGACCACGCTGGACACCAGGCCCAAAGGGCGGGGGGGCTCGGCGGCGGCGGCAGCCATGGTGAGCAGCAGCAGCAGCGGCGGAGCCGGCAGACCTGTGTCTCGGGGCGTGCGTCCAGTGCCTCTGCGCCGGGGCTGCTGCTGCTGCCGCCCTTCTACAGCCGGGGATGTGATTTAAATCTCTATCTCTCGGTATCTTCCCTCCAGACTCCGCCTCGCTCCCCGTCACCGGCTCCCGTGCCCGGCGGGCAGGGAGGAGGGCGCGGAGGCGGGATGGAGGGATGGAGGAAGGGAGCGGGGAAAAGGGGAGGGGGGGGAAGAAGCGGCGGTGGCGGCTCCGCGGTGCGGGGCGCTTGGCGTCACGTGACCCCCGGGGCTGGCTGCCCGGTGCGGGGGGGGGGCGGCGGAACGGACCCGCACTCAGCCCCGGCCGCGCAGGCGCAGTGCGGTACGGCCCCCCCCCGCTGCTCTGAGGGGAGCGCGGCTCCGGCAGGTGCGGGGAGGCCCCTTCTCCTCCCCTTCAGAGGCCGTGCGTTACCTCAGCTCGGCTTTTATTGTCAAATAGGTTGGGTGTCGCCGGTCGGGGGAATAAATGTTTCAATCGGCTGCTTTTATTGCCTTTCTTCCTGAGGGTTTTCATCTCCTTCCCCTCTGGCTCTGCCCTGAGGGACCGGCCTGAGCGGCGCCCACTGGAGTCATGGAATCACGGAACGGTTTGGGTTGGAAGGGACCTTAAAGATCATTGAGTTCCAACCCCCCTGCCCTGGGCAGGGACACCTCCCACCAGACCAGGTTGCTCCAAGCCCCATCCAGCCTGGCCTTGAACCCCTCCAGGGATGGGGTAGCCACAGCTTCTCTGGGCAACCTGGGCCAGGCTCTCACCCCCCTCACAGCAAAGAATTTCTTCCTAATATCTCATCTAAATCTCCCTTCTTTCAGTTTAAAACTGTTACCCCTCTTCCTATTGCTCCACTTGCTAATCAAGACTCCTCTCCATCTCTCCTGGAGCCCCTTTAGGGACTGGACCTCAAGCTGTCAGTACCGAGGTGTGGGCTTTGCAGCTGACCCTGCCACAAGAAGCCACTGCCACCGTCCCTTCCCCTCCCAGTGCTGATCACACCAGCAATGGCAACGGGATCTCACCATCTTCCTGCCCCACTGGTGGCATTTCCCTGACCAGCAACTTGGCCAACCTCCTCCCGGTGCCACCAAGGTACATTTGGTACACTTTTCCCCTCCATCTCCTGGACCAAAGCCTTTATGGTCGCTCCATGGTGCAGAGTTGTTTGCCCACCATCGCTGGGGTCTGCAGGGGAAGGAGCCACCATGGCGAAGGCTGGCAGGGCCATGGGTGCAGTCCTGGTTTATCCATTTCTGCACCCTACGTTTCAACCCCGATGAACCCTCTGCCTGCTGTGGGTGCACCAGCTGCTCCTCACACCCTTTGCCTCTTATCTCCTCCTGTCTCTCTGCCCTCCCTCTCCCACCACCCGCGTGGTGTGGATGGATGGCTCCACGACACCCTTTGGGTTCGGTTTCCCCACCGAGGGACAGGAGGGGAGCTGCTCCACCCGAGTTGCCGGCTTTCCTCCTGGCAGACAGCAGATCAGATGGTATCTACCTCTCCCTCCCCTAGTGCACCGGCACCCAGTGTCACTCCTTGTCACTTGGTGGTGGTGAGAGCAGCTCGCACTCCTCCTCCTGGCTGAGTCACCCTCCGTGGAGCTCCTGGACCGCCCCGGCTGCTACGATCCCAGCCCCATGGATGGGAGAGTCACGCTGGCCATCGCCGCTGCGCCCAGAGCTTGGAAACCAGCAGGCTTTTGGGAGAAGGGATGACCTGCACCAGGAACAAGAGGAGCAATGTCAACCCAGGGAAGTCCAGCTTATCCCAGCGCTGCCTGAAAGTTGGAGCTGAAGCAAGGTTTCCACAGGCTGATGCATGGAGAACTGCTACTTCTCTGGCGTGAGAAGAGCCATCAAAAGCTCCGCATGAACTGCACTGACTTGAATTACATTTTATTTTGATGGCAGGAGGTCCGGTGGGAGCTCTGGAATGGATCTGTCACTGGGTGGTAGGGCACAGTCAACACCAACCTGCTGGTGGACAGCGTGGTGTTACCTGTGGTTCCTGTGCCTCCTTCAGGTGAAACCACCGCAGTGGATCGTTGGTCCGTTAGAAACCTGACGCATGGTTGGCATTGTCTACCTTTGCCAGGGCTTTTCTTAACGTTATCATTTAAACCAGAAGAATGAGTCATAATCCTCAGATTGGTCTATGGCCACTTGCCTTGGCCACATGTTTGAACCCGAATGGGCTACTGAATGAATCAACGTGACAAAGGATTGCACTCCTCTGCCGTCCCTGATGGCAGGCAAGGTGTTCCACCACCACAAGGAATAAAGAGCCACAGACAACCAAGAACAAAAAGGAACAAGACCTATTAGCACTATTAATACATATTCCTCATAATAATTATTTATATTCTAGCCTAGATGTGTTTACTTCTTTATTAAAATGATTATTTATTTATTCTGTGGCAGTCTTTTTTGCACAATTGACACCAATAATTATTGTTTATGAAACATTTATATGATCCAGCTTACTGTTTCATCCGTTTCAGATTAGATAACTTTCCTTGATTGCAATTAATTCCTTTATATTGGCAATATGATTGTACACAGATAATTTTACAGAGCAATTAAGCCTTGAGAAGAGCCGCAGCGGAGCTGCAGAGCTCGGCGAACAGGGAGAAGATGAACAATCTGACCGCGGTAACTTCTGTTGGGCTTTGACATGGGGCTTTAAAAAAAATGGGATGGAGTTTAGGACAAACCACTCTCCTTAGTTTAACTTCCAGCCTGCAGGCATGCTGGCCTGCTTTGAAAATTAGGTCTGTGTCTGAGGGCTTCCAAGCGCATCCCAGCTGGTTCCTGCACCCCGCAGGGTGTTTCCTCAGGTTCTGGGAAAGCTGAGACCCATGTCTTCTGCTTAAAGAGAGCAGGAGGAGAAAGGCATCCAAAGGCCATCGAAGCAGCGTGGTAGTCAGAAAAAGATTATTTTAAATGCCATTAATTAGCCAGTGTTGTCATCTTCTACTCGGTAATCTACATGTTCTTTAAAACCTGGGCATCTCAGGTGGGCAAATTCCAGCTGGGAGAAGGCAGGTCCACGGCAGGTGACCCCAGAGGAACCCAGGCTGTTTGTCCAGCAACAGAATTCCAGCAAAGTCCAGTGCTTGTGCCGGCAGCAGACAGGGCTGTGTGCTGCAGGAAAGGTGCAGAAGGGCACAGGGAGCTGTGGCACAGCTTGCCCCTACTCCCAGTTCCCATCCGAGACACAAACTCTTTCTATTCCTTCCAGGCCTTTTTTGTAAAAAAAAAACCCAACGAGATACCTCATTTCAGGAGTGTTCCAAGTCCTTTGCTGCTGCTTCACGACACAAATAAATAGCTGTAGGAATGTTACAAAGCCCACATGACCGGTGTGTTTGGTGATGCACATGAAAAAGCATTTATTCCTGAATTTCAGGGAAGCATATTCTACTGTAATGTTTGATGAATGAGCAGATGCTTCTGCGCTAATTGTTCTGCGGCAGGTTAGCAATGAGATTGTTGCAAGGGGAAGGTGAAATGCAATATTTGTTGAACAATATTTTGGAAGCGCAGTAGGAAGAAAGCAGATCACTGCCACCAGTGATCCCCCCCAAAAGACAAAGCCAGCAGTGAAACAACTTTGCCTTCTCTTTGCTACAAAGAGAATCACAACAACCAGGAACTTGCCTGGAGGGAAACCACAAAAGTGCTCAAATCAATGCATTTGACAGAAAATCTAAATGTTACACCATGTAGTAAAGGACAACCCGTTCACGTACCAGTAAAGAATGCAAACAAAGTATTATATGCCTTAAGCATGACCAAATTTAAATTGTTCAAAAGACTTCAGAAGTGTGTTTTGATTGCTTTAACTACTGAACTAGCATTTTTTTTTTCATTTGCTTCCGTCGATGCTTTAAGAGGGAAGATGATGAAATAAATTAGCACATCAATCTGCAGTACGTGGAATTTTCTTGCCCAGCCCATCAAATTTATGTGCCCCTTGCGCTGTGACTTTCTCACTGATATGGCCTGTAAAGACCATGGCCTGTGCCAAAAAAGCTTGTCTCATCTTTGAACTAACAAGTGCGGGCTCCAGTGGTGAAACTGCTATCACCTGCTTCAGTGGTTTAAGGCAGCTTTATACCAAACATTCTTGAAAGAGGCCATTTTAAAATGACCATATTTTTTTAAAAAATAATCACATTTAAACCAACAATGCGTCTTTCAGCACGAATTCATTTTTTTAGGGTTTATTGTGTAACCTGTTGTTAACTCCATAATTTGAGGTGGGGTAACTCCGGCGCACAGGGATTACATGGCTTTTGCATGGGGAGCCTTTGGTAGGACCTGAAACAGAGCCAGCCCTTTTGTCTTCTAAACCGTCTGCTAAATGACACCCGTCCTTTCAGACATTCAGCTGCATCAAAGCAGCTTTTCCCCAAACCACATAAGTTGGAATGATGCATCAGAAAATATCCAGAGATGTTAATACTCGGCGCAGGCTTTGCCCAAATCTTACCTTTGATGGAAATTCCCACTAGGTTCCACCTTGCTTGCGTCTGCCAGCGCCAGCCCCGAGTTTGACTTCTGGTCTGTATCAGCTTCAAAACTTCATGTTTTGGACACCAGCCATTTTTGCTGTGGCTCTGCCTCAAATATCAGAATTATAATATGTTTAATAACCTGGATTAGATGCTCAAGGGCCAGATCCAACAGAAGGAATTCCTAGTGAAGTAAACACAACTTTTGTTTCCACAGGGCTCTAAATATTTATTGATTTACTTTATCTTTCTGCCCCAAAAATTGTTCCTGAGAAGGAGACCAGGGAAGCTGGGGACAGCTTTCTCCCAAGCTACGCCGGGTTTTACTCCTAAGTAAATATAAGTGCATAAAATCATAGAATGGTTTGGGTTGGAAGGGATCTTAAAGATCATCTAGTTCCAACCCCCCTGCCCTGGGCAGGGACACCTCCCACCAGACCAGGTTGCTCCAAGCCCCATCCAGCCTGGCGTTGAACCCCTCCAGGGATGGGGCAGCCACAGCTTCTCTGGGCAACCTGGGCCAGGCTCTCACCACCCTCACTGTAAAGAATTTCTTTCTAGTATCTAATCTAAATCTCCCCTCTTCCTGTTTAAAACCATTACCCCTTGTCCTGTCACTGCACTTCCTGACAAAGAGTCCCTCTCCAGCTCTCCTGTAGGCTCCAGTTTGACTCCATGATGTTTACAAGCTTTAAACTCTTGAACTAGCCCCATTTACTGCAAATCTGAGCCGTGACTGGAAGCGTTGCCCTGCGGTGCTGGGCTGCACCCAGTTTAAACTGCTGCTCTTCTCTACTGGCCCAGAAGAAGAGCCTTTATCCCAGTGCTTCCCAGCACCATTCGCAGAGATTTATTTCTAATTAAGGGAACTCACCCTAACCAAGAAGCTAACACACAGTGTAGGAGGCGAGTTGTATACTCAGCAGATACCCGTATTTCAGCTTCCTTTAAAAACGAGTGTTTCACAGGCACAAGGGTGATAAAACCCTGCGAGTCCCTCTCCAGCTCTCCTGTAGGCTCCAGTTTGACTCCATGATGTTTACAAGCTTTAAACTCTTGAACTAGCCCCATTTACTGCAAATCTGAGCCGTGACTGGAAGCGTTGCCCTGCGGTGCTGGGCTGCACCCAGTTTAAACTGCTGCTCTTCTCTACTGGCCCAGAAGAAGAGCCTTTATCCCAGTGCTTCCCAGCACCATTCGGAGAGATTTATTTCTAATTAAGGGAACTCACCCTAACCAAGAAGCTAACACACAGTGTAGGAGGCGAGTTGTATACTCAGCAGATACCCGTATTTCAGCTTCCTTTAAAAACGAGTGTTTCACAGGCACAAGGGTGATAAAACCCTGCACGGGCGCTACCTCCTCCTGTCTTCCTGATCCTTTTTTCCTGCCTTGGTTTCTCATCCTTTTTACACAGGTGAGATTTTTAACTGGGGTGCTATCTGTCACAGCATCTATCATTTGCGAGGTGTGGCAAGCCGGCTTTTGCAACGAGGGCTTCGTACGCGTACACGCCAGAGCAAACGGCTATGCCCAAACCATCAGCTGATGTTTTGAGGGCACTGTGTTGAAACGGCACCCAACATGTAGAGTCAGATCTGCAAGCACCTTCCCTAACTCCCAAATCCAGCCTTTTCCAGAGGTGTGTGTCACTGCTACTGCACCCACTCCGCTGGGTGTGTCGGCCTCCCGAAGGCGTGTAGCTGTTTGGAGGGATGATTTTGCACCTTTGCTGCTGCACGAGTAATGGCCTGAAATATAGGGCACAGCCCCCTGCAGAAGGCACTTTATGGCAATAGGGTTAGGTGGAGGGGGGTTGATTGGGCAAGCCGTGTGTGATTACGCTGTCTCCAGCTGTACCTGTGTGAGGAGGGGTGGGAAGGACGGTGCTGGACATACCCTGTGTGATGTGGGGAGGCCAAAACTGCGGCAAATTGAGTTACAGAAAGGCTGTGTCAACCCTGTGTGACCCAGCACATGCTCTGCCTTCCGCTCTGCTGGGGGGACATAGACACCTACGCTCTTGATGGGCAGCCTGAATGTCAGTCTGCATGAGAGGCTCTCCTTGTCCTACCACCAGAAGATGACATGGAAGCGCTTGCCACATTGATTGAGAGCAGCCCTGAGGAGAAGGACTTGGGGGTGTTGGTGGATGAGAAGCTCAACATGAGTCGGCAACGTGCGCTGGCAGCCCAGAAAGCCCCCCACATCCTGGGCTACATCCCCAGCAGCGTGGCCAGCAGGGCCAGGGGGGGATTCTGCCCCTCTGCTCCACTCTGGGGAGACACCTCCTGAGCACTGTGTCCAGCTCTGGAGTCCTCAGCACAGGAAGGACATGGACCTGTTGGAGCGGGTCCAGAGGATGCCATGAAGATGCTCTGAGGGCTGGAGCCCCTCTGCTGTGAGGACAGGCTGAGAGAATTTAGGGTGTTCAACCTGGAGAAGAGAAGGCTCCAGGGAGACCTTAGAGCCCCTTCCAGTCCCTAAAGGGGCTCCAGAAGAGATGGGGAGGGACTCTTGATCAGGGAGGGGAGCCATAGGACAAGGGGGAATGGTTTTAAACCATTAGGTTTAAAAGAGGGGAGATCTAGACAAGATTTCAGGAAGAAATTCTTTGCTGTGAGGGTGGTGAGAGCCTGGCCCAGGTTGCCCCGAGAAGCTGTGGCTGCCCCATCCCTGGAGGGGTTCAAGGCCAGGCTGGATGGGGCTTGGAGCAACCTGGTCTGGTGGGAGGTGTCCCCCACCCTGCCCCCAGGGCAGGGGGTTGGAACTCCATGATCTTTAAGGTCCCTTCCAACCCAACCCATTCTATGATTCTACACTTTTATCAGCGGCGGGTCAGCCATATAAGACCCTACTGACTTCATTGTATGTTTGGTGAAATCAAGCCTAGAGAAAAGCAATGCCAGTTCCAGCTCTTTGGAATTGAATGGAGCAAAAATGTTGGGATCTCCTTTAAGTTAGGTAAATTTGTCCACTCACTGGTATAAATCCGTGGTTCTCTGGTCTTACCAGCACCATACTCAGGGATGATCAGTGTGGGCATCAGCCCCAGGACCCTGCTTTGAAAGAACCTGGAAAGTGAAGATGGACACATGTAGACAGACCATTCCCTCGCTCTACAGTAACATTCAAAATTTCTCACAAAACATATTACAGTTTTCTTGTACATTTTCATGCAGTGACTGCTTGAAAGCTTTTTAGTTGGCAGGGTTCGCAAGAGAAATTTTTGTAGTAGTTACGTGCGTGTAAGAGAATGAAACAAGAGCTGAAAAAGATAATACAACATAAGAATATTTAGTGGTTGAAACCAGAAGAACAGCCGTTACCTTGTAAAGGACCTGGAAAGTGTCTTCTCCAAGCTGCTGTCCCCACTCAACCCAAGAAGCAATAAATACTAGGGAAGGTATTACCAGGATTATAAAGCCCTGGTTGTAATGAAGTCACCTGTCCCCAGGGTAAGAGTCACAACTCTAGTGACTCTTCTAGATATTCAGAACCCCATGAAAGGGCCTGAGCAACCTGCTCTGACTTCAAAGTTGTCCAAGGTTTGAGCAGATGATCCCATGATCCCTTCCAACATACATTCTTCTGGGATTTGTCTTCAACTCCAGAAGTTAAATCTTCCCTCCCTTAGCTCTATATGTTAATTTTAATCACTTTTAGTAAACTCCAGTGTGAGGGCCTGATGGTGAGCTGAGGTTGGTGCTATTTCTCACATCACCCCTGGCATGGACTTGTACAGCTTTCTCTGTCTGTACATTGCTAAAACTTTTAAACTTGTTCTTAAGAACATAGCCTGAGGAAGTGCTAGGTAACACATGATGATATTTAAATATAAGTACACCCTTGCCAGCACGTAGCAGTTTCTTTTTATTCTTTTTGTTTGTTTCTCATTCATTTCACCTCAAATTTCTGAGTTTCCACACTCCACATGGCAGCAGCTGAAATGATCCCAACCACAGAGCTGTTCAGGAATTTGGCAGTTGGACTAGGTGGATCCTTGTAAGTCCCTTCCAACTGAAACATTCTATTCTATTCTATTCTATTCTATTCTATTCTATTCTATTCTAATTAACCAACAGCAGAATAGGCTGTAACAACAGGAGAAGCCACCGAATGGTAATTCTCCAATAGACTCTGTGGCTTTTAGCAATCTGTGACTATTTGATCTACCTTTGAAATGACTTCTATGGGCATCCTTCAATGACAGAGCAATCAGCCTTATTTCAGCACCAAAGAACCCCGGCTGAAACATTAAAAAAGGAATTTTAAAAAGCATGGAATATGTTAAGACCGTAGCTACTTGGTAGCATAACCTTCTGGGGAAGGAAAAGAGTTTCTTTGCTGTTCAAATAAATTTCTCAGTATGTCAGAGAAACTATGGATGATGCAATTTATCTGTATTTTCCACAATCCTTTGATTTGAGCAACCTGGTCTGGTGGGAGGTATCCCTGCCCAGGGCAGGGGGCTGGAACTGGATGATCTTTAAGGTCCCTTCCAACCCAAACCATTCTGTGATTCTATACCATTACCATTATCTGTCAGACTTTTGATCTTCAAATAGCAAGGCTGTATGACAAAATCTGTATTTCATAATATCAGGTTGATGGGCAATAATTGCTTACACATTTTATTTTCTTTCTCACGGCATCCTATTTCTGCCTTTTAAATTGAGTCCTGAATCCGTGTCACGTTAATGAGTGACAAGTTTGTGAAATCAACCAATTTAACATTTGGACACGTTTTCTCTAACACACTTGACATTCACGAGTGTTTCAAGATCAGGGAAAAAAAAAAACAACTTTAATATTTCAGAGAGTTATTTTGAACAACTATTTTAATATTTTAATACTCTTGGATGGTGAGTTCTCCACTCCCATGTTTATAATTAAAGATCTGTGTCCAGTTAATTCTCATATTACTTCCAGCGTTTCAAGTGTGAGATCTCTACTTGGTGACTTGTGAAGTGGTGGGAGGCAAATGGTACTGTGTCCCACATGTTTTGCATTTAATGTGTTGGAAATGACTGAAAAGTAGCAATAACAATTATTAATAATAGTAGTAACAATACAGCCAGAATATCCCTCATGGTGATCAGAGGAAGGATATGGAGTCTTGTTTGCAAGCCTGCTTTATTTAGAAAATCAAACACTAAACCACGTATAACATATATAGCAATTCTTATTGTCTCTTGGGATCAGATTCCCTACAAATGTGTAGGGTTTTTTCTTGCCTGCCAATATTAAACATGTCAGAATAACTTTCAGTATATCCTAAAACGTGAATATTCCATATGTCTAGTACCTGTATGAGCGGAATTTCATCCATGAGTAGAATACATCCAGTGTTTAACAACTATGGATTGCAGGATGTTTAAAAAATATTCTATTCATTTCAAAGAATAACAGCTTATCTGTAATGCCATAGCAATGAGGAACTCGGGCACTTGTATGTTAGAAATCACCTACACCTACAGCGAGGACACAGCCCTTACCATAAATGTAAGTGGATAAAAATCCAGCCTTGGATAAAAATACCTTATAGGCAAGAGGATATTGGCAGTTTCCAACCCCTCTGCCATGTCTGCATGAAAACTGCTCTGGCCATGGGAGGGGAGGCCATGGAAAACAGCGTCTGGTCCACGTTATGGGTAGAGATTGCCAAGAAAATATCCCTATGGAGGTATAGTGACCTCTAATAATGATCCACTGATCTTACTGCTGTTTAAATGGTACCTGAGGTGATTCCACCTCCTTCGCCTCTCCCTACTCCTCCTTTCCTTTTACCAAACATGAGCTCAGCTTTGATGTTGAGTTTAAATAGATTCTTGCCGTGTATTCGATTTCTGTGGTTAGGGCTTGTCGTGCCTTCGACGAAGAAACCTGAGCTGATGCCTGCAGGACTCGGAGTTTCCAGGTGATGCTCCCGTGTCGTGGCTGGACAACCAACAGCACAGCATGATAATAACCATAAGGAAGAAATTTTTGAAGGTGAGGGTGGTGAAACACCAGCCCAGGTTGCCCAGGGAGGTGGTAGGTGCCCCATCCCTTGAGACATACAAGGTCAGGTTGGATGGGGCTCTGAGGAACCTGATCTAGTTGAAGATTTCCCTGCTCATTGCAGGGGGGATGGACGAGATGACCATTAAAGATCCCTTCCAACCCAAACTATTCCATGATTCTATGATTGTATGTGCAATGATAGAGCGTGTACATGCAGGGGTGATGGACTAGATGGCCTTTAAAGATCCCTTCCAACCCAAACTATTCCATGATTCTATGATTGTATGTGCAATGATAGAGCGTGTACGTGCTTGTATAATTTTTATCATCTTACATAGGTGATATTTTAGCCATATCACTCTTATGAATAAATAATATGTAGCAGCAGTTGATTGAGCAAAATGGTAAGTCTGTGATTATTCTCACTTTACTTTGGCACCTCCGTATCTTGTATGAACTACTCCAGGTTTCACACCCAATGAGGAGAAATAGACACTGGCTGGGGAAGACGCATTCTGCCATCCCATTGCCTGAGGTTTCCTGTCTCTATCAATAATATGAAGAACCTAGACCAGTGACTAGGTGAGATACCCAAGTGTTAGATGCCTACAGAAAATGAATCCCACCCTTGTATGTAGTTTACCTAAACTTCACCCATTCTGAGCCAGTGTGGATATGCTCTGTGTACATAAAATCACAGAATGGTTTGGGTTGGAAGGGACCTAAAAGGTCATCTAGTTCCAACCCCCTGCCCTGGGCAGGGACACCTCCCACCAGACCAGGTTGCTCCAAGCCCCATCCAGCCTGGCCTTGAACCCCTCCAGGGATGGGGCAGCCACAGCTTCTCTGGGCAACCTGTCCCTCCTTACAAGAAGAATGTGCTGTCCGATTATGAATAATAAGAATACTTTTCATATATCTATCTCATTCACCCCAGGATATCCTCTGTGTGCTTTATAAACATTAATTAATGAGGCTTCATAGCAATCTCATGAGGAAAGCATTGCCCCCAATTTAGAGATGAAGAAATGCAGCCGTAGCATGCTTCAAGAAGCCGTCCTGGGTTGTAGAGAAAAACAGTGGCATAAATGTCAATACCAGAGGATGCCTCACAATCATAGCCCAAAGATAAGGTAATAACAAGGTGTGGCTCCCAAATCCATACAAACAGTGTAATATGGTGCTGGCTTCCGCTGTGCTCCAGGTAAATAGGTTGAGGTGTGGTGAGCACAGGGTAATTCCCGATGTCTTCACAGCAGTCATACCTTAAACTCAGTGCAGATGTGGCCAGGCTGACTAAGGACAGAACGACAGGGCAAGGGTCAAATACCTGTCCCACATACTTGAGACATTTGTGTGGCCCTACCATTCACTTTTTTGGATTCTGCACAACCCAACCTTTCAGCAAAGAAGACTTGGGGGTGTTGGTGGATGAGAAGCTCAACAGGAGCTGGCAATGTGTGCTGGCAGCCCAGAAAGCCCCCCACATCCTGGGCTGCATCCCCAGCAGCGTGGCCAGCAGGGCCGGGGGGGCGGATTCTGCTCCTCTGCTCCGCTCTGGGGAGACCCCACCTGAGCTCTGTGTCCAGCTCTGGAGTCCTCAGCACAGGAAGGACATGGACCTGTTGGAGGGGGGCCAGAGGAGGACACAAAATTGGTCGAAGGGCTGGAGCACCTTCTCCTCTGAAGATAGGCTGAGAGAGGTTAGGTTCTACTACCTGGACAAGGTTTAGGAACAGCTGGGGAGAAGGCTCAATGGTTCAGACTGAAAGTGGATCAGGAGCTTGTTAGTGTAAATGATTTCAGTTCAGGATCAAGGAACATTCCCCACCACCAATTCATTAGTGGGGATACAGACATCTACTGATGCCAGGCTTTGTTCACCCCTTCAGAAGGCATCACGCCACTGCTTCTAGAGTTATCTTCAATAGGGATTTGCTGCATCTTTTTCCCCACACCACCCCGCTCCCCTCCTGGCTTCACCCCCCTGAAGCCATTCTTGCCCAACACCTCTTACGCCCGTGTCTAGACCCACCACCACCAGCGTGTGCATCATCAGAGCTGCAGGACACATGGCAAAAGCAAACACATGGGTACTTCAAGCTAAAACAATCTCAAAGTATTATTCACACAATCCCCTTCATGTTTTTATCATTCTCCCTACTTTTTTCCTTGTTGCTTTTCCATGTACTGGATGACTTCCTGATGTGTTGACACTCGTACAAGGTTTCACTCTCCATTTCCATATGGACCTCTCCCTTTGCTACGCAGTTTGTCTCAGCTATGCCACCCAACAAAGTGCCAAGTCACCTTTCCTGCCACTAACTGGGTCATGGTAGGGTTCGGGTTAACTGCTGGTGTGAGCAACCAACAGCCAACTCCTTCAGCCACCATCACCTGCCGTGACACAACTTTGGACAGAGTCTCACTTTTCCTGGAGGATGCGGGTGAAAGTAATTGAGAGGTTGCGTGTTAATGGCAAGGAGGAAGGAGAAGACACCACGATGACCATGGGCCTCAAGGTCAACCTCTGGTCAGGTGTTCTGCTGAATGTTACAAGTGCTGGACTAAGTACACGCTGTGGACACGTCTTCATAGAATCATAGAATTGCCCAGGCTGGAAGGGACCTCCAAGGGTCATCTAGTCCGACCCCCCCGCAGTCAGCAGGGACACCCCCAACTAGACCAGGTTGCCCAGGGCCTCGTCGAGCCTCTCCTTGAATATCTCCAGGGAAGGGGCCTCAACCACCTCCCTGGGCAACCTGTTCCAGTGCTCCACCACCCTCACAGTGAAGAACCCTCTCCTCATCTCCAATCTAAATCTGTTTCCCTCCAGCTTGAAGCCATTTCCCCTCATCCTGTCACTGCAGGCCTTTCTAAACAGGTCTTAGAGGATGGTCTCTGGCCAGAAAAAGGCCCACTGATCCTCATTGCTATTGTCATGGGCAAAGCGTAAAAGAACAGGAGAAGATTCCTGAATTGCACAGCTTTACGCACGGGATTCATTACTGCTTTGCAGCTGTGGGTTGTATTTGGCTTTGTGTAAAGATGAGAGAAAAATTATTTCTCTTGAACCACTTTTTTTCCTGTATCTGGTAATCTACAGATGGAAGCGATTTAAACATAAAACTAGAGACTATTTTACAATATCTTTGCAATTTGCATAAATATGAGAGATATAGGTGTAGTAAGGAAGAGTACCCACCTCTTCCTATATTTTTCTAGCTCTGTCCCAGCAGTAGATTGATACAGATTAATTAATACAGAAAAACTGTCCCAAACTGATGGACTGTGGAACCCAATACAGTTCCAGCCTCCAGCTTGTGTCACATCTTAGCAAGCTTTTTCCAATGGAGAGGGACAGGGAAAGGTGCATGAAACAATCTGGTTTTCAGATTCCCCTCATAGTTCAGCTTCTTTTCGTGCTTGCCTGAATTTTCCCTTTAGCTGACAGGTGACACCTCACAACACATCGTTCAGGTGGACCTGCAGGTAGTCAATGAGATGATAGTGAGTGTGTTTTCAACGCCAACCTCCATAACTAACACGTATTACAGCCCATAATACACCGTCACCAGGTTATAAACAAATCTCCTTTGCATTACCAGGTGGAATGACATTATTTTCCATACCTTGCCTTTTTTTCAGTGTTCAATACTAATGTATTCTAAGACTTACTGAGTATGAAGAAATAGTGAACGCAGTGGAGAGGAGCCTACACTATAGCAGGTTTTCTGGCAGGAACTGTGGCTACTAACACGTATTACAGCCCATAATACACCGACACCAGGTTATAAAGAAATCTCCTTTGCATTACCAGGTGGAATTACATTTTCTTTTCCATACCTTGCCTTTTTTTCAGTCTCCAATACTAATGTATTCCAAGACCTACTGAGTATGAAGAAATAGTGAACCCAGTGGAGAGGAACCCACACTGTAGCAGGTTTTCTGGCAGGAACTGTGGCCTGTGGGGGACCCAACTGGAGCAGTCTGTTCCTGAAGGACTGTACCCTGTAGTAAGGACCCATAGTGGAGAAGGACGATGATGAAGGACTGAAGTTTCAGCCCCTGACTGCCTTTGGCTTTCCTAACTCCATGCCTGTGAGCTCAGGTCATGTCTCCAGCGTCCTCCTGAGTCACCCGTCTTTGTTTCCACGTCTTGTACGCTTCTTTTTTGTGTCTGAGTTTTGTCAGGAGCTCCCTGTTCGTGCATGCAGGGATTAGAAAGTGTTTAAAGTCACCTGATCCTGCAATCTTTAATATCTAGTGCCATTTTCTTGCGTATCTCTTCAACTTACCCTCCTGGTATTAATATGAGACCATACATGGTTTCTTCTCAGATGTATAAGATAAAGACTAGGGCAAAACCATTTTCTTGCATATCTCTTCAACTTACCCTCCTGGTATTAATATGAGACCATACATGGTTTCTTCTCAGATGATATATAAGATAAAGATTAGGGCAAAACCAGATGTGATGTTATTGGTTGCTCTGCCAGTCTTCTGGCCAGCCAGTTTAAAACACTGTGGGATTTTTAGACACAGGAATTCAGATTCCAATGACACACTCAACGTGGAGCGCAACGGTTTGGTACGCTGAGAAAATTTTGCTGCATCTGTTGAGATCTCAGGAGATTTTTTTTAAGGTGCTTTGTGGTTTCTGTGAAGAAATGCAATAAATCAGGCACTCAGCTGCCATGCACTTCAGAGAGATGGCAAGCACTTCTTTTTGGACAAAATAGGACTCAGTATTTCATAGAACGCTCACAGAATAATAGAAGCTATAAGGCATTGGATTTGTTCAACCATGAATGCTCAGTTCTTTACTCGATGATCTCTGAGGTCCCTTCCAACCACTGTGATTCTGTGAATGCTCAATTCTTTCAATTTAAGATGGAGAACAAAAATCTTCCTCCTTATCCACTTAGATTATGTTGGATTTGCGCACTACAGTGAATAACTCCCTATTCCTGCTCTGGTAAGTTTTTAAAATTTAATTTCTATTATCTTAAGTTATGAGTTATTTTTGGAAGGAAAAATGCTGGTGAATTAGACAGCTTTTATTTGGCATTTGTTTTTCTAAGGCATCTTGAAAGTAATAGTTCACATTTTTGTATGAAGGAATTGGTATTGAGGCACGAGACGTGCACTGGTTAGTGCCTGGGTCAGTGGGAGTACCTGTGAACACTCAGGACGTGGGCTTTATCTCTGTTCTCCCGATAGATCACCTGCTGAAACCACTTTCAACATCTGTAGGGTAGTTTTCCTTTACATCACCCATTGATAGGTCAGATTAATGGCTAATTCAAACATATCCCACTCGTCTCCTCTGCACAAGCTCCATCCTTCATCTTTGCTGCTGCCTTCTCCAACACTCAGGCCATCTTCAATGGGTACCATACTGTCTAAACATCCACTGGGATTGCAGGTATTAATGGCCTGAAGTTTCCAACATAATTTTTCAAACAGTGTTAAGCTTGAAGGGTTCCTGACAGGCTTCTCTATTTGGAAGGCAGCCCTTGCAGTGCTTTCTTGGTTGTACAGGATCTTCCTTACTGACAGTCAGGGTATTTCATTTGGTCATCATTAAATTCCCTTTCCATTACTGCAAACAGGCACAAGCTTTTCAAACTGGTTTTCATGCAGAGTCATCATATCCATACACTGGTGCACCCTTTAGCTACATCAACGTAAGGAACTATTCACTGGGAATGAGGTGACCAAGTACCAATGTCCAACCAACTGACTATGGTCATCAATAATCAGGTTCTCCCAGTATGTATGAACTGGTCAGCACAGGCAGGGTCAAAATGGCAACAACTTTACCTACCAGTGACTGCATTTCAGTTTTGAAGGATTTGGTATCAGCAGTTTTAAGATAATTTGCTCACTTAAGGCAATGGTGTTAACATTCTCTAAGGTGTCATAAGCTGAATTTCAACTTTCCCAGGGCACAAGGTAATAAACTGGGCAACTGGAGTGGTTTCTCCCCTGGACAGCATCAGAAATGGGCACTGCCATGATGACTCCAGTTCTTTTGTTCTTGTATTTTTCTCCCTGGAGACAAGCTCTCTTGTGACGTACTCCAAGGTAATAAACTGGGCAACTGGAGTGGTTTCTCCCCTAGACAGCATCAGAAATGGGCACTGCCACGATGACTCCAATTCTTTTGTTCTTGTATTTTTCTCCCTGGAGACATACTGTGACGTACTCCGAGTATGGAGTAAGAGGTTATTCTCACATCTTTGCTTTTAAACAGTTTTGTAACATCAGCAGAAGCCATAGCTGTGCAATGAACACAGAATATGTTGGTCACTGGCCCACACCGTGCTGCCATGTCTTCCCTGCTGTTACCTCTCGTGCAAAGCTCACTCGTGCGTGTCTATTCATGCTGGTCCCACACCCAATGGAAAGCAGGGTGGACAAAGCCTCCTAATCTCTTTTTATCGGTATCGTGCGTCTGGACATTTGCTAATTGCTAATTTCAGCTCTCATACCTTTGATTAAATCACTCTTGGTGGTTGGTTCCTTCGTGCCATTCGTTTATGGGTTCCTTTTTTGAGTAACCTTCTTCCTTGAGAAACCTTGGGAGTAGGTGTTAACACAAGCACAGTTTGCTACCCAAGCCATGGTTCCTTTCCTAATTTTCTGCTGCTTTCATGCTCCATCAATTAGAGAAGTGAACTGCTCAGCACGCAAGATCTGATTCCCAAGGAAGTAACTTGATTTTTCAATATTAACCTTCTTGCAAACCGGTCAGGACAGAATAGAGGAACTGGCTCTGTGCAAAATCACAGTTGTCTCTTAAATTACAGTCAGGTTCTTGTGGAGCAAGCAATACTTTCCATCCATTACAGTCAGGTTCTTGTGGAGCAAGCAATACTTTCCATCCAGCAGCCCATGCAGTCTGTACAGCACTATAGGTGCCCTTAAAAAATGCTATTTGGGTACCAGCAGCAACAGGACCAGCACAGAGAACCATCCAGGACAGAGCACAACTTCTCAGTTCGACAGTTCTCAGCAGCATCTCAGAGCCCACGGTGCTGCTCTTGGACTGCTGTCAGTAACCAGGTTACCTCATTGAAGATGAGCTAAAATTAAGAGCTCTAACGAAGAATGTCCTGAGGTGGATCTTTTGGCTCTTGTGCTGCGATTTACAGCTGTGATAAAAATCAGCCACATATTTATTCCTAGTAATAAGATCTGAAAACACACCTCATGTTTGGCAGGCTTAGATAATTTTTTTTTTTTCTTCTAAATATCTCCTGAGGCTGCGTTCTGGGCAACCTGCCTGGTAACAGCTTCCACTGGCTTTGCTTCATTGTGTCATCTTGAATCATAAATTTGGCTGGAAAAGTCCATTCTTTTTGTGGGAAAACATCATCCAATATCATTATTTCAGCCCTTTTTAATAACCTAATATTGGGGACGAGACTTTTTCCTTCAGCTTCAATTTTCATTTCCTTCATGCTTTATAGAGACAGCATTTCAGTCAACTTTTTGTCTATTCTAAGATTTCGGTTTGCATCTCTCATGCTGAAGTTTAAAATCTATTTTTTAATTCCAGCAATGGTAACAATCCCTGATATTTCAGATCTTACCCTTCTTCACTGCTTACATGGTCTCATTAATATGAAAACAAAAAAAACCCTTTTTATTTCCATTTACTGGGAGGTATTCCAAAAATAGTCAAAGCAACACTCAGTTTCCTTAAATGTTTATCCTTCAGTTCACCAAAGTTTTCTTTTTTCATTAAAATGATGCAGGAAAATAAGCGTTAATTTGAAATCTATCACACTTTAAAAACTTGCAGGGAAAATATTTATTTTCTTGATACATTAAAAATCACACCACAACCTTCAACTCAAGACAACTACTGACTATTTTGATGAAAATAAATTGAGAAAAATAATCTCACGGCAGAGAAAAAGAAAGAAAAGAGTTTCTATACTCTGTCTTATTTTGTGGAGAGTGTTGATGTGATCATTTGGCTGGATTGGTAATCAACAAACAATCTAGGTAACTTCAGCTTAAGGAGTATCCACAAGCAGGCATTCTTCTGAGGCTGCAACCAACAGTTTGTATCTCAGGTTCCATCTTCCTCTCTGGCAAGGTTTGATTAATCCCTATTTCCTATATGATTAGAAATAACAGGGTCCACTTTCTCAACAGTACTGATGAACAGCAATTACAACCTACCTCCAAAGAGGGCTCAAGACCTTAACGTCAGGATGATGCAACCCAAAGCTGACCTATGTGTGCTGTACTAGAACCTCTCGCTGCTTCGTGTGATTTCCATCATCAGTCCAACAGAGTACTATAGGATGATACATTGGTACTTCTTGTCTGGCTTCACAAATAAAATTCATTCCATTTTGTCCCTGTGTCATTTTTTATCGACTGCCTAAATTTTTAAATGTTTTTCCAAACTCTTTCTATTTTGTAAATAACTCGGTGATAATGCAGTAATTGGGAGCAGCAGTGATGCTTTTGGTGCAGTCTCTCCAGGGCTGTTGAGAAAAAGACGACAGGAAAGTCTGAATTTGATCTCCCTGCTAATTCTGGCAGCAAAGGCATTTGAACTCGGGTCCCTGCCATCCTCGCTGAAATGACAAGCTTCTTTGTTAGCAGATCATTAATTTGTTGTAGAGTTGTGGCTTGTGCATGCTCACAGTTCATCTATCACATCAAAATCTCCTGTTGAAATGAGCAGGGGAATGCTTAGCATTGCTGGAGTCTTCCACAAATGTTAAGCTTGAGACAAACCTTGCAAACTGTTAACACTGGAGTGGTTTCCTCATCATTATCAACACAGAGAGAACTTTCAAGAGTATGGAGTAAGAGGTTATTCTCACATCTTTGCTTTTAAACAGTTTTGTAACATCAGCAGAAGCCATAGCTGTGCAATGAACACAGAATATGTTGGTCACTGGCCCACACCGTGCTGCCATGTCTTCCCTGCTGTTACCTCTCGTGCAAAGCTCACTCGTGCGTGTCTATTCATGCTGGTCCCACACCCAATGGAAAGCAGGGTGGACAAAGCCTCCTAATCTCTTTTTATCGGTATCGTGCGTCTGGACATTTGCTAATTGCTAATTTCAGCTCTCATACCTTTGATTAAATCACTCTTGGTGGTTGGTTCCTTCGTGCCATTCGTTTATGGGTTCCTTTTTTGAGTAACCTTCTTCCTTGAGAAACCTTGGGAGTAGGTGTTAACACAAGCACAGTTTGCTACCCAAGCCATGGTTCCTTTCCTAATTTTCTGCTGCTTTCATGCTCCATCAATTAGAGAAGTGAACTGCTCAGCACGCAAGATCTGATTCCCAAGGAAGTAACTTGATTTTTCAATATTAACCTTCTTGCAAACCGGTCAGGACAGAATAGAGGAACTGGCTCTGTGCAAAATCACAGTTGTCTCTTAAATTACAGTCAGGTTCTTGTGGAGCAAGCAATACTTTCCATCCATTACAGTCAGGTTCTTGTGGAGCAAGCAATACTTTCCATCCAGCAGCCCATGCAGTCTGTACAGCACTATAGGTGCCCTTAAAAAATGCTATTTGGGTACCAGCAGCAACAGGACCAGCACAGAGAACCATCCAGGACAGAGCACAACTTCTCAGTTCGACAGTTCTCAGCAGCATCTCAGAGCCCACGGTGCTGCTCTTGGACTGCTGTCAGTAACCAGGTTACCTCATTGAAGATGAGCTAAAATTAAGAGCTCTAACGAAGAATGTCCTGAGGTGGATCTTTTGGCTCTTGTGCTGCGATTTACAGCTGTGATAAAAATCAGCCACATATTTATTCCTAGTAATAAGATCTGAAAACACACCTCATGTTTGGCAGGCTTAGATAATTTTTTTTTTTTCTTCTAAATATCTCCTGAGGCTGCGTTCTGGGCAACCTGCCTGGTAACAGCTTCCACTGGCTTTGCTTCATTGTGTCATCTTGAATCATAAATTTGGCTGGAAAAGTCCATTCTTTTTGTGGGAAAACATCATCCAATATCATTATTTCAGCCCTTTTTAATAACCTAATATTGGGGACGAGACTTTTTCCTTCAGCTTCAATTTTCATTTCCTTCATGCTTTATAGAGACAGCATTTCAGTCAACTTTTTGTCTATTCTAAGATTTCGGTTTGCATCTCTCATGCTGAAGTTTAAAATCTATTTTTTAATTCCAGCAATGGTAACAATCCCTGATATTTCAGATCTTACCCTTCTTCACTGCTTACATGGTCTCATTAATATGAAAACAAAAAAAACCCTTTTTATTTCCATTTACTGGGAGGTATTCCAAAAATAGTCAAAGCAACACTCAGTTTCCTTAAATGTTTATCCTTCAGTTCACCAAAGTTTTCTTTTTTCATTAAAATGATGCAGGAAAATAAGCGTTAATTTGAAATCTATCACACTTTAAAAACTTGCAGGGAAAATATTCTTCTTCTATATACTTCTTGTCTGGCTTCACAAATAAAATTCATTCCATTTTGTCCCTGTGTCATTTTTTATCGACTGCCTAAATTTTTAAATGTTTTTCCAAACTCTTTCTATTTTGTAAATAACTCGGTGATAATGCAGTAATTGGGAGCAGCAGTGATGCTTTTGGTGCAGTCTCTCCAGGGCTGTTGAGAAAAAGACGACAGGAAAGTCTGAATTTGATCTCCCTGCTAATTCTGGCAGCAAAGGCATTTGAACTCGGGTCCCTGCCATCCTCGCTGAAATGACAAGCTTCTTTGTTAGCAGATCATTAATTTGTTGTAGAGTTGTGGCTTGTGCATGCTCACAGTTCATCTATCACATCAAAATCTCCTGTTGAAATGAGCAGGGGAATGCTTAGCGTTGCTGGGTTCTTCCACTAACGTTAAGTGTGAGACAAACCTTGCAAGTGTTAACACTGGAGTGGGTTTCTCATCATTATCAGCACAGATAGTGAGAACTTTCAAGGTAGAGACGAATTTACCCATTTCCAGTGGTAGGAGATGATTTTGAGAGTAATTGGCCTGCATGTTTTGATCATACTGCTAAGAAAAGAGGTGAACCTTCCTCCCACTGCCCGAGTAATTGGCCTGCATGTTTTGATCATACTGCTGAGAAAGGAGGTGAACTTTCCTCCCACTGCCTGAAGGGACTTTCCCTGCAGCAGAGAGCACCAAAAGAAACGCATTTTTGAGCTGTGCCACTTCAGTGGAGCATCCTGCTGTCACTGGGATCAAAGAAGTACTCTGCCTTACTTTATCTGCACCAGGAAAGTAGTGACCTTCAACAAAAGAGGGAGAAAACAGGTAGAAAGCAAGATTCATGAGAACTCTGCCAGAACCCTTAATTGCTTAAAATGGCAATTGCTTTGGGGGGGCAGTTAGGAGATACTTATGTCCTTGTGTAATATCATCTGTACTTCCCTTGCAGCATTACTGATTGCACGTTTACTTGTTCTTTTTGAACGCTTGCGAGGGTTTTTTTTATAATTTTGTTTTCTGTTCTTGTTCTAATTTGTATTCTCCTATGGTTGTTGTATGTTACCCATGTCTATGCCAGCTCCTCCCATTCACTTATCAATTTCACGAATATTTTATTTACTTCCTTCTTAAGGTCATTAGTAAAGATGGGTCAGAAGTGCAATCTCTGTGGCATAATGATACATTGCTTGGATGCATTGATAATTCAGAGGGTGGGGTATTAATGATTGGCTACTTCAATTTTGAACCCTACTTCTTCTAGTCATGAGGGGACACTTCATTCCAGTATAAATAGATTATTATTTATGCAATAATAACAATAACTGTATTTACATACTTATAACAGTACCTTCCACCTGAGGAACTGCAATGATTACAAAGCCATTATCATAATCACTTTTCATAGATAAGGAAGAAGGAAAATGAAAGCCCTAAGCCTAAGCTAAACCTCAGTAAGACAGTGGACAACTCGTAAAGAAAATACAAGACTTGTCCCTATTCACTTTTTTTCACCTCAGTTTTTATAAACATATTGAAAAGCTGGGAAAAGAAGTAGCTGGCAAGTAAGAGGTGATGTAGGTACAGGGTTGTACTTAATCCTGAGGGGCAGAAGAAGCGTTCCCATCTGTCGGATTTAGTGTCTGAAGGCCTGATCCTCTCTAGGCTTGTTGGACCTTGATTGTGCCTTCTTGGATGTGGTCATCCTCAAAGACCTTCTATCTCTCTAGGCCTACTCCTTTTCTCAGCAGATGATTTCTGGAAAATCAACCCATCTGTTAGATTTTTTTCTGTTACTAAATATCATATTTACACGGGCTTACAGAAGCTGCATCTGAAACCAGTCTGATAAGAACTAACTTTTTGGTTAAGTATTTAGAAGTCACTTCAGGTTCTTCTTCTTCAGTATCATTTAGATTACCCAAATCTAGACCTTGCCATCAGTTTTTCAGGACTGAAGTCCCAATTATATGTGGTATCTTTTCTTGCTTTCACTGGTAAAGGACTCATCAAAGGAGACATCTAACAATGGCAAAACAGTCCCACAGTCTATGGAGCAGCAAGCCCAACATTTCATAGACCTCTCAACCTTCTAAAGACCCCACACAGTCACGTAGACTGGTGAATTACCAGAAAAATGGCAAAGGCCTCAACAGTCCCACAGTCTGTGGAGCAGCAAGCCCAACATTTCATAGATCTCTCAACCTTCTAAAGACCCCACAGAGTCACATGGACTGGTGAATTACCAGAAACAAATCTGTATCCTATTTTGTCTGTGGGGTCCTACGATCTCACCATAAACAAATGCACTTTGGTATTTATCTGGGTTTTTTTTAGACCCTGATAAAAGAATTGTCTGATACCACAGCTGTATGTCATATTACAGCTCTAATGGTGGTTGCTGTTTAGGTGTCTCTTACACCTCTTTTGAAAGGTATATGTTAAAATGACTGATGCACATTATTGCGTTATGGCCACCTACTCTCTGAAATACCCTAATAATGCAGTGAACAATGTAACATGATGTAATAACTTCAGGCCTTGATCTGGTGTTGCGAGCAGGTGCATCCCTCACCCATACATGTTCTTAAATTTACTACTTTGAACTGCCCAAGTAAAACGACTTTTACTGGATTCTTTCTGATAACCTAAGTCTTTTCTCCCAAACTGAACAACAGCAGTGTCTCAAGTCAAGTTATTTATCAGGAAAGACGTGAAGAACAGATGTTGAGCAAACTCAGGCCTCAGATGGCTTAAACTGGAAGGCATTCACAGATGATGTCCCTCCACCTACACCCCTTATTTTCATTAAAAAGTAAATTGCAGTCTCTCAGGGTTTTCTAAGGGAGAGGTGAAAATAGATTGAAGTTTCTCTGCCACACAGAGACCACGTGAGTCTAAGGGCCGTGCAGAGCAACGCTATGCACAAACTACCATACGCTGCTTCTCAGGCAGGTTTCAGAGGACCCTTCCAGTACAACTGTGTCTCTTCTGAACTGGACCTGGTCCATGTCCAACTGGACCAGAACGTGTGCAGAAAAGACTGTAGCTTGTAGCTGTCTGACTAATTGCCCTTAAGCGACCACTGCTGCCAGAGCTTTCATCACAGGAGCAGCTGTCAGTATTACCTACAGTTTTACAAGTCAAAACTCAGATTTCACGTTGCACTAAGGAAATGATTAGCAGCCAGTGTAACAAATTTATAGGTTTTATTGCAGTTAACATATATTTCCTGACTTTTTTTTTAAACATTCAAGAATGCACTTATATAAAATGTGCTGCAGTAAACATGGTAACTGTACCATGCTTAGTTGCTATAAAACGGAAACTCAAAAGGAAATTTCTGACAGATAGATATATAAAATATGTTTTCTTCTGCTCTTTTTACATGGACATCCGACAGAACCTTTGGATCCAGTGTGACCTGAAGTTGTGAGCCTGCACAACAGAGTGTTCACAGGATTTCTCAACTCTGTTCTTTTTTAGTTATTTCCAGCCCACATGAATCTGTCACTCCGTTTGGCCGTGTATGAAGCAAGCTGCTGAACAGCACCAGCTGGATCTGATGAAATCGATATATACAGCTGGGTATTATCCTCCTACTGAAGGTACCACAACTCTCTTATCATCATGGATTTCCTGTGTGGCCTCACACATATATGGTACTGGCCAGATAACAGAACAAAACACAAGAGAACTCCAGTTGAAAAGATTAGTAATTACCCAGTATGCAGGTGAGCAATCACCTATTTATTGCACTCGGTGCCAACCTGTAGAGGCTGATGCTATAATAGGTCTACAATTACCATTATTTGAAGTGGCTATATATAATATACTTTTCCTCAAAGATTGGTGCAGCTATTGAGTGCCAAAGAAATCCTCAAATGAGAAAGCTCTAAATGTGCTGGAATTGTTATCACAATCTCTGGGGTTGAACCCTCAATCTGTTTTGGGCATCATGTATGACTTCAGGCTCACTTTGCCGTGCCTTAGTTTTCCAACATAAGGTGTGAATAATACTTCTCAGTCTTACACAGGTGCTGAAAACAAAATTCTCGGGTATTTCCAAGGTATTCTGATGAGGTAGGGATGCAGAGAAAAGCACCTGAAAATGAAAAGGCACTAAAAGGATGAAAAAAGGATGTTTGGCCTAGGTAGCAGCTCATCATTGAGATATACAGGCTGCCTTCTTACTTCCAAGGGGAGTAAACTAAAAACTGGAGGGCGGATGATCAGCTGAATTAAAGCCATTCAGTTTTTTAACTTAAAATTCAGACTAACATTGCTGCAGGTATTCCCTCAACAGCCAGCTGAGAGGATGGAAGACAACTCCAGATGGTCCCTCACCAAATCTGTGGACTGGAAAGACATAGGGCTAGATGGACTCCCCTTTGCTGGTGGCAAAGGGAACACGATCACTAGCTTTGTCTGGCTACCTACCTTTTAGAGAGCTCAGAGGAAGTAAAAATCAACACTGCCCTCCTGGTTTGGAATTAAAGCCATTCAGTTTTTTAACTTAAAAACAAGATAAAGATTGACCAGTGAAAAAGTATATCCCTGAAGGCAGGAAGCTAGTAACAAATTAGGGTAGGAGATACAGCAGAGGACAGGATGAGGAGAAATGGTATTGCTTGTGGAAGGAAGCATTTACAGAAGAATTCACTTTACCTTATTTAAGTGAGTGCAAGTTACACATTCAGACTAACATTGCTGCAGGTATTCCCTCAACAGCCAGCTGAGAGGATGGAAGACAACTCCAGATGGTCCCTCACCAAATCTGTGGACTGGAAAGACATAGGGCTAGATGGACTCCCCTTTGCTGGTGGCAAAGGGAACACGATCACTAGCTTTGTCTGGCTACCTACCTTTTAGAGAGCTCAGAGGAAGTAAAAATCAACACTGCCCTCCTGGTTTGGTGGGGTTTTTTTGGTTGTTTTTTTTTGTTGGTTTTTTTTTTTTCAGTAGCAACCAAAGGCTTAACGCTAGCAGTCATCTCAATTTGTAATGATGAACAATCAGACATTGCACCACTACATGAGTAAAGATGTGTCCTTATTGTAAAAGAAGTATAATTAACCCCGTCTTCTCCATAGCTCTCTCTTGTGCAACTGCTAGCTGGATTTTGGCAAATACCAGAGGTTTATATCCAGATTAAGCAACTCTTGTTTGAAGGATTTTGAATATTATTTGAGACCAGTGTTCCTTAAGCAGCAAAGCAGAAAGGGAAGAACAAAGAAATCCAAAGAACAGAAAGTGGGAGAACAAGAAACAGATTTATACAAGGGCTGCAAAGATTCATCAGAAATTATTTCCCCAGTTCCCCAAAAAGCAGATGCAGATGCTGTGAAAGAAACTTTGTAAGACGAGACCCAGCCTTTCCAAGTGATAACGAATGCTGATCGATCCTTGAACAGTAAGGATATGTCTCTCTCGAGTCTTGTGGATTCATGGAGTTCAAGGTGGAAAGGACCATTGGATTATCCAGCCTGATCTCTTCTTAGCACAGTTTAGAAATTTTCACGTAGTAGCTCTGCTAATGATCAGAGTTATGCTAAATATAACATATTGTACTACAAGCCTTCTGGGAAAAGCAAGAAAACATACGCCTATCTTTCCAGCACTTATCACCTCTTTTCCCATTTCTCAGCTCTTTTTCGCTGCCCTTGCACCTCCCTTTCTCTGTCCCAGACTCCTCCCAGAACCTGCCTCTAATTCTTTTTTCTCTGTTGGTCCCAGTTTTGACAAATCTGTATTCAAATCTGGTAAATCTGGCACCATTACCTAAGTGATCTCACGATGTGGTTAAGTAGGTGCTCTTGGGAGTTGTACAATTGTACTCCCCAAAAGATGCTCTTTCCAAAATACTCCCCTTCAAATACCTGTGAAGTTTGGCTGTTCCTCACATAACGCCTCCATAACCATGTGAGAACCTTCCACAGCACGACCTGTAGCTTTCATCAGCTTCTCACACAGTTATTTAATGGCCTCAAGTTGCACCAGGGGAGGTTCAGGCTGGATATTAGGAAAAATTTTTTCACAGAAAGGGTTCTCAGCCATTGGAATGGGCTGCCCAGGGAGGTGGTCGAGGCCCCATCCCTGGAGGTGTTCAAAAGACGGGTTGATGTAGTGCTGGGAGGTATGGTTTAGTGATGATGCTCCTTGTTTGTTGTGTGGGTGTCTATTTTTGTCAGTTAGGTTGACGGTTGGACAAGATGATCTTTAAGGTCCCTTCCAACCTAGAAGATTCTGTGATTAATGTTCAGCAGTGTCTCACGTCACGCTCACCAGATTTCCATGTCCCCTCAGCCCCGGACCTAGTCAACAGCCCAGTCATTTCCCTGCAGCCTTAACACCATCTTTGTCTCAGGTTTTTGGGTGGTCGTTTTATATTAACCTCTTTAGGTCTGTAAAGAAATGCCACGGGACAATATCCTTTGATATAAATAACTATTGCTCTCTATTTCTCTTCATTAAAAGCAGTGTGTCATGGAAACATAACACCTCGGAGGAGTGGGAATTCTCGACAGCTGGTGAGTACTCTTGCTGCTGAAAATCTTAGTAGTTTATTAATTACCCATTGAATATTTTCAGAACAACTTCTCGGTTGCTGAGGTGACTCTGGCATCTAGAATGTTTGTTTGCTGCTTCTCTCACGGACATCCGTAGGTTGTAGCAACGCACCAGCAGTCAGGAACATCTCAGTAAATGGAGTACATGAAATACACCCCAGAGCTTTCTCCAAATGCACTTTTCACGAATGCCTGCCATTAGTTGTAACCAATGAGCTACCATCTCTCCTCTTTTAGATCAACCCTTCATAAACCTCAAATACCAAGTTCAGAGGATGTGTTAGTGGCTGCCAAATTTTCAGCTAGAAGAGGAAGGCCTTTCTCTGAGGTCCATTTGCAGAAAACACCACAGTGTGGTACAAAGATTTCATCAACATTTCAAAAATCCTTCATGACTCACTTGTACCTTTGTTACATTTGGATTTGCAATACTATTATCCAAACAATCCCATTTCCAACAATCTTGCCCTTGCTTTTTGTGATTTTTTTTTTGTGATTGACATGACACCTCTGTCATTCAAACTGGAATCACCTTTAGGTGGAGACTTGGATTGGTATACTTTTTGGTATATACCTTCCACACACCGCAACTACTTTATATTTTATTGAAGAATACTAAATGAAGGTTCCTTTATTTTCTCTATGGATTTTACAGCCTTTCTTTCTCTGATACTTTTTTCTCTTTGCTGCTTTTTTCATAGGTCTACCCTGTCTTTCCTATTTGTTTTGGTTTTGCCAGGATTCTACACGGTATCCCAGTTTCTCATCACAGGTACAGAAATCAAATAACTCCTTACAGCATTATTCACTCACTCAAACAATACAACTTTCTTCTCCTTCAGCCCCATAAAAACTGCTAATAAAATAACGTATATCCCTCAAGTGAAGACAGATGCAGAGAAAATTCATGCAAGTTGTGCTGCATCTTTAAGTGTTCACTAGATTCATACTCTGCTGGAACACAAGAACCTCAACGCAGCAACAAAACCATCAAAGCCACAAAAAAAAGCGCGTACTTGCAAGGAGGAATGAGGCAACGCAGAAAAAAGTATCATCTCACTTAATCTTAGCTGGAAGTTAGAATTGCTCTATACTTTATTAGAGAAAAACAGGCACCTCCATGGAACGATCCATTACATTTTAAAACAAGTGTTTGGACTGAGTTTGTCTCTTGAAATGCCTCTTTTCCTTCATCATAGAGTGAGCTTTATGACCAGATGAGATACTTAAATTCTAGATGCATAAATACGAGTAAGATAAATTTCAATGAAAGACCAGTTTAGGTATCATATCACATGTGGTGTCTGTGGAAAGCTAATGATTATTAATTTATCAGATTAATAAGGTGTATATATACATGCCTAACTGTATTTTATAGTATGTTAACAAGCCTAAAAAATATTATGAACATCAGAAGAACCATATCGCTATAAAGAACATAGTGATTAATAGATACAGCCAGAATGCCAACTGAGAGGCTGCACCACTCTACTTAGTGCATGTGCATTACTATAATCCAAGAAGAAAGGGACAGCTCAGAGAAAGAGCTGCTTTTAGCAGCCTTAGGCAATGCTGCAGATAGGGGATCCGCTTATGAGGAATCCGTCTGAGAAAAAAGTAGAGGAAAGACGTAATCTTAAAAGAGCCGGCCAGGGCACACCGTCCCGCTGCTCTGTTAGATCTAAGTTAAGCTTCAAAAAATAATCAGTCACCGCCTAAAGAAGAAAATATATTCAGAGATATTTTCAGGAAGTTCGCGTTATCTCTTTTCTGTGTTTTGCACGTTGGTAATCGAGAACTGAAGGCGGGAAGCTCACGCTTTCCCTTTCCCTCCCTGTGGGGATGGGGAATAACGGCGGGAACCGCGCCAGAGCCCCAGAGCGGCGGGGAACTAGGCACCGCTGCGGCCGCCTCTGAGCAACTCTCCGGCTAGAACTTCCCCTCGCTCCACAAAGGGAAGAGAAGCCACCGCCACACCGGGAAAAACCACCGAAGGAAGCCCTTGCTCTCCCTCCCCTCAGCTCCGAGCCGGGCAGGAACCCCGCTCCCCCCTCAGCGGCTGAGGCAACTAACGGCCCCGCCGCGCGCCCGCCCCCTCGCGCCTGCGCACAACCCCGCCGCGGGGCGCGGCTCGAGCATCCCCATGAGGCGCGGGGAGGGGGGAAGGGGGAGGGACAGAACCACGACTCCCCACCAATAGGCACGCGGGCTCCGCTGTTTTTCCTTCCGCCGGCCAATCAGCGCTCGCTTCTTCCCCCACCCCGTTAGGCGCTCTGGCCAATGGGGAGCGGGCTCTTAGGGCGTCGGTGATATTCAAACGGCGAGCGGCGCGGGCGCCCTGGCCCGGCTGGAGCTCCGTCTCGGCTCCACAGCAGCGGGTGGTGAGGGTAAGTGGGACCGGGACCGGGCCGGGGGTTAGCAGTAGGGTGCCGGTGAGGCCGTGGGGCTCGCCTCCCACCGGCCCTGGCCTGTGGGGAGCGGCAGAGCGCGGGGTGGGCGCGGCGTCTCCCTCGGGCCTGTGGGGAGGCCTCGGCGGGTTCCCTGTGGGGAAGGGGAGCGGCTGGCTCTCTCCGCTCACCTCACGGATCACCTTCTCTCAACGCCTTCCTCTTCTGTACCTTCTTTAAACTGAACTTTATGAGGGCTTTCGAGGGTGGTGGTGGC